>NW_021703766.1:2159076-2436826 GCF_005190385.1 Monodon monoceros | reverse complement strand
TGCTGTCAACTGACCGATATGGTAAGCAAGGGTGGCCCTACCATTGCTTGTTGAATGAAAGCGTGCATGAGTGACTGAGTGAGGGGGCAACAATCTGGGGGGCCCGTCTCGGTCATCCCTTTTCTTCTTATAAGCACTTTCAAGGATGATGATTTGGCAGGTTGTCAGTGCGAATGTCTTCAGAGGCAGGCAGGTGGCCCGGAGGAAAGAAACAGGAGGGACTCAGATGTCACTTTGTTCCCCACCAAAGACACCGAAAAAACTGGATGTTTAAAGCACAGTGGTCACTGAGTAAAATATACCCCCAGGTCTTCCTGAAGCCCACCAGCCTGCGACCTCTGACACATCACCCGGGGACACCTGCTTGCTGGCGACAATTCTAAATGAGATTATTTCAGATCCCCAGTCCCTTATTTGAAACTGCTGGGGCCAGATGCATGCAAAACTCAGAACTTTTATGGACTTTAGGAACGTAATAGGGTGAGTGTACCCTACACCCCGTCATTTTCCCGTGGGTTTGGGGCTGCCCTGTATCTTCAAACGGTTCTGCAGTCAATGGCTGAGCTTTCACTTAAGGGCAGACTTCGTCACCAACGGAGGTTTTTTTAATCTCGGTTTTTCGGTTTTGGATACTGGAATTGACGGGGAGGCATCGCAGATCTGTGTTGCCAGGGTTTTTAGTCTCTCAGGCGGATCGCAATAAGCGCGCTGCCTCGAGTTTCCACGGGTCTCCTTCCCTTTGGCGGGCGGCGGCAGAACCTCCGGCTTCTCCAAGACCAGGCACTTCCTCTGTTCTCCTCTCATCACCGACCTTTCCACCCAGACTCCTGACAGCCTTGAACGGTTTTCCTCTCTGCACATCTTGCAGCATCAAGACTCTGAGTGCAGAGGCCAGTGTAGCTGCCGACGCAGAGTATCAGTACCAGGCGAGCAAACTGCTATCAGATGAGCAAAGGCAGCCCGTGAGGGCCACCCAGCCAGCCGTGGCGAACCGGGGCTGGAATCCCGTCTTTCAGCTCCTGCCTCCCAGCATTTTTCTCTAAGAAAGAAAATAGCCCAGGCTGTCAGGCCGAGGACAGTACATCATGGCTGAATTTGGCGAGGAGGCCTGTGGCCCCGATTCACATCCATCTAAAAGCCTCTTGCCTTTGGCAATCGTTTCTCCTGAAAGTGAAAATCCCTTTTGTCTGTGGGAAAAACCTCATAAAAAAAGAAAAGCCCAACCGAAAAGCACATTGGTTTCTATTTATAATTGGGGGGAAGGAATTTCACACAGATTCAACTCACATATGAAAAGAAGAACCAATTACTCAGAGGCAGATGTGTTTCCCGTTTCCTGTCAGCTCTAATTTTTTAGGTCACCGCTCAGCTATTTGGAGACCGTTTCATTTGAAGATGATTTCCTTATCGAGGACGTTGGGAGACGCTCAGCGCGCTACACTAGGAACATGCCCGTTCGCAGGGTCCCTCTCTGCTCACACACAGAAGGACAGTCACCCACCAGCTGCCAAGCAGTACCTGCTGTGTTTACCCCCCAGGAAGCCTGCGTCACCTCACAGGTAGCCCCCAACCTCAGCGTGGGGGACACGGTGGAAAGCAGTTCCTAGTTTCATTTCTTGCTCACAGATAGGAGGAGAGGAATGAAAGAGAAGATGAGGGACCGATTTCCAGAAAGCCAACAGTGGGAGGATGGAGCTGGAATTTCCAGCCACTCTTTCTGCCTTGCCTCTCTGCAGCTGGCAAGTTCTATGGAAAATGAAGATGCCTTTGAATGAATTTCATTCCGTGGTAAAATCCAATCTCAAGGCTGGAGGAATTCAGAGAGATTTGAAACTTTTGGCCCCTTGGCTGAGTCTGTCTGTCTGTCCGACTAGTGGCCATGAGGAGGTCATGGCCTCCTCCCATCAGCCAGTTAGATCCAAGGACGGCTTGACCACAACCATGAGGCTTGCCACCAATCGTCAACTGAAAACCCCCAGAGCTGAATTAGCGGGATAGGTGCAGCCTTTCTGCTCTAGTCAATGTAAACCTGGGTACCTGGTCTAGTGGTTCATGAAAAAGCAAGATAACTACAAAAAAATAAACGCAGCAACGGCAAACCTTGCTAAGTGGTAAGCACTTGAAGATGCTGCAGGAAAGGACTTTCTTTACATGAATTTTCTCCATCAGCTCATGGTCGAATTGTGTCCCCCCAAGAGATGTTGGAGTCCTAAGCCCCAGTACTTGTGAACGTGACCTCATCCTCTGAGAGGGTCTTGGCAGATGACCAAGTTAAGATGAGGTTGTTAGGTAGGCCCTAATCCAATCTGGCAGGTGTCCTTATAAAAAGGGGGAATTTGGACAGATAGACAGACACACATGGGAGGAGACCATGTGAAGACAGGTTGAATGCCATCTACAAGCCAGGGGACACCGGAGGCCAGCACAAGCCGGGAGAGAGGCCTGGAAGAGACCCTCCCTCATAACCCTCCAAAGGAACCAACCCTGCTGACACCTTGAGCTCAGATTTGTGGTCTCCAGAGCTGGGAGGGTACCAGAGCTGGGTGCCTTTACTATTCCTGTTTTACAAATGCTAGTGCTAGAGAGAAACTTTACAGATGCAGAAACTAAAGAAGTTAAGGAACTTCCCCAAGTTTAAACAGCTAGTGCATTTTAGTCAGGACTTGAACGCAACCCTCTCTGACTATAAAGCCCCAAGGATGTCAAGGATGCCCAAAGGGGTCCCAGAACGTGTGCAAGCTCACTTGGTCCAATAGCAGCCAAGTGCACACGAGGACCCGGTCACTGCCGGGGCTCGGCCCCCCACACCAGGCTGACCTCCACCCTGAACCAGGCAACGAGCACATTCGGGTCTGGAGTTCGGGTGGTGCCTGGGGATGCCCATTCAATCGAAAGAGCAGAAGGTAGAGTAGGGGAGGAGCCTGCAGCACCCAGCTTCTCACTCTGGGCCATGCGGGCAGAACGGACGTGGCAGGCGGGGGGCAGGACACCTGGAAGAGTGAGGACACTCATTTCCAGAGCACCAGTTTACTCCAGGGTGAGTTGCTGCAAATGTCATCTTTATATTAAAGCAATAATCACAACTGACATTCTCAGTTAGAACTGTGCTCAGCTGCTGGTGATAAAGCCCTGAAATGAAAGTGGCTTAAGTAAACCAAGAGTTCCTTCTTGCTTGACACAAAGGAAGCCCGGGGGCTGGTGCGGTGCCTCCGTGACAGAAACATCCAGGCCCTGAGCAGGAAGGAAGGACTGGAACCTGTGCACACACTTGCTGAGGGGGATGGAAGGAGGATTCGGGGTGTGGGGACCAGGGAATGTCCTGGTGGGCCAGAGATGAGAGACCAAAAGGTCACAGGGGATGTCAGATTGAAGGGTTGGGTTGAGGGTCCACCACGGATGGTGGCGGCATAGAAGAGCGTCCTGGGGGAAGGGAGCACAGGCAGGCATGTTCGCACACCCCCACCCTCCTTCAGAAACGGGGACAGAGAGGACCTGGGATGACATTCCCCTGGCTAGACTGCCCCCCCACCACACACCGATAGAGAGGGTTCTGCATTCAGCTGGCCTCACCACCACAGAGGATCCTGACTTCCTGGGTTCTCATTTCTGTTACAAAAGAAAAGAGGGGCAGGTCTTGCTTCTGTTTTAGGAGAGAATTGGGGAGCAGCTGCGACGTGTGAGGCGACTGGACGGAACAGCAAAAGGATGTTTGAAAATCGTTTGCTTTGGTCCATTGATGCCCTTCATAGTGGTTGACAGATGCAAGTTAGCAACTTGGGTTATTTTTAACTTTGCTCTGGTTGCCGGACTCGGCTTCTCTGATGACTGCACTGTCCCGAGACTGGACCACATGGGTGATGGCTCTGTAGACAGGACGTCTGTGGGTCAACATGGAGAGAGGGGTCACTTCTAAATCCAGTCGGTAATGCAAAACCACAGTGGTCAACGGTACCCTTGAGAGTCATTTAACTCCCCCTGGAATGGCAGGAGCTGAGCCCTTAGGAAGCTCAAAAATCTAAGAAGTGACTTCTTTTGTTTATCTATGAATTTTGGCCAAGGTGTCCCTATCCCTGGGGCTGGCCTAGTTAAAACAGGAGGAAAGGAATTTAAAACATGATTTCCTTTCAAGCACATCTAATCAAATTCCGGTCTGAGAACTGTCCGCCTATGTGTGACATTATGATTCCACCGAACCACTTCACGGAGGAGGGGGTCCCTCATCCCTGCAAGGTCCGCCTGCCCTCCGTGCCCCAGACCCGCCTTCCAGGAGTCAAGGCCGTACTTCTTCTTGTCTGCTCCCTCTGACAGATGCACTTTCAAGAAACAAACCCTCCATGCAATCCAGCCTTGGGGCTTGGGGCTTGGCGACTTCTCCGTGCCATTCGTCTTTCTAAAGTGGGAACATCAAGGTGGGAAGAGAAGGAAAAGTCAGCAAGCAGCCAGCCAGGAGCCGGCCGCCAGGGGAGGCTGGAGCCCCCGACGGCAGGACCACTGCTCAGAGCCCGGGGCCTGGGCCAGGCGGCAGGCACCCTCCGTGGTGCAGATGGAAACATCACAAACGGCCCTTTGTCGCCCCGCCGGGATCTGGGGGCGTCCCGTGAGCCGCAATGCGCACACACCCACTGGATTAAGAGCCGTCAGACTGGTTCCCAAAGCAAACACTGAGTTAATTTTTCCAGCATATTCCTTTCATGTCTGGGCTGCTTCAGTCTTCTCTGGGTCACTGGGCTCTTTGTTGCCGGCTTCGCTGAAGCCCCCCGGCCCACTCCGCCTCGCTGGCTCCTGGAGTCCCCTCCCCTCTACACCCAAGTCCTAATACAGTATTCCGTTTCACTTGGGCAAGAAGAGCCCCCAAAGAGATTGGCCTTTGAAATATGTGAGTCAGAGAGAAGCAGCTCCTGGAAGTTTCAGATCACATTTCTCTGGGCCCCTGGCACGTGTTGGCCTGTAGAAGCCAAGTCCTCATTTCGGGATGTGTCCCAGAGTCTGCTGGGGCGTGGGAGTCTCACCCCTCCCCTACTCACCACGCCACACCACCCCTAATCCTTCTTAAAGTGAACCAGGGGCTCCCGCTTCCCTCAGATCACAGCCACACTCGTCCATGTGGTTCACAAGGCCCTGCCTGGTCCAGCCCCACCCTCACCACTCACCCCCAAGAACTCTGAATTTATTTTAGTTCCTTGAATGCCCCTGTGCTCTCTTACTGCTGGACACAAGAGGAAACCTATTTTCCATCTGTGTCAGTTAGGGTCCAATCAGGAGAGGAGCGAAAGCTCTGAATATTGAAAACAGAGAGAATTTAATACAGGGAATTGGCTGCACAAGTGATGGGACTGCTAAGAAGCCAAACAGGGGACAGTGAGGCGACCCACAGCCGAACAAGAGCAGTAGGCCTCCAGCATCACGAGGCTGGGGATGGAGGGGTGGGTCACCCAGCAGAAGCAGGAACCGTGGAGGAGGGCGAGGAGACAGCCGTTGCTGGAGACGTCGCCCGAGGCAGGGAGGGAGAAGGGAACCCCCCTGGCTTCTCCCCTCCTCCTGCCTCTGACTGTCCCCCAGCGCCCTCGTTGGCTGAACCGGCTGGAAGTCAGCCAACGCAGAAGTCTGGGAAGGTGGCCTGCAGATGGCGGCCCGCCCGTAAGACAAAGCAGGATGGGGAGGGCAGGGAATGCTCCTGAGGCCAACAGACACAGGATCGACGGCCCATCTCCAACCCGAGGTCTGCTCAGGAATCCTTCGCGCCGTATCCGTACTTCTTCTCATCACCTGTCTCTATGATTCAAAGTGCTATTGGTTGTAAGTGACAGAAACTCATCTACGCAAGAAAAGGAACGTTGGTTTGCCTAACTGAAAACTCTGCTTTTGTGATTCGGTACGGCTGAATCCAGGGACTCAAACAAGGGAAGCAGTCTCCCATTTGGACCTTGTCAGCTCTCAGCTCTGCTCTCCTCTGTGCGGCTTCCATTTTCAGGGTGAGCGAGATGGCGGCTGCAGGCCTAAGACCCACCTTCTCAGAAACCTTGGTGGAAAAGCTGTCCTCCCGCTGCTAACAGCTCTAACCAAAGCCCTGGAACTGAGTCTTACTGGCCTGCTGGGACCTCTTGCCAGTCTTGGCACCAATGACTGTGGCCCAAGTAGCAGAATGTTCTGATTGGCCAGGCCTGGAGCCAGGAGATGAGGCTCAAACCCACCCAAGCTCACAGACTAAAAGGGGAAGAGGAGGTAATACCAGTACAGGAAGTAATCGACGCTGGGATGACAAAAAGATCCTTTGCTTATTTATGGCACTGCTACCCAACCCAAAGAATGGGACGACTGGTTACATTTATGTCTGGTTACGTCATCTGAATCTCCCATCAGAGATGAAATTTCTCCACCGAGGGGCCACGCATCCTAGGAGCACTTTATTCCGGTTCCCTTCTCGTGGGTCAGCTCTTCACATAGCCTGGATCATGCACAGTTTTCCAAGCTTCCGCACCAGTTGTCCCATTTGTTCATCCTGATTATCCTGAGGAATAACTAGGAAAGAAGATTTTCTTGCCTCCTAGCAGGGGAGACCGTGGACTAGGGGGGTTGAGAGAAGTGCCCGGGGCCACTGCAAGGAACACCAGTAACGGCTACAGCCACCAAACTCACTGAGCACCGAATAAACACCAGACTTCTAGTATCCTAACTCCTCTGGCCAGCGGCCCAGTGAGGCAGGCACGATTATCCAGTCCTGATGAAGAAATCAAGGCGCTTGCTTGAGGTCACACAGATGGTTAGTGATGGAGCCAGGACTTCATGTCAGGAACTCTGACTCTAGAAAATGCAGGCTTTATGCCTCCCCCAATTCATCCCCTCTGCCTAAACATCCCTAGTTCCTTCAACTCCGTCTCGTGGGCTGGCTTTCCATACCGCCTCCATACCAGAGCCCTGGACAGCTCTGCTTTACACCCACGTCCCAGCAGAGTGACCAGTAGATGCCCTTCTGCCTGGACAGCACATTACACACTCATCCCAGCCACAGTCAAACCCACAGCTCCCATCATTGTGCTGACCCCCTGCCCCACCCCTCTCAGCACTTCCTCCTGGCAGATGGGGGTACCGCCCTGGCACACCATCCAGCACCCCTGCTCCAGCATTCGGGGTTCAGGAGTGGAGCGGACCAGCAAGGCTTGGCTCAGCTGTTCTATCCCGAGCCAGGCCCCCGACAGCCCCACACCCAAGATGTCCCCATTCCTTCTTTCAGGTCTGACTTTTCCCGTCCGACTGGCCAAATACGAGAGTGAGGCCCTGGCTTTAATTTCCGAAACACTGTTGAATAAACCAGTTTCTCTTCAGGGACCGGGGACCTGGGAAGCTCTCTCCTAGCTGGAGGCTGTGGAGGTGACGGATGGGATTCGCCCTGACGGGAAGTGCCAGCGCCTTGCTCTGCGGTGTCCTGGCCTTGTCCCAGGATGCCCGGGGACGGGGATCTGTAGCGCTGGGCTGGGCGAGAGTGCACCGCAGGTTCGGGGAGGCTGGGTGGCAGAGGGAGCCACGGGGGCCGCGGGGTCTTCAGGTTGTCCTTCCTGTTTTGTCTCCACTGGCTCATTGGTTCAGCAGGAGACAACTTTCTAAGGTCAGGGTTCCATTGGTCTTCGGGTTTTCTGCCCACCTTCACTCTATAGGCGCAGCAGTGAGAAGCGAACCAGGAACGACTAGCAGGGTCCGGACCAGGAGCTGACGGCCCCAGCAAGCAGTCCCGTCCCCCACCCTGCCTTCCCGCTCGCTCCTGGAAGGAGATGGGTGCTGGGGCTCTAGCACGAACCCTGGCACCAAAAGCACGTAGGAAAAAATTAGAATCAATGCTTTTTAAAGGAACGCAAACTCAAAGGTCTGTGCTTTCCCACTGGGAGGGGTGAGAACCCATCCCACCGTGGGGCTGCAAGGGGCTGATGGCCAAGCCTCCACCTCTCAACTGGGGAAAATGAATTGCAATCTGATGCCCCAAAGGCAACTCACTTCTAAATGTTGTGTTCCTCAGTGACTTCCCATTCCTTGTCCTCCATCACTCCTGCCCCAACGCTCCATCCTCCAGCCACACCGACCCGCTAAGACTTCCCTGACTGCTACGTGAGGATTCAGGACGCGGCACCAGAAGGCTGTCCCATCAGCCTGGAGTGAGCCTTCTTGCCTTCTCCCTTGCCATTTGTTAAGACCCAGACCAGATTCTGCCTTCCTTTGGAAGTTTTTCACACCCTGCCCCAACTCCTCTGCTCTGTGGCCCTGCAGCACCTGTACGTCCTTCGATTGTAGCTCCTACCTGTGACTGCACACCTGTCGCCTCCAGTGGGCTAAGAGCTGCTGGAGACCTGGACAGACACCTTTTTCTTCTGTCCCCGCTGAGTCTGACACAGCATTCGGAAGACAACAGGCACTTGGTAATTATTGAACGAAAGCATACTATGGGCACTCGACAAATCCTAACGTGGAAATGGAAATTGGTTGCCTGCTCTGTGCTAAGGTGGTGCTCAGCTCTGGCTGCACCTGGGGGAGGGCAGCTTGCCAGGGCCCCACCCCCAATTAGAACATCATCAGGGTTCCTCCAAAAACTAAAAATAGAACTACCATATGACCTAGCAATTCCATTCCTGGGTATTTATCTGAAGAAAACAAAAACACTAACCCAAAATGATACATGCACCCCAATGCACATGTTCATAGCAGCACTATTCACGATAGCCAAGCCATGGAAACAACCTAAGTGTCCATCGACAGATGAATGGACAAAGAAGGTGTGGTACATACATGCAATGGAATACTACTCAGCCATAAAAAGGAACGAAATAATGCCATTTGCAGCAACATGGACGCAACTAGAGATTATCGTACTAAGTGCAGTAAGCCAGAAAGAGAAAAACAAATGCTGTATGATATCACTTACATGTGGAATCTTACAAAATAAAACAAACTAGTGAATGTAACAAGGAAACAGACTCATGGATATAGAGAACAAACTAGTGGTTACCAGTGGGGAGAGGTAAAGGGAAGGGGCAAGCTAAGGGTATGGGATTAAGAGATGCAAACTCCTATGTATAAAATAAGTAAGCTACAAGGATATATTGTATAGCACAGGGAATACAGCCAATATTTTATAATAACTATAAGTGGAGTGTATTTGTAAAAATTGTGAATCACTATGTTGTATGCCTGAAACTTGTATAATATCGTACATCAAACACATCTCAATAAAAAGAAAAAGAACATCACTGGAACATTCTAAAAGATCTCAAGGTGAATTAATTAGCCAAGGGTGAGCCTGCCATGCTAGGGAATAAAAGCTGAGCAAGGCATGGTTTCCCCTCCTTGGAGCCACTGAAATGACCAAGCTGATTTTTTTTCTCCAAGACAGGAAAAGAATAGTTCTCAAAGTGGCGTTCCAGCAGCAGCAGCAAGGCCTCGCCCAAGAATGTGTTAGAAGTTCAGATTCTGGAGCTCTGTCCGTGAACTGCTGCATCGTAAGCTGCAGGGAGGGGCTGTGCTCTAACACAGCCTCCCAGGGATCCGGAGCGGGCTGGAGTGTGAAAACCACTGCTCTAGAACTTGTCTCCCAAACTGTGACTCACTCACAGCCACATCAGAAAGGCCAGGTGTTGTGAATGCGTAGATTCCTGAACCCCTTTGCAGTGCCAATGACTCGGAGCCTTGGAGAGAGGAGCACGCCGGTATCAAGAGTTGGGAGATGGACGCACATTGTATAAATAGCTTCCCAGGTGCTTCTCAAGCTCACGGAGGTGCGGTAACCAGTGCGCTAATACCATGACAGCTCAGATAAATGCCATCTGTCCCACTGCCCTCCCCTCTCAAAGCACGGACTTTGGTGGGTCAGGGGACAGTCAGAAAGTTGGGTCCAGCTGCCTTCTGTGCGCGCACCTTCCGATCTCCTCCTGAACCTCCAGTACTTAGCGCGACCTGGAAGGTTGCCCAGGACCCTGCTTTGAAGTCTCTGGTTTGGTCAATTCCCAGCTCCACCTGCACTTGGGCACAGGGGGAGCCCGAGCACCACCCCGCACTGGCACCTTGCCAGTATCTCCTCGGCACCCTCCTGCCTCGGGAAGGGACCTCCTCCTTCAGGCAGACGGGCCGTCACGACTAACAGACATGGACGAGTGTGGAGCCATCACTTGGGACTCTGAGTCAACTTCCAGCTCCATGCCTGGGACCAGAGAGCTGCCAAACCTTCCACCAACACACATTTAATAATCCTAACACCCTCGCTTGTGAGCTGAGATTTCATTCTGTGCACATGTAAGCAAACACGTGAGCTTCTCAGCTGCTAACTCGGCAAGTGTAATTATATCGTTCCATTTTTATTCCATCGGTGAAGCCGAGCCAGGCTTGGAGGGAGACGGGGACCTGTCCCACCGAGGACAGCAGAGGCCTGAGCTCCGTTTCCTGTTGATGCTCCTGTGACGGACATGGAGCCAAGCTGCCCCTCCGTATGCACCAGCGGCAAGTTCTCATCAGGCTCCAAGCAGCTTCCCCCTCTGCTGTGCACAGCGTCTGCAGAGGCCTGTTAATTGGAGACCTTTAGGCCTCAGCATTCATGGCTGGGCAAGAGTGCGCCTGTCGGGGAGACCAGCCATTTCCAGGTTTAGGAAAGGAAACGCCTTGTTGTCAGAGCACCTGGTGAGCCCCACCGGGTACAGTGCACGCTGAATTCCGTCCACTCCTCACCACCTCAGGACCACAGAGGACGACCAAAGTCATATAAATAACCACACGGCCGACTGGGAAGGCCCATGAGAGAGTGGCTAGGGCTGTGATATTCAAACTGGGTTCCAAGGAACCCTAAGGTGCCTCAAGGAGCCCATGGGGAGACGGGGCTGGAGCATCTACTGATCATTCGTTGGATGACCTTGGGCAATGAATTCCCTTCTCTGAGCCTCACTTTCCTCATCTGTAAAATGGAGGTAATAGTGCCTACTTTGTACACTTATTTTGAGGATTGAATGAAACACCATCTAGACATGAGTGACAGCTTGATGCCCTTGTACCCACTTTAACCCTGGAGGGTGATTTGGCAGAGAGGGCAAAGGGCGTTTGAGGAGAAAGGATGGCCAGGTGACAGGTGCATGCGTGTCATGTGCTGGGTAAGACGCACCGACCCAAGTGGATGGTGGGGCTCCACAGCTTCTGAGCACTGGCATGTCTCACAGCTCCCGTGGCCCCAACTCCTTTCTAGAGCAACCAGACTTCTCCTTTCATTTGCTTCCTGGACCCACACTGATCAGAGTCAGGCAATGGGTTTCTCTTTAGCATCTTCCTCGATTTAGGGTGAGGACACGCTCTGGAAAACATATCATCTGACTGCCGGAAACATTCAACCCTTGCAACCACAGATGAAGTTGCTTTGTTATCCCTAGCGATGGTCGTGGTGCTAAGACCATCATCGTCATCACCACCATCACCCTCTGATCACCTAACCTTCCCAGTACCCGTATGTTAGGAGCTGGGGTTACTCTCATCTTGCAGACAGGGAACAACTGAAGCCCAGAGAGTAATCTGTCCTCAGCTCCACACCCTGGCTGTGCTGGGATTTGAGCCCAGACCCCACTGCTGACACTCTGAGCCATGGGTGCTCCTACACCAGTTTTGGTGCCGAAGGGTGACTGGAGGCTACTTTAGCGCCGCGTACGTACGCTCCATCATCCCCCCAATGTTAATGGCGGGGATGATGGGGGCGGTACTGGACCCCACGGTGAGGAGGAAAGCTGGACACGGTGGTCTTTTAGCTGGGCACCTTGCCCCTTTGCATAAAATCTGAGTTCTCTTAGGAAGAAAGTAGGGGAGGCAGTTGGGTATTAGGACTCCTTTTGACATTCAAAACGTGACTTGGGTTTATGGTGTCTAACATCACTATGGCCCTGCGTTCCCCACCGAGGGCCTTCACGAGCTGGGTCCATGGTCCCACAGTCCCTGTGAGGAACACAATATTAAATGGTGTATCTGGAGGGAAGCCCAGGGATAAGGGAAGAGTGGCTGCGTCTTTTCTGAAGGCAAGGAAAATCTCCCAGTCCTGCAATTCACTCCAGAATTATGGCCCGAGTTCTTTGTAGTGATCCATGTGATAGCTCTCCAAGCTCGTGTAGGACTGGAGGGTGTGGGAAAGATGGTTTTCATTCATTAGAATTCCTGGGGGGGAACCCATTTTCCCTCTAAATTTCCCCCTCCAACTTGAATCCTCTAAGGAATTCCTTCGAAGGAAATCCTCCAGCATGTCCTTTTCATGGAGAGAACACAGTCCATGTCACTTCAGAGAACATTCAACAAGGCAAGTTCATAGCTTTGGAATCCATCACACACACCAAGGAAACTTCCTTCTCAGCCCTCTTGGAAAGGCTTTCCAAGTAGATTGTAAAGAGGTCCAGTGTCGTTGTTCACCAGCCAGAGGCGTGTCTGCACCCAAGTGAGCCTTTTTTCTTCCCTCTGCAACCCTGAGGCCCTTACGCCCCTGTCGTGTTGCCTCCAAGACACATACAGCTCTGTGCCCCCCTTTCCAGGTTGGCACGGAGTCGGGTCCAGAGACTGTGCCAAAGGTGGAGCCGGGAAAAGCAAAGAGGTCTGACTCGTGAGGTAGGAGCTCCAACCTGGTCATAGCTCAGCCCAGCAGAGAGGAAAATGCCACGAAGAGAGCAAATCAGACCCCAGGTACTCGCTCGTGAACCCCTCAGGTCTCCTCTTCACGGACGCAGGCCGCACGTGTGACGGGAAGTGCATCCCGTAGTCACCGGGTGCACTGGTTTCCAAAGCTGCTCGCCCACCAGCAGGGTGACTCAGCAGAAGGGGCTCCCCTTGGTCACAAAAGTGAATACGAGAAAAATCACGTATTTCTTATTGGAAATACAGGCTGGGGCTTCCCCGCCTGCTGTTCTCTCCACATGCAAGGAGTTGGCCGGCGGGGGGCACTGCTGGGGGACGAATTCCCTGAGAGAATCCCACCCTTCTGTCCAGGACTCAGAAATCTGGAAGTCCCATTCATTCATTCACTGGCTCTATAAATATACTGAGCATCTTCCACACACCAGGCACTGTCCAAGGCAAGGAAGGGGGCAGGGAATGAGGCAGATTAAGTCTCTGCCCTCAGGAAGCTTACATTCCAACGGCAGAGTGGTGTGTAGCCAATGCCAGGGAGGGGCGGTGCTCTGGGGACAGTGTTTTCCTCGGCTGGGAGCTGGGAGCAGGGCCGACACGGGGGCCTCAAGGCCTGTCCGTGCATACGACTTCACCCTTTTTACAGCCAAGACGTTAATCCATCGTATGATTCCAAACAGCAGTTCTCCTAAATGGATTTAATGAGCAGGGTGCAGAGTGTTGACCACCAAAATGGTTAAATCTTTCTATGTTCACGATTTAGAAACGCAGTGCACACTCTACTCAGCCCCTTACTCTCACTTTGGGGCCAGTGGAAGCCAAGGGATTAAGTTTGAAATGAAAAGACCTGGTGTTATTTTTATTACAGCATCTCCAGGGATAACAGATCAATTTCATCTCACCAACTTCCAGCAATTGGTACTGAATCCCAGACATCCTGTGTCGAGAAGAAACGAGACGCTGGCTTCAGATTCTGTGTGAGAGTGTCACTAAGGCCTGCCCTGGGCCCAGGAGCAAGGGCAGCTCGTGTGTACAGTGTGCCCTGGCCCAGGTCTAGGCGGACAGTCCCAACTCTGATGCTGAGCCCTCTGCAGATCTCAAAATATTAGCAGACTTATGAAAAAGTCTGTCTATAAAATTAAAGTATGGTGATTAAACAAGGTACACATCACACAACACTGCAGAGAGAGGAAGAAATGGGATGGTGTCAGGTGCTAAAAATATCCCACAGACCCTCCTAATGCATCACAATTTTCCAAAGGGTGGAGCCACTGAGCTGATTTGTGACAGGAAGGGGAGTTGGGGTGGCATGTGTGTATGTTCCATTTCTAGAATTCAGATGCCAGTTTCCTTGTTTGGGGGAAAAAGTGTTTAAAACAGATAAAACACAAGGAAAATGGAAAGTTGTTCAATTAATGTTGTCAAGGTTACAAGGCTCACATAATTAACATTGCAGCGCTTTGATGTGGAGATGCTCCACATGCTTTGTGGAGCCTGTTTGAAGTTTCTGACTGCTGCCACCGTCACCATCATCTCCATCTCCATCATCACCATAATCACCATCACGAGTGCCATCATTACCATTGTGGTGATTAATGCCAACAAGCATCCCAGAGTAATTGTGAGATTCTAGAGCAAGCCTGAGTCACGTCAGCGGGAGCAGACAGTGAGAGGAGCCTCATAAATGGCGCCTTTCTCTCTGCCTCCTCTGTACACAGTTATAGGCAACCGGGAGCCCGGCATTTTATGCACCAGCTGTAGTGTCACCTCTGTCCCCGAGTTCTACCCAGAGCCTGACCTCGTGAGTCAATTACAGCTGTTTTCATCGTGCTCATCGGCCTCCAGCATCCCCCCGGCCCCGCTTTCAACAAAGGGTGGATTCCCATGAACTCGCTTCTTTATTGCCAGCTGGTTCCGATTAGGGATGAACCAGTAAAACGAGGGGGTAATACAGTCGCAGTATGTTCCTAAATGTAGCACTTTTCCATGTGTTTTGATTTACCAGTTGACCAATAAAACCCAGTCCTTCAACAAGGTGGATCCCATACCTCACATGTTTTACTTATTTTGGTAAATGTAGCTTTTTAGAAATTGAAAAAAGATGGGGGGTGACTCGGGTCGATTATATCTCTTGCAGTGTGTGCGTGTGTGTGCGCATAAGAGTTTGTATAAGCGTATGAATGAGCGTAGGGGTATGTGTGTGAGTATGTGAGAGCTTGTAAAGGTGTGTGTGAGTGTGTATGTGTGTGGGTATGAGTGTGCACGATGGTCAGAAGCTGGGTCCCTCTGGCAGGGTATTAGGCATTGATTTCGGAGCATCTAATATTTCTATCCAAATACTCCCCGTCAGCACCCCTGGTTAAATGGACTATGAATCCAAGAAGAAATAACAACAGGGATGTTTCCTCCCTCATCTTGTTAACTGGGCTCTTCCCTCCAAAACATCTACCTTCCACCTGCTTGTCAGCTCCCCTCTGAAGGCAGCTGTGTCTCAACAATCTTCCTTTCCCTTGAGCTGGATGGAACTGTTGACTATTCAGGCAGCAGGACTTTTATCTGAAGTAGAGAAAGCCCCACACAGTAGCTTTCTGGCCTGGGAGCAGCTCTGTAGGCTTCCAGTTGGAATGAAGGACAGTGTCTTAAACACCAAGAAATGGCTTGGGAAAATTAGTACCAGGATGCTTTGGGTAGCACTCAGAAGACCCTAACTCAGTCTAGAACAGGAGCCAGTGATGGGAGGGAAGATTCCTAACCCACAAAGCTCCGTGAGCCCCTCGCTCCTTGCATCTGTGCTCTGTTCCACGGGGGCCAGCCTGCGTGCCTGAGACAATGCTGTTCACGGCTGAACCTCCAGCCAAGTGCGGTGCAGGCGTGCAGCTGGCGCTCAGTGTACGCTTGCTCGCTGGATGCAGGATCAGAGAGGGCATGGGGAGAGGCCTAGGAGAGGTTTTCTGAGGGAAGCGGATTTGAGTCTGGTACTGTGGATTCCATCCAGGAGGAGAGAAAGGAGGTTTTAAATGAGACTTGGACCTGACCGTTGGGATCAAAAAAACAGATGGGGACTTGGAGACCACCCAGCCTGGTCTCCTGCGACGCACGGAGCACTGTGCCTTTAAGAACAGGAGCACTGTACATTATAATCTATCATTCATTCATTCAGAAGCGAAACTACAATGAGTCGTCCCTGCCCTCATGGAGTTTACCCTCCAGGTGGGAAAAAACAGAAAGTCAACAAGTAAACAAGCAGGAAAAACAGGGGATGAGCAGAGCACCACACAGGACGATTAGCACGATCACTGTCTCTAGAAATTCCCGAAGCCAAACCTCAGGGAAGAGACGGGAAGAGCGTTCCAGGGAACAGCGAGCGCACAGATGATGCCAAGGTGCACCAGGTAGGGAGCCACTGCTCAGGTAACGGGGAGCATCCTCGGGTGTTAAGCGCGAGAGCTGGCTTATCTGAAATCTGTGCCCCCAAAGTGTGCTCAGGCCTTTCGGTGTGAGGACGGTCACGGCCACGGGGCAGACACGGGTCTTTGGTTTGAACATGATTATCCATTAAAACTTAATAATGCAGGTTTTTTCCTCCATTTTTCCTTAAACTTAGCAAGTTTTTCTGCCATTCAAAGAAGAAAAAACAAACCAATACAAATATCCCTTACTTGTATCTTTGCACAAGACAATGTGCAGAGGAAACGTCCAGTTGCTTCCTCTTCCAGGGGTCACTGCAGAGGCTGAACTCCGTGTCTCATGCGATCACGGCATCCCTGACGCTTGAGGCTGAGTCGTCACTCTCAGTAGGAGAATCGAAATAAGGTCAGTCTTCCCACTGGGCCAACCTGTGTGAAGAGGGCACTTTATTGTTTTAAGGTAGTTCAAAGGTGGTGGAAAAAAATCCCTATAAAAACAAGCAGGAGTTTATTAAAACTCTAATGAGTATAAAGTTGCAGACACAGCGATTCATTCCTGGACATGGTTCCTGAGTTCATTTCTTTCCGCTCCCACGTGGAGAGATATCACCGGATAGAAGCACCAAGCAGACGGAGCCGGCCCAAGTGCTCCTGTGCAAGCCTTGCCTTACACTCCCCAGAAAATGGGACCGCGTCCTGGGAGAAGGCCTCTGCGTGTTATGTCTCCCATAGGAGTGATTCAGTTTCTCACCATCACTAGTCGGACCGTCATGACACAAGTAGCTGGGGGTGGGGCTGTCCAGCTTCCTGCTCGGTAGCCAATATTTAACGCCAGCCGGCCACGAAGAGGCTGGAGAAGATGCTGCCTGGCATGATTCATGCTGGGGGAGCAGGGAACCCTCTCTGGGGAAGGAGGCACCTGAGCTAGTGCTTTGTCACTTGTACTGGTTTCCTCTTTATTAGAAAAGTTTCCTGTTGAAAGCCTAGAAAATAGAGATGAGTAAAAAGAAGAGAAGAAATCACTAAAATTGTTGTGATCATATACTTCGTAATTGGAGCGCTATGAGTAATGACACCAGGGGGAAACCAGGCACAAACTAGGGACCTGCGGGCGCCCTATTTCTAGTGTTGCTCCTGGGGGCGGCCACTGCTGACAGTTTGGAGCACGTGCTTCTGCAAGCCTGGCAATGGTGGATCGAGAAGAAGCATTCTGCTACTGCGTGAGTTCTTGAGAACTGCCCAGCCTAGCAGCTGCCTTTATGTCACCATCCCCACAGCGGAGCAGAAGTAGTACAGAGGATTTTCAGAAAGGGGTCGAGTGTGTGGGTGTATGAAGTGCGTGGACATGCGTGCTGTGCCTCACTGGGGCGAAGCCAGGAGAACAGCAATATACTCATGTTTTAGGTCTATGCTCAACAGTCACGCTTACGTCCCACTGGATGGTCACTGTCTGATATCAACCGGGGGATGGTCCCTGATAGCTACTTTCACTGCCTCCATCAAATGCGGTTTGTAACTGTTGATAATGACGATGATGATGGTAGTGAGACGGGTGACGATGGTGATGGTGACGGCGGTGCTGGTAATGAGACTGGTGATGATAATCATAAGGTGGTGATAATGGCGATGGTGACGATAACGTCAGTGGTGACAGTGACGGTGATGACGGCGATGATGGTGGTGATGACTCACACGTATATGGAACTCACAGGTGCCAGGCCCCGGTCTAAGCCCTTTGCATACATTAACCTCTTTAGTTCTCATAATTACCCTGTGAATGAGGAATTACAATTATCTCCATTTCACGGGTGAGGAAACTGAGGCCTAAAGAGTGAAGACCCTCGTCCAATCTCAAGAGTGACATTTTAGAAAAACTCACTCTGGGAGCAGTGGCACAGAGGAGTTAAAATAAAAGGTTTTGTTTCTTTGGAAGCAGTAAACATAACTATAAAAAGTTTTTTAGCTCATTTGGAAACTGAAGGTCAGCAGGGTCAGCTTGCCTTTTCTTTTCTTTATTTCTTCCCTTTTTATGTATTTACTTTTAAATATTTGAGCCTCCGTTTCACTGATGGTCTGTGAAAAATATTTGTCCCTCTTGAGGTGTTTATTCACCCTGGAAAACTGGCTGCCGTCCAAATGCTGTGTTTTCCAACTATCAATGTAAACCAAGGATTCACATTCTCGGAACAGTTAGGTATTGTTCATTCATTAAAAACCCTTTAAACCTCACGCTGTTTATCTCTTTGCTTTTACCTTGTTTATTGTACAAAAAACAGCACAAACACAAAATGGAAAACAGACAAGACAGACGGAGTGTGTTTAGGATTTTCCATAGGTCCTCGACGTTTTCCAGTGACGTGGAAGCGGAGGGTAGACGGGTGAAGAAACGACCGATTGCTGTCGGCACACACTGCAGGGCATTTGAGAAACCAGGGTACCACCCAGGGACTCAGGTGTCCGCTGGGAGCAGCTGGCCGTGGGTCCTGACTGGGCTTGTGCTCCACGCGGATCCTTCGCAAACCTTCATGGTCCCTCAGCAGGGCCCCATGCTATGTGCCCAGGGTAAAACTGGGGAGAAACCTGAAATCCAGGGACCAGAGGAACTTCAGTCTGGCCCAGGGAATGAGCAGAAATTAAATAGGAACATTCTATGACGGGTGACGGCAGAGACCATTCCGTTGTATTTTCCTTTCCTGAGCACACAGAGGAGTTCGTGTATTTCTCTTCCCCCTCAAAGGTAGGCTGGGGCCAGGTGATTAGGTCTGACCAATGGGCCGTGAGCAGTGACCCCTGGCACTTTGGGTCAGAGGCAGTTAGGGCAGGACTGAGTTCGCGACACTCTCTCTCCTCCTGGCTGTGCCCAGAGTGGAGCCTCCATCCACCCGGGTCCCTAACTGGGGATGGGGAACAAGGCCCCAAGGAATTTCTTTGAACATGGACCCCAAGTGAGAAGTAGACCTTCGTTGTGTGACGTCACCTAGGTTCTGGGGTTGTCACTCGCCCATCCCGCTGATACAAAGGGGCAACCCCACAGTGCTGTGGGGTGCAGGGGAAGGTAGCGGGTGGAGACGGTGGTCAGCACGGGCGTCCCCAGGCTGTGAGGGGTAAACTGAGCCCCAAAGGAGTCGGCCAGGTGATAAACAGAGGGAGAGTGTCCCTGCAGAAGGAGCAGCTTGTGGAAACGCTGACAGGCAAGAACCTGGCACATCCAAGGCAACGTGGACGGTCCAGCAGGGAGGAGAGGGCACAGATGCGGCTCACAGGTGGAAGGAGCTGGGGCCTTGAAGACCATCGTAAGGTCGTGGTCTTAGCTCAGGCTGCCGTGACAAAGTACCGCAGACTGGGGGACCAAAACCACAGACACGCTTCTCACGGCTCTGGAGGCCGGAAGCATGAGATCAAGGCGCCGGCAGGTTTGGGTCCATGGTAAGATCTCTCTTCCTGGTTTATAGACGACGGCCTTCTCCCTGCGTCCTCCTCCTCTTTCTGTGAGGGCACTGATCCCGTCACGAGGGCCTCAACCTCTTAACTTGACCTAAACCTAATCACCTTGGAATTACACCTGCGAACACTGCCACATTTGGGGTTAGGGCTTCAACGTGTGAATCTGAGTGTGGCGGAGCAGAGCATGGGGGACACAGTTCGACAGCACTGTGAAAACCGGAGAGAGTCATTAGGATGCTCTGAGCAGGGGTGACACAACCACACTGCATGGTAACCCAGTGAGGCCTGGAGGCTGGAGAGGAACAGACTGTGGGGGGAAACTCCAGCTCCCTCTTTCACCCACGCACACATATGTTCCATTGATACGTACCGAGGACCTAGTGCGTGCCAGGCACTGTCCTAGGTGCCGGGGACACAGCAGGGAGCAAGACAGACCCAGACCCCTGTCCTCGTGGAGCTCACACGTAGAGACACACGTGGGGCTGGGGGCACGGGTCGGGGGTCTGGGTTCTCTTCTGCATATATGCTGTATGCCCCCAAAATGCTGAGCACACTCAGGCGATCGTGTTCCAGGTAGAGGTCTGACAGTGTATCTAGGGATAGTCCCTTGGGGAGGTAGAATAGGAGCAGGTCACCTCACAGCCCAGGGACCCCAGCCTCCAGCCCTCTGCCGGCTGGCCCAGCAGCTCCCAGACGGACATGCTTCCCCGGTGGCCCTCGAGGCACTTTCATGGTGCGTGGGTGACGCATCTGAAATGTATTAACTGGTTTGTACTTATAATAATGTATTTTAAGAAAAAAAAATGACATAACCCACGCTAATAATTGTACTGTTTATGATGAAGTTGAGTAAAAAATGAGAGAGGAGGGTGTCAGTTCGAAGTCGATGCCAAGCAAATATTCATCAAAAGAGTCATGGAAGACGTGGCAGGAGGGTTAGTCACGGGGCAGCCGGGAGGGAGGCAGCGGCCCCCGCAGCTGCAGCCGGGGCCACAGTGCAGGGGCGGAAGGGCTGCTGCCTGGCTCCCCAGCGCTCCCTTTCCTCCTCCACGAAATTAGGGCAAAACCCTCCCTGATCACCAGGTGACCATATCCCATCAGTACTGCAGTGACTTCTTACCGTGCAGACCAAAGCCAGTTCCAAAACTCATCCTGCAGAGCGTCTGAGCAAGAAAAAACCGAAGATAAAAATGAAATGGGGAGATGCTGCCCCCTGGGCCACTTCTCAGACAAGCAGATGGAAGCAGGTGGTGGGCGTTCTCTGAGAACTTGGAGGCTTGGGTGACAGGTCGTGTGCCCTGCGCACCGAGGTCCACGGTGCCGGGGGAGGGCAGTTTCTACAGTACAGACCACAGCTTCCGGTGGAACCTGCTCCTGGCCGCTGCAGGGACCCACCGGTGCCCTGTGTGCAGGGCAGGGGCGTGGACCCTTCCCTCGCTCTTGCCCTGTCTGGGCACCATGCCCACAGATGGTACAGATGTCATCAACTCTCAGTGTTTATTTTTTGCTTTTTCCACTGCACATGAAGTCAGCTATCGGGTCAGACACGTTTTGCTTTTTTAATTTAGCCTGGCCTGTGACTCCAGCGTTGAGACGGGATCTAAGGGCAGGCTCTATCTGCGTTGACACAGAAGCGCCAACTGTGTCTCTCTGATGACAAGAGAAAAGCAGTTTTCAAAAAAGGGGAGAGCACGTGCAAAGCAGAGGTGAGGCCTCCCTGCTGTGGGGGGTCCTGGGGAGGTGGCCACCGAGCCGCGTCTACAGGAGATGGAGGGGGCTGTGACCAGCCGGCAAAGCCTGGAACTTCTTTCCTTCCGTTTCCGCCGAGATGCATGGTGGGTGGTGGGGCGGCTGAGTCCCTGGGGTGCAGGGTGGAGCAGCTCAGCCTCCTGAAGGCCCCACAGCACACTGAGCGGCCCAGGGTCTCGCAGGATGTTACTGCCTCGTTAGCCGTGTCGGCCCAGTGGTATTTGCTCAGCAGATGCCTGCTGCCACCTCTCATATGCTCATATGCTCTGGGGACATAACGGTGGATAAGATGAACCCACCCTGTCCCCACGGGGCTTCCCATCCGGGAAGAGAATGGATCCCGTGAGCCACAGACGGTCTCAGAGCGAGGGTGGTCCTGCTCGTTCCCCGTGCTCCCCTGCTTCCTTCCCACCCCTCCAGCTTCCCTCCTGGGTTGACGCTTCCATGCCTGACCCTGAAACAGCAGGGCTCCCCAGGGCCTGGGCCGGCCCTCCTCCTGCTCCAAAGCTGGACCAGGCCTCTTCTTCGACTCTCAGAGTTCCACCGAGCATCTCTGTGCTGTTTCCAAACAGAACTCAGCCCTCTCCCCTGACCTCCCTCCAGCTGTGTCCCCTGGAATCCACCCACCCACCTGTCCGGCGCTTGGGCAGCCTTGCACGGGGCAGGGCTCCCTCCACCTGCAAATCTGCGGTCACCGCTGGCCTGAATCTACCAGGAGCACGGCACTGGCGTCCCCCCGTCCCACGCGTCCCCCTGCTCCCCCTTCCTCGATCTCAGCCCAGCAGCAGGAGTGGTCTTGCAAAACCCAAGTAGATCTGACAGCAAACGCAAGGGATGGTTTTAACACCGGCGCCAATTTCCCAGCATCAGTTCCTCTCACTCCAAACCAGGCGATGCCCTCTGGCTGAAAGACGGTTATCTCCCCCACAGCCTTCTCACAGACCACCTGCCCCAGTCCCAGTGGCCTGCTGGGCCACTGCTGAAAATGGGCCGGTGGCATCCACTGCACCTGGAGCCTGGGCGACCCACCAGCAAAGGCAAAGGTGAGTGTGAGTCACTGTTTACGCATGACTCGGCTGAGCGTTACAAGCCCCTGTGCGAGCCCGCCGCTGCGACGTGGACGCAGCATTATCCACAGATGACCTAACTGCTCTTTCAAGGATTTTTCCTTCTGTGCTGTTCTTAGCTGGGGGCCTGCAAGCTGACGGCAGAACTTACTTCAAGGAGAAGGAGGTCAGCCCCACTACACACGGTGCCAGGCCCCCTGCCCCCTCACTGCCACTCCCAGCCAAGGGACCCAGAGACAAAACGTCACTCACTGTCCCCTGGCAAGACCAGGGGTGGAACCACAGAGGGCTGATGGCCTCCGCTGAGGGCCCACGCGGCGGACGGCCCTCAGCAAACCCGAAGTCCTGCACGTGCTCACAGCCCTGCACACACATGCATGTTCACCCACGCGTGTCCTCCTCGGCTCCCTGCACACACACTTTGGGGTGGGGATGGCGTCTGTCCAGTGGAGGACAGGAGCTGGACGTGTCCACCTCCACGCCAGTGCCAGAAAAGGGCGAGCACAGACACTGAGGCCTCTGCCCTCCACTGGGGTGTCCACAGGGCCCCCACTGGGTGCTGACCTCCACGGAAGGTCTGCCGCTGGCCACGGCCGTGTCCACGCAGCAGGGGCTCAGCCAGCGCTTGCCCAGCCAGACAGGCGGGGTCCAGAGTTGGGCACAAGGTTGAGGTCGGCACGATTTAAAATGATGCCAACCCCCCCCGCGCCGAGAGCAAGGACAAGGGCAGGAGGAATTTCATCCTCCCCCTCCCTCTGCCCTGCCTGTCTCCTTCATTCACTCGGTGGACAAACATCGAGTGAGCAGGAGCTTCCGCGTGCTGAGCCGAGGGACTCAGGTGGACGCTGGCCGCTGCCCTCAGGGGCACAGAGGCATGTGTGGCCCCATCCCCCTTCCTCCTCCACGGCTCCCCCTCAGCGCAGGGCCAGAGCCGTCCTGTCCTGGCTGCAGGCCAAACCAGGCAAGCCCCCGAACCCCGCCGGAGTCCGTGCTGGGCAAGCCCTGCGCAGGCTGCGGCTGGGCCTGAGGCTGCCCTCTGGCCGCCCATGCGAGGTGATCGTGGAGGTCGGTCAGCCCTGGCTGGGCGGGCGGGCTCATGAGGCCCCTTCGGCACATGGTAAACGGCCTGCAGTCCGACGCCCCCGTGTGTAGACAGAATCCCAGTCTCCCTGACTTACGAGCCCCTGGAGGTGGCGCTGGGAGCCCGCGGCAGTGCCGCCTCCTCCCGCCTCTCCCTGTCCCGCACCTCTGGTCTGCCGCCCAAACCCAAGGATCTTCGCCAACTGTCAGCCCTGAGCACAGCTGGGGAGCCCGGCGCCCAGTGACCCCACAGCACGGGATGTTCCAAGTCCCCTTGCCTGGCCCTTGGCCCTTCTGTAGTTGAGACAGGAGTGGCGCCCTGGGGACAACAGTACACAGGCCGTCCAAGGACTGGCACGCAACCCCCGTCTCTTTTAAGGGAAGTTTGAGAAAATCTGGCAAAGTAGAAAAGGTGGCACAGGCCACGTGTGTCTGCTTCTGGCTCAAACTCGGCAGAGGGTGGGGGACATACAAGGTCAGCTGGTGCCCCAAGGTCGGAGATCACTGACTATGTGGCCTTGGGCAAGTCACTTACCCTCTCTGGGCCTCACTTCTCTGGTTATGAAATGAGAGATCTGGACAAGATTGGGGGTTGAAACTTTCAGCCGTGGCCCCTGCTCCCTGACTGCAGCCTCACGTGTTGAGATGCGTCCGTACGGGGCCCCAGGGAAGCTGTAGCCGGGATGGAGTGGGACGGGAGGGCTGTGCTGGGAGGGCCGGGGACAGTGGGCCCGAGGAGGTGGGAGAGCCTGGACCCGTACACGCAAGGAGCGTGGGGTAACCCCAAGCCTTGGCCTTCCGTGCAGCTCCGGGAAGGTCTCCGCCAGGCTGATGGGGAGCCCTGAGGGACGAGGCCCCTGGAGGGTGTCCCTGCTGGCAGAAATGGCGGGACCTTGCGCTTCTGCCGTGCTTGGCCATCGGCTGCCCAGAAGGCATGCAGCCTCGGCCAGAAAGTCAAGGCAGGCCCTGCAGTCACCACAGCTGGAGGCACCAGCTGCCCTCACTCGCTACGGCGGGGTCTCTCTGGCAGGGAGATCCGAGCCATACACCCCCATGGGCTACTGCCACGGGGTGTGAATTTCGCTGGCTTCTTTCAAAAAGACTTAGTATTTATCAAACATTTAAGAACACAAGACTCTACCAGTACAAAGAGGTAAAAATATTGTGCCAGCATTGTTTGTAATAACCAAAGATTGGAAACAACCCAAACGTCCAGTATCAGGAGACGGGGTTCCATGCATTGTGGGCGTCCAAACATGGAGTACTATGCAGCTGGTTAAAAAGAACAAGACTCTGCTCATGTGGCAGCAGCGTGAATTCCAAGAGAGACTGCTGAGCGACAGAAGGCGAAGTGTGGGACGTGGGACGAGCAGGCTGCCGTCTGCGTCTGCGTGAGCAGGGGCAGGAGGCCACCCATTCCGCCGGCGTCTGGGGGAACTGCCCTGGAGGAACCGCTGAGCAGGGAGCGGGCTCCATCCTAACAGCGAGAGGGACTCACCGTCCTGTTTTACGCGAAGGCCTTACTGCTCCGAAACTACTTCTATCTCCCCGTCGCGGCTCGCACGGCTTCTCTTTACGGTATGAATTAATGAATGGCTGCGTGCGGGCGGACACAAAGCCCTCCTGTTCCCAGCGAGTCTGTTCTGGTCTGCAAGACGCTCTGCAGCACAGAGAAGCAGGTCCACGCTGAGCCCGGCTGTGCACACTTGAGCCGCCGCGCCTTCCTCCTCCTCCTTCCCCTCCCCTCCCCCTCCCCCTTGCAGACTCCAGTGTGGTATGGAAGAAATGAGTGAGGGTATTCACGGTGCACGAGGATCTGTTTATTCCTTATATCCTTACCATTTAATCGGCGTTTACACTCGCTCACAGTGCTTTTACTCTCCCATCCAAACGCCTGATGAGAGACAAACTGTTTATTCAAAGCTGAGAGCTTCAAGGAATGAATCCGCGTCACGAGGGAGGTTCTGAACACTCCCCAAAATTAACCTTCTCAGGACGGCATGGCCTCAAGGCCAGCTAGCGAATCCGGGAGGTGAGGCCTCGCCCTCACACACACTCACACTCTGACACATTCACACCGTCACACACATTCACACACACACTCACACAATCACACCCTCACACAAGCAGACAACAAAGGCCGCCGTCTCTCCCTGCAATGGGTTTTCCCCTAGTTCCCTAGAACTCTCCCATTTATTTCCTGTCCTTGGGCAAGGGGAATTTCTAAATCCTTTTGGGGTCTCTCATTAAGTCCTGACAAACGAGAGCACAAGAGGAACTTGAAGCCCACCATATCACCAAGTATGGGATAAAAATGTGCCCCTTCCCCTGCCCCTGCACCCCCGGGCATGAGCACGGGCTACCTAAGGCCCAGGAGGGCTGTTCCTCCTCCTGTCTTCCCCAGCTCCCAGCAAATGCTAAATTGGCCGGGTGGCCACACAGCCAGTAAAACCCAGGATGCAAATGGGCTGCTCTTCAAAAACAATACGGGGCTTTCTTGCAAGGCAGCCTGACCCATCCCTGTGCCCCTGCCTCTGCCCTGATTGACAAGGCCCCTGGGACCCATAGGGTGAGGCCCTTATTAGGGCTGTGGCCTTTTCTGGGGCTTAGAGGCCCCCAGCAGATTATCGGGATGGCCCCGTGGGGACCCATCTTTCAGGTTGTCCTGTCAAGGGTTCCTGCCTCCTACTTGGGATGCAGCCGAGGGGCCGGCGGGCGAGTGGTCTCGTCTACCATGTGGTTCCCTCCGTCCTTCCATGAGCACACGGATCACCCCCTGGAATGCCCTCATTTCCAACCCGGGGGTCCCGGCGCTGGAGACAGGCTGCGAGCTGTGGGTGGGACGTTGGCTGCACCTCCCGCCCCTGGGCCATGACTGTCACCGCAGATCTCCGTGAAGAATGAGCCCCTAATCCTCGCGGACGCACAACTGTGGCCTTATATTTCCCCACAGCCCCCAGTGTGACCTCAGGCCCCACAGCCAGACTAGGAGGGGCTCCTACTGCCACCCCGCCACGTGGGGACATCGAGGCCCCAGAGACAATTCATCGCGGCTGCAGAGTTGGACACACCCGTGAAGAGGTTGGAAAGCCACAAACCCAGTGCCATATGCTTCTTCCGTCCCCACTCCAGGTCCACTGGTCTCCTCCTTGTCCTGGAACACGCATGACCTGCCTGCCACAGGGCCTTTGTACGTGCTGGGCCGCTGCTTAGAGCGCAGCTGGCCCAGCTGGCCCATTCCATTCACCCAGGTACCTGCCAAGCGTCCCCACTCAGAGGCCTCCCTGTCCACCTTGCCCGCTGCCCCCACCATGTCTCCTCACCCGCCGGATGCTCGTTAGAGCCCTGGCTCTCCCAACACTAATGAACGGACCTGTTTACTTGTTTGTGGAGCCCTTCCTCTGCTAGGTTGTAGGCAGGCTTTTGAAGGTAGGAATGTCCGTGTATTTTGTCCACGGACGTATCTCCAGGCCCTAGAGAAGTGCCCGGCACATGGCAGGAGCTCAGTTAAGTATCGGACGGAAGCGTGGACAAAGGAAGGAGAGACGAGGGACCCGAGGGTTAGCGTCTCCGCTTTCAGCCGCTTCCCGTAACGGCCCCGTCACCCCGGTGCCGCTGCTCCCACCACTGAAGCCATCTATACAGTGTGCTGACCCCCCCTACACAGCCCCAGCCACAGGCGGCAGGTCCAGGGAGCAGCCTGACCCCAAGTGGGGCAACCAGAAGTCAGTCCCCTCCCCGAGAACCTGGAGCTGGGACCAAGAGAGGAGTCCAGCCTTAGGTCCTAGACAGTATGTGCACTGCTGTGAAAACGTCCCCCGTAGCAGGGGAGACAGACTCAGGGGAGAAGGTCAGTGAAGCAAAACACAGACACACACGGGGTGTGGGGAGAGAGGATTCCCACACCGTCCGGGGACCCGGTCCCACCCCTTCCAGGGTCCAGCTCCATCCAGGTGTTCTCAGAAATTCCCCTTGTTTTGCGAAAGCTGGAACCCGTGCTCCACGCCGACAAGAACCTTGCTCACGCTCGCCCTTGGCCTGTCCTCCCACTGGCGAGGGGGCACTGGGCTTTGTGGGGATGGGACTGGGTGTCCCAGCACACCACCCCGACCTCCTGTGCTCAAGGAACCCGACCTGCTGGCGTGTGCATCATTTGGGATGTGCGTCCTCTGATCCACAGGGTCTTCTGAGCCCCTCTCTGTGCTGGGGACACGGCGGTGAGCCCACGGGCATGGCCTTCAGGCTGCAGGGCTCACGGCGACGTCATGACCCCGAGAAATAAAGTCAGTTATTACTCTGTCAGTGTGATGGAGAGAGCCGAGGGGCAGGGAGGGGGCCGATGGCACTGACACGGTGACAGTGGAATGAAAGGGTAAAGAGGCTGCAAAGGCCCGGGGGTGGGGCACGCCTGTCTGAGAAACGGAGAGCCAGCCATTGGTCTGGGTGGAGGGGAGTGAGCAAGGGGAGATTCTGGAAAGAACCCTGCGGGGGGGGGGGGGCGCTCAGGGGACAACCGCAGACGCCTTTACAGGCCGTGCCTGTGACTTATTTGGGCCTCACAGGATCTTGGCGGGTCAGGAATGAGGAATGAAGACTCACACAGGTCAGGGGAGGTTAGGGTCACACGGTTCCTACAGGGAGGGTCTGGGGCTCGAACACAGCCCCTCTCCTTCCCACTGAACAGACCCTGTGGCCTAAATCCCAAGTTACCGTTGTACGCAGGGGCTGCACCGTCTCACATCCCCGCCAGCAGAGCACGGTGTTCCCGTTTCTCGGACTCCTCACCAGCACTTGTTCTTTTCTTTTCTTCTTGATTCTAGCAATCCCAGTGAGCGTGAGGCGGTATCTCATGGTGGTGCGATTTGCATTCCCCGGTGAGCATCCTTTTACGTGCTTGTTGGGCACAAAGGCTGCCGAGTGTGTGATTCCATTATGTGAACCGTTCAGCACAGGCAAGCCCACCGACAGGAAGCAGACTGGTGGTTGCTGGGGGCTGGGGGAGGGGCTGGGGAGTGGCTGCTAGTGGGCGCTGGTTTCCTTTTGGGGGTGACGGAAATGTTCTGGAACTAGAGGTAGTGACTGCACAACGCTGTGGACGTGCTAAATGCCGCCGAATTGCACACTTGAACACGGGTGAAATGGTGGCCTCTGTGTTGGGTGTGTTTTACCAAAACAGGAACAGAAACGAAGGGCTCTCGGGGGTTCCGGGGAGGGCTCCCTGGTGATAACTGTATCATCTCCTAAAGCTCCTTTTTTCTGTATTTTGGCAAATTTATGCACAGGCTTGGGCCCTCATCAAGGTTTTCAGGAATATACCTCGAGGAGAAAGTCTCAGGAAGGCCCACCGGGGCTTTCCCCACGTGTCCTGGTCGGATGTCGGGGCCGAGGCGGAGACTGCCGACCTCCGGCTTCATGATAAACCAGATCCCAAGGTGCCCAGGAAGCACCCCTGATGTCACCCCCAACGCGGCCGGCACCCAATTAGATCCACGCCCAACGTGGGAGCTCGAAGAACATGGACTAGTAACAATAAACAGCTATTTGGTTACTTTTTATGGACATTTGGACTGCATTTCAGGCAATTTTATGCACAAATGCTAACATTTCCGAGGGTTCCCAAACTCCCAAACTGCACGTGAAATATCTACAGGGTGGACACCTGGAGTTGGACACTGCAGCCCCTCGTGCGGGCTCGCGGATGCAAATCTGAATCTGTCCCAGGACCCCGGCGAGACCAGTCCAGCCCCCAGTGCGCTTTATCGCCGGTCAGACAGGCCCATCTGGCAGCGGCCCCGCGTCCACAAGATGCAGACCCCGTGGAAGGGGCAGTGGGCGGTGTGGCGGCGAGGGCCGCGGGTATGGGTCTCTCGTGCTCAGTGGAGCCTCCAGCCTTTGCTGTCGGAGACCATGCCCAGCTCTCTCCCTCCTTAATTTGGGTTTGTCCCAGGGGGCCCCAGGTGGATGAACCACCATCACCTCCCTCCAAGTCTGTGGCCCCTGCACAGAGGGAAGGTTGTTCTCAGACCTGCCTACGGCTGCCACTGCTGCAGGGGGAAGATCAGGCTCGTCACCAGGACTCCCCGGGCTGACTCCTGCCCAACTGCCCTCAGCGCACCTGCTCGCAAGTTCCCGGGTCAAGAACCCTGCACAGCAGACGTTTCACCGCTTGCGAGTAAACAGCTTTACATAAATTCACAAACAGCTGGATGAACAAACGATGTTATCTACTCGACGAACGTGCTAGAGTGAACGTCAGCTGGCCGCGGGACGCACCTTGGCATCCTTCTATCCTGACGGCTCAGGACGGCGTCAGCTACCCCCTCACCCTGCTGTCTTCACCCCCTTTTCACCGGCGCGTCTCCTTTCGGCCTGCTTCCACCTTTTATGAGGATTCTTTTATGATTGCGACTAAACATGTGGTTCTCTGCCTTCTTACATTAACGCTCCATCATTTATATTCCCCCAAGTTTCTGTAGGCTCTTCAACCAGCTGCTAAACAGTCCGTCGTAGTTTATTGTTTCAGAATCGGACAACCACGTCCTTTATTATAGAAGCGGGGCAGCAAACAATGGTCTGGGGGCCAGATCAAGCCTCCCTGGAACAAGTCACACGCACTCATTCACGTGTTGCCCGTGGCTGCTTTTGCGCCACCTTGGCAGGGCTGAGGAGCTGTGACAGAGACCATAAGTATGTGGCCCGCAAAGCCAAAAATGATTTCTACCTGGCCCTTTAAGAAAGAGTTCCCCAACCCCTGTTCTAGGACATTTAGAGGTTTTCCAGATATTGGGAGTTAGATAACCGAGCAGGGGACATCCTTGCACATTTGAGTTTAAACTTTTGATGCCACTTCGCTTTGGTATAAAATCTTAAGAGATGGAATTTAGTAAAGGGAACAAACATTCTATTTCCCTGAATTTACAGTCATGTTGCACAAAATTTACTAGGCTACCAAAATTCAGTGAACTCTCTAGTTTCACTACTACAATCAAATAAGCACTGAATGTCAATGTTTATAGAATGTCAGGGGTTAACACGGGAAGCAGAGAAATGATACTTGAGGGCTTCTTTAATTTCATTACTTTGAATATTTAGAGACCAGATTTATATTTTGGTGATGTTTTTACTTTCCCAAAAGTCCAATGATGAAGCTATGGTTTAAAGAGATCCCCAAACACCTTGGCTTGTTGTGAAAATCCTCTTCTAGGGAAAAGGAATTCCTGGGAAGAGGAAAAGGGGTTATTTTTCTAAGAGAATTAAATTTCTGTGGGGATAGCAATTTCAGAGGGAAGCCTTTCCTCTGTGCTGGTATGTTTGCTGGGGAAAACTGACAAGATTAGGTCTAGGAACAAGCTGCTTTGGACATGTGGGGCTTCCCCATAGCCTGTTGCTTGTAAGCCCCCAGGGAAACTCATAAAGAGCATTAATGCAGCTCTAACTGACCCCCTCCCCCACCCCCTGCTCCAGCCTTCAGGTTGGAGCTAGGGCTCCCAGTGAGCACTGCTGGTCGACCAGGTGGCCAAGAAGTGGCTGTTCCGTGCTGCTGGCTCTGGTGGGAGACGGCTCCAGGTTGGAGCCGTGTGTGCCTTTTGTATTCCCATGGCCTCTCCAGAGCAGATAGACACTTTCTAAGAGGCTGACAATTCCGTGGCAGCAGACCAAGAGTCCCCAGGCGGAGGAGAAGCAAAGTTTCATGGTTTGTTTATGCAGCTTCTCAAGTTGACCAGGAAGATATTGTTGGGTGTCACTCAGCCCCCGGCCCTCCACCCTGCCTTTACCCTGTGTGGCAGCCCCCTGCTTTGAGCCTGGATGTGGAACAAAGAAAGTTCCCTGGGAATAAAGTTGTAAATGAAAGTGTATCTCAAAACAGACCAAGTCAGGAACCCTCATGACTGTGGCCAACGCATCCCTTCACGATCCACCCTGGGGGATTTTACCCCCAGCTGCACATTAGAACCCCCTTGGGGAGCTTTTGAAAAAAAACCACTGAGATTTACTTGGGGGTCCTACCCCCATATATTGTGAGTTAATTGATCTTGGGTGGGACTGCACCACCTACATTTCTTAAGGGCTTCCCACGGAGATTCAATGAGCAGAGTGGGGACCCACGGCCTCTACATAACTTTCTAGCTCCTCCCCTTGGCCCCTCCACCATCCCTTCACCCCCTCCGCCAGCCACACTGACATTCTCTCCGCCCCTCACCACCTGACCAACCCTCACTCACCCATGAGGACAAGCATCCAGTAAGATAATGGATGTGAGTGTGGATTGAACGTGGCCCAGATTTCAGAGGCTGACACACCTGAATTCTGATCCCAACTCCAGCATTCAAAGATTGCCTGATTTGGGGCAAACTTCTGCATGCTTTCAACCTACTTTTGTATCTGTATGCAAGTCATGATGGACTAAATATGAAGAATACACTCTCAATAAATTGTGGATTTTAAATTACATATTATTATTTCTAAAGCATTGGCCCTTTAGAGGGAATCCAGCCACTGACTTTAATGGCGCTGTGAGTCCCAAACATGCTTGTACAAAGGGTCTTTGAACACTGCCTGCTTGTTGCCTCTTCAAGGATATTTGTGTGTGGACTCTATCTTCGATCATCTTTAGGGATAGCAAATCTTTATAAGTTGGTCTGAATATTAGAATAGCCAAAAATCTTTCAGAGCCAGTTCTGATGATTCACTGATTTAACAAGCATGGCTTGTGTTCCAAGTGAAGAAATGAAACCAATTTCACAACTGGATTCTGCAGTGCCTGGGTGGATCTGAAAGTCTCAAATGTCAACGACTAACGTTGATGGTGCCTTTGCAGGTTGGGGATGTCTACCTATTGGTCTGTTTATTTAACAAGTGTCTCCCATTCCTTTGCAGAAGGAGGCTGGGGAGAGAGGGAGAGAGAGAGACAGAAAGAGAGAGAGAGGATAGATACATATATAACAGAAAACTACTTTGTCTTACAAAGTACACATAGAATAATCAAAGAGCATTGTGAGAAGACTAATGACAATCAGCCTTATGAAGCAAAATGTGTTAAGAGCCATTGTTTAGGACAGCAACCCTTAGTTAAATAAGCAAAACTTTGAGCAGAGGCTGGAGGTGGTAGCTGAAACCTGGTCCTCTCACTGCTAAATTAAGCAGTGAATCATTATTGGACAGACTTCAGCTAGGACACAAACATGTAGATAGAGTCGGTTATCTCAGAGCCAACGTTAATCACCAGCATCTAACAATCATAGGTCATAAAAGAAGTTTATGTGCATTTCCCGGACTTTCTGTCTCAAGCCATTGGTTTCCTTCAAGGCAAAATCAGTGAGGAAGGGCCATGTGGGGAAGTGGTTAAGAGCATTGGCCTTGCAGCCAAATGAGCCTGCGATGAGTTTGGCCCATGACAGTCTGGCTGTGTGGTCTGGGGCAAGACCCTTGAGCTTGGCACGTGGCCTGATGGGAGAATCCCTGGCTCTAGTCCTGGCTCTCCAGGCAGTTTTGCACAGTAACTGCCCCTCAGTTTCTGCCTGAAGTTAGGTCTCTGCACCATTTCAAACACAGCTGCTAATGATGCTTGTCATAAAGACCAAGCAAGTGGGCCAGTTGTCAAGCTGTCATCTTAACCCAGCCCAGCATGGCAGCCATTCCAACTCTGTGTGCCTGGGTCATTGGGATTGTCCTGCTGAGCGGGGCCTGTGCAGCTCCTCCAAGTCAGGGATGGAAGAGATATGGCGCCATGGACAGCATCAGCCAGAACATCGAAGTCGGGAGGCCCTCGCAAGTCCGGTTGTGTGACCTTGAATGAGCCACGTAACCTTTCTGAGTGTCAATTTATCTTTAACTATACGGATGTGACAGTGTCTACTCCAACCAGGGGACAAGTGTCTCTAAAGGTCAGAAGACACCTGCTGTTCCCTGATGCCAGGGCTAGGACACTGTGCTCTTCTGACTGTCAGAGGGTGGGGGAGGGATGGGCCCCTTGAGGCAGGGGACATGTCCTGTCCATCTACACACCCCCAACCCTGGCCACGAGAGGCCTCAGTTCAACTGGGAGGCCTGGGTCCAGGTCCTCTCCTGTTTCTTAACTTCCCTAAGCCTCTTCTATTTTCACCAAAAGAGACGGACAATAATGGTTCCAGGAGGATTAACCAAATCTGTATGTATTACACTTGCATGGCACCTAGAGGTGCAAAGTGCTCAGTGTACATGAAGGGAATCATCACCACCATCACCATCATCACCATCATGATCTCTAACTTCCATGTGCCAGGAACTGACCTAAGAGATTCTGTAAATTGACCCACTTAGCCTCCCAACCCATACTGTGGGTACTTTGATCATTGTTACCTTTGCTCAGTGGAGCAACCTGAGACACAGAGAGAGTGAGTAATGCTTGAGGCTGACCCAGGCAGGAAGTGGCAGAGGCAGGATTTGAACCCAAGTATCTGGCCCCAGAGCCTGCATTCCGAACTCTCTCAGCTAGGCTGAAAGCCTGTTTAAAGCTAGTCGAAAACATGCCGTTGGATGCACTTACACATAAAAACTTGATTTATGTGCCTGAATAAAATTAGAAGATTTCACAGCTAATTGAACACACTGGACCGTTATGCTGGATAATCCACATCAGCTCTTCTATTTGATCTTGCTTGAAACTGGTGGATGCCGTTATTACTACATGGCTAAAAATTAAGAGGAAACGCTTCCTGTGTTGTCTCACAGCCAAATCAGCTGAGTTTTCTAATACCTGTAATTATTAACTGGAAAAATCTGTCCTGATCTCCGCAAAAGAAAGTTTCCAAGTAAGATCTTTATCAACCAACACACTGTGGATATGGAGATAAACAGCCCAGCTCACCCCAAATGCCTTTTGTGTTGTTTATTTTTTAAGAACATGCACGATTTCATTTGAAGTTCGGCATTTTTGGTGGCTGGCTCTCTTGGCCTTCTGTTTTCCCTTTCCGCAGGTCAGCATTTCTTCCACATGGGATGTAGAGCCACTGGGATGTTCGGGGCCATGTCCTACGAGGAGACTGGCTCCTTTAGACCTTGAGACCAGGCTCCTGGTGAAAATTTCAGAACAGTGACCACGATGCTGACTCATCGGAGGTCAGGTGCTTCCCCACTAGGTTCTCCGTCCTAAAGCTTCAGGTCAGAGATGTTCTGGGGAGGGGTGTCGTTTGCTCCCCTTTTTTGGGGTGGGCAACCACAAACTACAACAGCAGTGATACAGAATACAAAGGAACATTCTATTTTGCAATATTAAAAAATTATGGGTGGAAGCTTTCTTCACAGAACTTGAAAACAAAGAGTGACAGAATACTTTTAGTCTGTGGAGATTTTTAGATGAGGCTGTGATTACTAATGAGAACTCTGATGAGTTCCTCTCACAGCCCTTTGGGGGATGGGCGTACAAATCAGTATGTGAAATGGGACGTGTTTCTGGAAGGGGATATTTGTGTAAGAAGGTTGAGAAACACTTCTTTGGAGAATGAGTCAGAGAATTAGTTGAGAAGAAAAAAACCAGTTACTTTGCATTTATTCAATAAGTTATGTATTTATTCAAAATATATGAACATCACACCTGCTGGGTGGTCAGCACTGAGCATGAACGCATCTGAACTGGGAGAATGACAGCTCTGACTTAGGGGGTGACGTAAGAGCCTAGTGACACATGGTTGGGGTGGTGGCCCATCCTAGCCAAGACCCACGGCGGCCCACGGGGGCCTGACCTTCCTTCTCTGAGGCCGACGTTCCCGTCACGAAGAGCTGTCAGCATCTGAGTTCTTAAGAAAGACCACCATCATTGATAAGCCCTTGGTGGATGAGTTTCTTCTCAGAAGCACCATTTTATCACCTGCTCCTCCTGCTGTTGCACAAATCCCTGCAGTGTGCCAGCCGCTCTGGTTTACGGTGTGGTCCTTCTTTGGGATGCTTCTCCCTCCAGCTGTGGAAGCATCCATTTATAGTTTTCCATGGAGTTAGAGGGAAAGGATCAAATCTTCTGGGTTCCACTTGGGAGACTGTTCTCTAAGGCCCATAGCAGTGAGGGGCACATCCAGGGCCACGGTGGGGCTCACACACGTGTAGCTTCTGAGACTGTAGGCTGTGGATGGACACTATGCATAGCATGCCATGTGGAATCTGGGCCCGATGTTGCCAAATCTGTTAATTTTTTAAAAGGTGAAGTCTTTTTTTATAATGGAAAATTCTCTCATTTTTAAAAACCCTGGTTTTCCAAAAATGCATAAAAGCTCAGTTGAATCCTGTCAAACAAAGTTGAGTAGAGGGGCAAACTGCAAAAGGGCAGGTCTGCACTCTTCCCAAATGCTGATGAAATGAAAGGCAAAGAAAGGCTGAGGTACATTCCAGATTAAAGGAGACTCGTGTGACATGACACTGAATGCAACGCGTGGTGCCCGGTTACAGCCTGGATTGGAAGGCGAAAGTTGCCAGAAAGCACAGTTCTGGAACAAAGGGCGAGATCTGAATATGAACGTTTGCTAACGCACCATGGCAAAGTGGTTGTGCGGGAGAATGTCCCTGTTCTTAAGGGGACAGCGCTGCAGCGCTCAGGGGCAGAAAGGGACACATCCTCCCCAAGTTACTTTCAAAGAGTTCAGCAAAAATAAAGAAGTAATGATCACGATGATGTTGACCGTGAGAGAGAAAAGGAGTGAGAAAGCAAATATGGCTAAATATTGACAGTGGGTGGATCTAGGTGATGGGCACAGGGGCATTCATTGTAATACCTGGCAATTATTCTATGGGTGGGCCCAACAATTTTTCAAAAGAAAACCTTCAATAGAAATAAATAGAACAGGAAAACGGAAGGCTGAGTGAGCCACACCAAGCTCTCTCACACGTCTGCTCTTCGTCGTGGACCCCCAGACGGAGGCTCCCAATGAGAAAGCATCCACCGCTAGAAGGGGCGCAGGTTACTAACTGGGTGTCTGACTGCAACCTTCGCGTCATCATTCAAGACTACGGAGGGCCGGGCGCAGAATGGGAGAACAGGTTAGGCAGTTCCTGCCCTCGTGGGGTTTGTGTTCTAGATGCATTCAGATAACCACCTACATGAAACGACAGACTGTGCTAGCACGATGAAGAAAGCAGAGTGACAGCGTGACAGCCACGTGACGAGACGCTGTGCCTCATCCGTCCACAGGATGCCCTATGGACCCAGGCAGGGACGCCAGCTTTAGGTGGGGTGGTCGGGGTGCTGAGGAGAAGCCCAGCCCTGAGAGCACTCGGGAAGGACAGAGGGATGGACGATCAGGCGGGAGACGGTCCCGAGGAGGCAGCCAGTGTGACGATGGGGGAGCGGGGAGCAAGGCCCACGTGCCCAGGCCCAGTGAGAAGCATGAGGCCTAGGGGACATGGGGACGTTATTCTAAGGGTAACTGGGGACCACGGAAGTGAGTGACATGCACTTGGCCCTGACCCTCTCTCTTTCCGCGTTGTTTTCGGAGCCCTGTGGCTGAAGATCAGAGTAAGAACAGGACCCCTTACATCCCACTGCTGTGTATCAAGCACAGCTCTGAGGACTCTGCATCTCTGAGCTGATGTAATCCCCACATCAGCCCAATGAAGGTGGGACTATTATCCCTATTTTACAGATAAGAAAACCAAGACGTCCAAGCAAAAAGCACCCTTGTGGAGAATAGCTCTGTACTGGGTTCAATGGTGTCCCCTGAAAAGGTCCATTCAAGTCCTAAGCCCCAGAATCTGTGAGTGTGACTTTATCTGGAAATAGGGCCAAATCACTGTGTCCCAATAAAGAGAGGAATTTGGACACAGACACACACAGGGGGAAGATGCACATGTGAAGCAGAGGCAGAGAGAGACTGGAGTGATACATCTGCAAGCCAAGGAGCCCAAGGACGCCAGCAACACCAGAGGCAGAGAGAGGCCGAAGGATCCAGGCCGACACCTTGATTCTCACTTCTGGCCTCCAGACTGTGAGAGACGAAATTTCTGTTGTGTGAAGCCGGAGGTTTGTGGTACTTATTTTGGGCAGCCCCAGGAACCCTCCACCAGCTCGTAGAAAGAGTTAGACTGCGTGGACGCACACCCGACAGGAGGCTGGTGGCACTGAGGGGGTTCCTGGCCTCACTTTGGAATCGACCGCACATTATTTGTGAGGGTCCCCCCAGCACTCATCATCCCCACCCCCAGCCTCCAGAACTGTCAGACGGATGTCCTACGGACCCCACTGTCCCGCAGTCAGAAGGAACAGAAGCCCCACGGTCACCAGTCCCTTCCCTTCCTTTCTCTCCTTGAGGGCCCAATTACATAAATTATGAGCTGGGGCCACACCCAAGTTCTCCCACCCACGTAAGGGCCGCCCAACCTGTCCTGATGGACAGCTGGCCACGGAGGGGGTGGGAGCCTCTCAGGGCCCATGCCTGCGGGACGGGACGGGCTGCACGGGGCCTCCGAGGGGTGAGAGCCACAGCCCTGCCCAGATGCCCGACCAGATCAGGGCGCGCAGCTGTCCAAATCCTGGTCCTGAAACCCGACGACCGACTGGGGCTGCCAGAGGTCAGGAGCACCCCCTTCCTAATGAAACATTTGTGGGAGAAACAAAGGAGACTTTCTCTCTGTACGTACGTCTCCCCTGGGAGGCAGGGAGAGAGGACAGAGGAGAAGGAGGGCCTCCGAGGCTGCGGAGGAAACCTGCGGACACTTGCCTTCCGCGAGGCTCCTGTGCCCCCACTGGAGGACCCCTGCCTCCAGGACATCTGGCTCCCAACCGGGAGCACCGTCTGCGTAAACAACCCTGTGAGCCCGCGAGCTTCTCGGCTGCGAGGCAGCCAGTCAGTCCCGTGGGACCCTGAACGTCGCAGTTTCCACTTGTGAGTAAACAAGCCCTTTGATTTCCCTCACGGGTACGCTGGGAGTAGATACTTTGGTCCGACATCCAAGCCGGGAGATGGCCTGCTTTTTGTATAACGGTAGTGACTGTTTAGAGAACGGAGCGGTCGTTCGGCTTTCAAGTCTCAGCCAGAAATTACACGTAAACAAACTGTCGTGACGGCACCAATGAGCCCCAGATGTGGCCATAGGTAGAGGGGGGGGGCTCCTCTAGGCCGCCCCGGGTCGGAGGACGGTGGCCAGAGCGAGCCAAGCCTCGGTGCAAACAGTGGGCGCTCTGTAAATGCGTGCCTGTGCAGCGGACACCAGAGTCACAGGATCCGAGCTCAGGCCAGAGCAGCGTTCCGGTGGGCGCCTGGGGTCACAGCGGGCCTTCGTGCAGGGAGTACCGAGGCCTGAGGTTTGCAGCCATCACCCACGTGAAGGACGCTTCCACCCTGGATCCCAAGTCAGACGCGACACAGAAAGCAATGCCCGCTGTAACAGGAGGACGGGATGACGCTGTTCCGGCAGAAGCACGTGGCTCTTTCCCGAAGAACCCGGCATCGGTGTACACTGTGGATGTTACAACGGGCGGCAGCATCGGCATGGCCCACGTGCCAGGCGCGGAGTGATTCACGTCCATCTTTCCTGTTAATTCTCCCAACATCTCACCAGAGGCCCTGTTGCTGTTCCCGTCCTACTTCTGTGCTGGCTGAGGCTGAGCGAGGTTAAGCAAATTGCAAAGTCCCACAGCTGGCAGGCAGAGGGACAGGGAGTGGGAGGCATGGTGGCCTGACTCCTGGGCAGCCTGTCCCCCATGCTGGAGCGCTGGTCTCTCTCAGTGGCCTTTGCAACTCCAACAACCAGTCTGCTCAGAAGTTTCACAAAGTATCGCTAAGTCATGCATTAATCCATCTGAGTCTTTACTGAGTAGCTACTATATGTCAGGCCCTGCAGGCCGCTATGCACAGAGGATGTGTCTAGGCACTGGGCTAAGTCAGAGAACCAAAACAGAGAGAAGCCCTGCTCTCCTGAAGCGGACATTCTGGTGGGGAGAGACACAGAATAAACATGGTAAAGAAGTAAATTACATCACACGCTAGGAAGAAACAGAACAGGATGGGGGTTTGGAGAGCTGTGGGAAGGTGTGCATGTGGATTTACGACGTGCCACATCTTGGCTTGAAGCTAAGGGTGAAAATATGAACAATGTGAGGATCCTGCAGACAAGAAGTGACGGCTCATCATGGGGACCAACATGGCAGCAACAGTAGTGGGAGAAGAGCTGTGATGAAGGTACAAACAGGGATGTGGCAACAGGGGAAGGGTCTAAGTCGGCTCCCAGGTAGTCTCGGGCAGCCCAGAGGAGGGGCAGCCCCGAGGTGCACACGTGGTACATCCCCTGCGGGGCACACAGCTACTGCTGCCATTGCCACGTCTCCAGGGCTTACCCCAGGCCAGCCCCTGCTAAAGGCTTCACATACTTAGCTCCTTGGACCCTTAGAATACCTCCACCAGGAAGAAACAGAGGCCTCAGAGACGTCAGAGCACCTGCCTCGGGTCCCACAGGGAGTAAATGGCTGATGCGGGATTCCCACCCATATGCAATTCCCTATATCACGACGCTCCTGAAGGAAGGAACTACTGCTTTTCTTCTATCTGCTGTAGACCTAGCATGGTTTCTTGCATAGATTAGATGCTCAAAAAACATGTGATGAATGAACGAGTGAATGAATGCATTTTACAGCTGTGCTTTGTTTCCTGTGTCCATCCATTCTCTTTCTCTCTGTCTGTCTCTGTCCTGTCTCTCTCCCTCTCTCTCCTCCTTCTACATGTGTGGGACAGCGAAACATTGAGAGACACACATGCCCAGGTTGCAGATGTGCAGCCGGCTCAACTTCTGGCTGAAGGGCAAGCTGCCTTTCCTCCCGGCCGTGTCCCTCTGCCCCGCCTGACACGAGGACGTCTGCAAGACGCTCGGTTCTACAGCAACTTGGTACCTGGGCTTCCTTCTCCTCACTTCCCAAACCATCCACCCTTGGGATATAAGCGCACTGGATCATTCGCAGGCCCAAAGCCTTGGCCTTGCGAAAAGTTAGGCCTCTTACTAGCCCCAGGCCAGGTGGCCTCACTTTGCAATCCTCCAAGGCCGAAAGAAGCCATCCAAACTCAAATCCAATTAGTGGCAGCCTGCAAGTCCCTTCTGAATGGGAAGGCATGGAAAGGTGTGACTGTTCTTCAAAGGCTCCCAGCTCCTCCCTGCATCTGCTGGCCTGAGGCCTGGGCTGGCCCCGGAGCAGAGTGGGCTGAGGTGAGGACGAACTCGCCCAAGAGGCTCCGTGGGCTCGGAAAGCTGTCCCAGAGTGGGTGGGCCGCCGTGTCCGGCTGAGCCAGCTCTGAGTCCAGGGTGTCAGACGTTTATCCGAAGCCTCTCCAAACCTCTCACGTTGGAGAAACTGCGCTCAAGGCTGCCATCCATCAGTTTTCCAGCGAGACTCTGGCACCCCTGCCCTCCATCCTGGCCAGAATCACTGGAGCCAGCAACTTTGCTTCCACGGCCCAGGTCTTTTCAGTTGCACACAGAGCCCCATTGACTTCAAAGGCCAGAGGGGAGAGGACGTGGGGCCGGCTGACGGTGGAGGCTGCCCCTGTGTGAGGCCGGCATTTGCAGCCTGACCCCAGCAACAGGGCCAAGTAGCCATCTGGACTGGAGGCAGAGGAGGAGAAGGGGGAGGATATCCCTTGAAAATGAAGACCGGCTCAGGCCACACTCGCGTGAAGGCGGACTCCAAAAGTGCAGGGGAGCCCCGCGAGGGGGCCCTCTTTGGTCCAGGAATTGTCCTCAGAGCCCCCATTCCCTGAGCAGGGACCACCCCGGCCCGTCAGAGTCAAACGAAAATCAGAAGGATGCCAGCGCATCCCTGTGAGGACGAGCTCGCTCTGGTAGCAGCTGCAGCGGGGAAGCGAGCGCAGCCAGAGTGAACTGGGCCCCGAGCACTGGGCCCGGAGCTGTGAATGGCTGGTTCCCAAAGCAGGCGGCTGGAAAATGGCAGAACCGGGGCTGGAAGGGGAGTCTTCTCTTCTGCTCGTCTTTTCCTGAACCACTTCCCAGGTAAGACCTAGCTGGGGACAGGGTCTATCATTCACTCATTCACACGCTCAGTAAATGTGCCAAGGCCTCCTGGGGGCTAGACCCTAGTCCAGCCTGTGAGACACAGAGGATAAGACAGAATCTAGAGTTTGATAGAGGGTACAGACCAGCACACCAACAACGACAACATAAGGACTGCAATTACTTACAATCCAAGGTATACACCCTAGTGTTAAAAGGTCCCCAGATGACTTACCGTGAAGGCAGATGTGAGTATCTTATTCCTACCATGGTTCCCCAATAAACATCATTTCTGCAAATGCAAAGCAGGGAGCTACTCCCCGCACAGGAGACATCACCCCCTCTTTTGAACCTGATCTCCACGTTAAATCCCCACACTTCGGATGCCTTTATTAAAACACGCTTCCAGAACCTGAATCCAGCTTTAACTCCTGGCACCCAGCGATATGTACGTGGCCAGTCTGGTGCTAGCCTTCAGCATCTATTCCAGACACGGCACTGAGGGATGGATGTGGTAACACTGTCACAAGGGCCCGGCCATGGGTCGGTTTGCTCCGTTAGACTGCATCTTAACACAACAGATCCTCGTTGAACGCCTACTCTGAATTAAATGGTGACTTCACTCCATCCAAAGACGGTGAGATCTTTTAATGTAAATCCAAGTCAACTGAGGTTTCCAAAGGAAACCTGATGGTATCCTCAAGCTGGATTTCTGGCCGACACCCCGAGCTCCACGCACCCCCTCACCCCTCACCAACCCGAGCATGCTGCGCCCCACGCTGGTTAACGTCAGCACCAGCCTTCCTCTTCCTGCTCAGAAACTCTGACCATCACTTACGACTCCTTCCTCAGCCGCCTCCCGCGTTTCCAAACCAGCACAGCTCAGCAAACACACTCGGCACCCTAGACGGCTTCCTTTCCAATCCTTCAACGTACGTGCTTTACATCCAGCTCCAAGTGTCTTCCCTCTTGGCCGACTGTCTAATCTCCTCCTTCACGGAGAGGATGGCTCACTGGGCATTCACCTGCCCACTTAAACACCTCTTCCCCTCCCTCCCTCCCTCCCTCCCTTCCCTCCTTCCTTTCTTTTTCTTTCTCTTTATTCTTCTTTCCCCCGCAAGATTCTGACATTCTCAGAACAAGAATGCAGATGGACCCCAGAATCAGGGTTCATTTTCTGAAGACTGTGACCATGCAGGCCCCTCTGGCCACTCGGTGCTGGCTCATAGTAGGTCTGCAGGGAATTCTTGTTGAGCAGAGGTGACCAGACTGTTCTGAGCCCAAGGCTGGGATTTGTGTGAGCGATGGCTCTTTCCCACCAACAACCTATAACTCGTAGGGCCCGTGGGGGGTTTCCTGGTTTGGCTGGTTATTCTACGACCATCCAGCACACCCAGGTCCCTGGGATGGAATTAGAATTTTGCTGCGGCGAGGGACCTCCTATTTACTATGGTGACGACCGCTATTTTATCAGTGCCAATGCTGGGCTGTGAGTCCTTTACACCTTTCGACAAGAACGCTTCCAAGATTAGCATCGTTATCCCCATTTGACAGATAAAAAGACTGGACACCAGAAAGGTGAAAAGGCTTGCCCGAGATCACCCAGCTAGGAGGCAAGGGGGCTGAGCTGAAAGCCTGGTGAGAACACTCCAGCTCCCCTTCCCGCCCTCCACACCATGTTCCAGGTTGAACCCTCCGTCTCTTCCCGCAGCCTTGGGACCACACCTCTCCTTCATGGTCTCTGGACACTCGCCACATCACCTGGACGGTGGGACAGGCATCTCCGGGGACTTCAGATTCTCAGAGTGTCAGAGAGAAAGGCATCCTCAGGGATCACCTGCTCCCAACACTCTTGCTTTGCAAACCGAGGCCCAGAAAGGCTTGGGGGCTTGTTCTGAGTCCTAGGTGCCGCCAGACCCAGAAGCCCTCAAGTCAGTTTTTCTTCCACCATTTTGCATTGGCTTGAACTTCCCCACTCTGGGAGGGCGGTGGGGGACAAAATCTCCAAAGTCCACAGCAGAGAAGGAGGGACAGCACTGGACGGATTCCTGAGGTGGCTCCAGCAGCCCTCCCGCTCACACGAGCGTCACATGGATCGCAGCCTCTGGGCCGGGTCAGCAGAGCCCGGGCACAGACCCAGAACGCTTGGCTGCCCGTCACGACTCCTTTCTACATTTCTCGTGCCCTTGCAACCCATCTCTTTTCTCCTTTCGAGGCTGTTTAAAGAATAAAATGAGAGACTCTGAAACAGGATGACAGATTCCGATGCCTACAGCAGCCAGGCATGTGCTTTAAATTACCAGAGTCTGGGCCAGGCGCAAGCCGGCAGGGAGCAGTGGGGACTGGAACACACTGAGAAGCACAGCCTTAGCCAAAGGGGATGCCCGCACCCACACCCAGCCAGTTGTTGCCACATCCGACTGCAGCCGGGCCTTCCAATTTGTCAAGAGAAGCCGGAGGTCTAGGTTTTTAAATAAAATATTCTGTTTTTAAGCGCTATGAAGCAATTTTTAAAAATGTAAATACACCTACTGGCTGATTCAGCCCCCAATCCACCACTTACACCCTCTGCTTCAGAAAATTAAAATCTCTCCGGCAGGGACGTCACTGCGCCCCGAGCTGCACGCCAGCCCCACGAGGCCTGTTCTGTCATGGCCAAGCATAGCGGAAGGAGCCTTCTGGCCGAAACGACAACCGACATCAACTGTTTGAAATTAGGCATGTCTGTGCAACCTGCCACCCATCTTCACGTCCGCAGTCTGCACCGCTATTAGCAGCTGGGCTTCACGGCGTGATGAGGACAGCAGGCAGAGGCCTGCACAGCGTCACCGCTCTCATCCTGTCATTAATGAGAGTCAGTTTACATGAGCGCCAAGTGCTGATAAGGGTGTCTGAGGCCCATCACTGTAGCTGCTCCATAGAGCAGACAATTTATTGGACAGCCAAGTCCAGCCCATTAGTCATGGACTATTAGAAGACGTTTCAGATGTTGTCTTCAAACCATCTTTTGAAACCCATTAGACATGAACTTCACGCAGGTAATAGCAGGGAGGGTGGGAGCTGAGGGTCGCCTGGCAGCCAATGCAACAATTTCCATCCAGACACCCGCATGGACTTTTCGAGTCTTGGTGCCTGGGGGCCAGGAGACCTGGGGGGGGGGTGCATTCAAGGCAACCTCTAGCCAACTCTGGAGGCTTGAGGAGTCCCAGGGCACCTCCAGGCTTCAGTACGTTTCTCTGTAAGATAAGTGCATCGCACAGGGGACTCTGAAGACACCTTCCAGCTAGGGTGAGCTGACCGGAATCCCGTGTACTCGGGACTCTCCTGGTCTCATCACTGAAAGTCCCTCGTCTCAGGAAACCTAGCGGTCCCAGGCACACCCGGTGCTTCGTCACCTCACTTCCAGCTCTGACTTTTAAACACCCATCAGACCGAGGAACGTGAGGGCACCTCTCACTGTCAAAGCTCGGCAATAAACACCAAGGTGGCATGGACACGTCAGGAGTGGTCAGGCCTTCTGAGAACCTCACAAGGGCTGGTCCCTCTGTCAGGAGCCTTTGCCTAAATGCCTTGAGTTTTCATGACACCTGAAGTGGGTTGAAAAGTGGGGGGGGGGGGGCGTGAGAGCCTAAGTTCTTTGCAGATTCTTTTGTGGGAGAACGAACTATTGCTGTTTCCCTCTCGGGCTGAGTTTATTGCCACACACGTCTACTGAGGGGCTTTCTAAGTGCAAGGCCCTGGGGACGGGGACAGCAGGGAGTGGTCGCTGAGAGGAAGCCGCCTGCCCTCAAAGCTGACCAAGTTCCGTCAGGGACGCAGCTGTAGCACTGTGTATGGGGTCGTTTTCTACCCTGCCTTTGTGCTGTTTTATAGGAGGTAGAGAGGGATCAACGGATGTGACTTACGGTCTCAGGGACAACACGTACGTGAGCTCTCCAAGTGCTTCACGTAACATGACTCCCTGGGCTCCTGTTAAAATGCAGTTCTGATCCTGTGAGGCCTGAGCCTTACGTTTCTAACAAGGGCCTGGTGATGCTGAGGCTGGACCGGGGACCACACCTTGAGCAGCCAGGGGCTGGGTGACTGACTCCTGAGGCCAGAAGCTGGGTCTGACTCATCTTTTACCCACAGGAACAAACACGCTCTTCGGCGGAGTCAAGCGGATAGGGAACAGACGAGCGAGGCACCATTTAACCTGGCCTGACCGCCCAGACCCCCAGACCATGCTGCTCTCACCCCAGGCTCCCTGCAGCCCCAGACATCCCGTTTAGCCCAGTCCGCACGTCTGAGAATATTCGTCATGTTGATGGAACTGCCCCGGAACAGAACTGATCACGCAGGTAAAGATGACCGCAACCCAAGCCCAAGCCCTCTCTGCCCAATCCGCCAGGCCACAGAGGAGGTCTCGCCCCTTCTTCATCAGGCCCCAAGCAGGTGACTCCTTGGTTCTTCCCCCTTCTCCACACGCCAGCCTCCCCAGTGACTTGAGAACTTTGTATTTGTAAGCTACCTTTGCTCCAATTCGAAAACCATTAAAATAATCACAGATAAGTACAAGGATGTGCAATCTGGCTTGGTCTATAAATACGAAAAATTAGGAAAAGCCTTGTCAAAAATAGGGCTTGATTGAGTAATTTAAGGCATATCTATTAGATGGAACATTTGAGAACCATATTTTTGCATGTCAACCACAGGAAGTGATCACCCCATGATAGCAATTTTAAGTACAAGGTTGCAAAACTACCTAGAGAATATAACACTGATTTTGTGAGAAAAAATATTCCATAGAGGAAAGCTCAAGAGAAACTGTCTAAAAATCTTAACAGGTTGCTGTTGGGAGTGGGGGTCACAGTGTTTTATCTTCCAGTTTGTCCTTTGGTGACATAGTCAAACGTGGGGCTCTGGACACAGATTTCTGGGTTCCAATCCCAGCTCCACCACCAGTTAGCTTTGTGGACCCAGGCAAGGTCTGAGCCCGCCGTGCCTCAGTTTCCCCTCTGTGATATGGTTTGGAGGGCGGACCTCGGAAAGGTCTGCGGGGAACGAACCGGTCCAGGAATTAAGGGGGAGATGCAAGGACCCATCATGAGACAAACCTGGGGCGCCTCAGACACCCTCCTCAACCCCCGCTCAGGTACAACACGCACGTGCACGCACACACACGCCCTATTTCAAGCTCGACTGGCGCCCTGGTCCTGTCTGAGATGTGGGTGCCAGAGTAGGGCCTCGCCGCCTCTTTGCTTCTGTCTGGCCCTCGCCCTGCCCAGGGAGCAGGTGGCGAAGGAGCTGCAGGTGGGGAAGCAGCCTCTTCATGAAGACAGAGCTCCCGGCTGCGGGCCTCCCCTTGCTGGGTCAGCCCCAGGCTCAGGCTCCATGGGCAGTGTCCTGGGATGCAGAAGGGCAGGGTTGGCCACATGGGAAACCGAGGGGGCACCACCACTGTCCAGTTGTTTTCTGCGAAGGTCCCTGTGGGTCCCTCCGCATGACATCACAGCAAGCCTTTGTGCAGAAGGAAAAACAAAACCCAGGGGACTTGATTCGGCTCCGATATGCACATACACAGGTTGGGATTTTCTAAATGACAGCACCTGTTAATTGTCTGGTTAGGTATGACCTATTAAACATTTACCGCCCATTTCCTGTACACGTCTGGTGAGGCCGGCAGGAAATTTAGAACAAATTAAACAGCAGCTGCAATCCCTCATGCTTTAATGGTCCCCCCACGATTCTGTGCGGCATTGTAAAATATTAGGGGCAGATCCGTCAGGGACAGGAGGGTCTCCTCAAGCAAGCCTCCACGCCCTCATCCTCCTGCCAACCAGGCCCCATAAAGTTAAATTGGCCAGGGCGCATCTCCCCCTTCCCTGCTCCCCCACTGCCGTATATTTCAGGGGAGGCTTTTTCATCCGCACACCCCACTCACCCTCCTCTCTGTTCCCCCACCCCCTCCCAACCGTTCCCACACGATTTCACATGTGGTCCGAGAGGGGCACTTCCTGCCGTTATAAAAAGCAAAACCAAGACCCCAGCAAAAACAGGCTGTGCACAGAACACCCAAGTTGACAGTGTGAGAGAGAAGGCCTAATCCATTCCATATGACAAACAGCAGCGGCCCGCAGGGGAGGCCCAGCCCTGCGGAGAATTCACAACAGTCCCTCCTCCGCCCCCGTCCGCCTTCCCAACGCCCCCCCCCGACTCCCTCCTCAAGTGGACCCTTCAAAACAGGAGAAAAATATTCTTAGGAGCACGCCCCTAACTTTAAACTGATTATGTTTGGGTTTAATAGCCTACTATGCATTGTTCTTTCTTCACTTTGAAAATAAACTCTAGGAAGCATTAATGCAAATACAATATAAACACGCTCGTTCCTAAATCTTCGCATCTCCCTGGTGTGTTTGGGTTTGCGCCTTAAGATCGTGGCTCAGCTTGATGTAAGAACCAGATGGATCTTTAAATTGGAAGCTTTGCAAATAGCTCACCGTGTAAATAGACAGCTGTCCGGATGATGTGAGGGGAGGCGAAAGCACCCCCCAAGAATACGGCTGTTAGTAACCGCTTCCATTGTCCTTCTGGGAACAGCAGAACGGAGAAGGTCTGTCCAAGTCCTCTCCGGTGGTTCTGCTGAAAAAGGACAGACGTTGCCTCAGTTGTAGAAGGAGGTGTAATTACAGAGGTTCGGATTTTAAGACAATGAAAAGAACAGATTTCTGTGCCAACCATACTTTAGTCAATGTTTTCACATCTCTGTAGATAACCTTTGATGCTGGGTGATGGACAAACGTGCTTCATTCTTTCAGTCCCACCACTAGCAGCTCAGCCAGGGTACCAAGCCTTAACCTGCTTATCAGCCACCACGTCCAAAATAGAACTTTTCGACTTCCTGTTTCCTACTTCCTGCTTCCTGCCCCCCAGTTCCATAAACCATTCTCCTTCAGAGGCGGTAAAAATGGAAAGGACGAGATGAAAGAGTCCGTCAACAGATTTACACTGGCCCATAAAAGTCTCCTCAGTGTTCCATAGACTAAACTGTCAGTCCTGCCTTCACGGGAACTTTTATTGAGTAGTCAATCTGAATTTTGTCTATCATTCCATTAAAACCTATGAGGCCAACCGTTTGTGGTGTGGTTGTTCTGGATGACTTGACAAATTAGTCTAGTAAATTTTGGGTGTCTTAAGTACTAAATTAGGTCATTTGTTTAATGAGCCAATCCACTGCCCAGAGTTTGACCTCAGCCCACGAAGGGGAGTTCACATGGAGTTCCAAGGCGGGGGCCTGGGTCCCTCATTTGTCTTCTGCTTCTAGAGAAAGTCCTCTCAAGCCAGGACTGGACAACAAATTCCACCCTTAATGCTGACTTGTTAGTGACGATCAGCAAAGCAAACTCCTTTGCTCCAGTCCCTCTCCCTCCCATCCTCCTCCTGCACTGCTGCTGTCACTGTCACTGTCACCCACCTGCATCGCCTCACCTGGCCCTCCCAGTGACCCCACAGTGGTGAGCTGGTGGCATCACTGTCTCCTCTTCTAAATGAGAAAGTAAATCTTGGAAATGCTAATCTCCCCAAGGGCACATTCAATCTCTCAGCCTCACTCATCCGTTACCTCTTTCAATAAATATTTAGTAAGCATCCCCTAGGTGTCAGGCCTGGGGTTCCAGAGCTGGCTAAGCCATGGTCATGGCTTTCAAGAGCTTCATCAGTCGGTTGAATAGTCACGCATATCAATAAATGTAATACAATTCTACAGTTGCCGTAATTCCGGTGGACCGAAGGTACACGTAGGGCACAAAGGAATAAGCAACCACCTTTGTCCTAACACGCTCCCTGAATTATGTACATGAAATCCAGCCTCTTCACTGATACCCACCCACCAGCATGGCATCCGCTCACAAGTTTATGTGTGTGAACTTGTTACCTTCCAGCCATCAGAGCTTCCTTACTGGTTCTGGGCGTATATACTATAAGGGGATTGGCATTCACAGTCAGAACTCAAAAGAACGGCCAACCCCCCAACTGCTCTGTCAGTTGGCCACTGCTCCCTTCTGGGCAGAAGGACAGTGTCGCTGAGATATACAACCAAGAGCTCCTTGAGGGCACGACTGGGTCATTTTCATCCGTGACCAACAGTGCTAAAGACAGAACATGGAACATAGCAGTTTCTCCCTAAATGTCTATTGATTTGAAAAGCTTTGATTTGAATGAGTTCTTTGAACACCAGTTATACATGTAGGTTCTATGTGGTAACTCTCTGTTAACCAGATCATTCGATTTAGTGGAGTCATTTTTCCTTGTAGCACAAATGGGATGACATGAGCTTGCTGCAGACTCTCCAATAATGACCATCTTCACTCAAGAATCGATCGTAGGTTTAGACATGCACAGAACCTTAATTTAGCAAGAGAGAGTATAGGGGCCATCTTCCGTTATTATTTTATCCAATATCCCCACACTTGGTAGCGTTCCATTTCCTGTCTGCCTTACTCTCCATAGTTAAGGACCGATCATCCCAAGCCCGGCGAGTAATCAATCCACAACACACGCTCCTCTGGGGCAATAGTTTGTTTTATTATTTTGTAAAGGGCTCCTGAGATAGCTAACTGGGAAGAGGGACTTCTGGGGGGTGGTATGCTGAGGACCCTTACAAAGGGTTGTCACATGTGGGACAACTGCAGTGTGACTGTCAAAGTGACAGCCTCCCGTGGCTGCCTTCACAAACCCCCACCCCGAGCCAGGTGGGAGTTCACTCTTCTGTCCTCCGCCTAAATATACACGGACAGGGTCAGAGGCCAAACCGGAGGTTTAGGTGTTTAGGAAAAACAAGAACCATTGAATAATTGCCTGGTGTACTTAGACCATGGGTGGTAACAATGCCAAAGAAATCGTTCGTTTAAACTTTCTGTATTTGGTGCAGGTATGTAAAAGCTCAAATCAGACACACACATACAGAGAGAGAGATTCGTGTATGTGCACACACATTGACATGGACCTTGAAAATAATATATGAAGGTAGAGGTAACCCTCAACGAGGGTCTGAAAGAGACTCTAAATCTGTCTAACTGAGGCTTCAATGTCCCCTCTTTCTGCCCCACCACCCCAGTCCCTACTGGTTCATCCCTTCTCTGCACGCCCTGGAGTGAACCAATCACCCGAACCAGGCTACAAGCGGGTTGAGGACGATGCCTGTGCTTTTTCCTCAATTTTAACTGAAGTGTTATAAACACATAGTAAAGCACGCAACAGCTTAGTGAATTTTTAAATATGTAAACCCTGGTGTAGCTACCACCCAGATCAAGATAGGGAGTATCTCCAGTACAGCAGGAGGCTCTCCCGTACCTCTTCCCAATCAACATCTCCAAGGGAACCCCCATCACCATGAGTACCATCAGTGTTGCCCGCTGTCTAACTTCACATGAGCAGAACCCCACAGTCTTGTGGTAGGACCTCCTTCACTCATTGTTAGCTTGTGAGAGACATTCGCGTGTGTGCAGAGGAGTTCTGTTCTTTTCTATTGCTGTGAACGTAATCCCTTCTGTGAATGTACCGCAATTTATTTACCCATTCTGTAACTGATGCACGTCTGGGATTTTCTCACTTGGGGTTATTGTGAACAAAGCTGCTATGGGTGTTTTTGGTCCACATGTGTCTCTGGTGGATGTACAGATTCATTTCTCTGGGGTGTATATGTTGGGTCATAGAATAGGTGGATGTTTAGTTTCGAAGGTACTGCCACCCGGTTTTCCAAGGTGTCTAATGATCATGCTGCTTGTAACAGGGCATCCACGGCTGTTTTTAACCCTTTAGCCCTGTGGGTTTAAGGCTATGTCTTCTTTCTTCTCAAAGCCTCCTTAATGTCTATTTGTCAACACTTGCCGAGCCTTCCAAGTGGCGGGTGTGTGAGCCTCCCTCCTTCTGCCGGCTGCCCCCTGAAATGAGCAGAGCGCGGCGGCTCGAAGCGCCAGTCTGGTCATGTGGCTTCCTTCACAGCTGGGTGGCATTTCAGATGCTCCATTTCCCCAAACCTCCATAGAGTGGCAGCAGCCATCATGTCTTCCACCTTCTAAGGTTGTCTGGGGATAAAATGAGGTAAAGCCTGCAAGGTGAGCAGCACAGTAAACGCTCCATACAAGGCAGCGATGGTGGTCGGCGCTGGCGTAAAAACGCCAGCAAAGCAGGTGTTGCCAGCTTACGCACTCTGGCGTGTCGGGTGCTCCACAATGCTTACTGCCCCAGCATTCTGGGCTCCGCGTCGCCGCCCGGAGTCTCCTGTTCTCATCCAGCTCCGTGGGTGCAGGGGAGGTAGTGAGAACGCTGCTCCTGTCCACTCCTGGTAGGAGAGATCCTGGGGCCCCAAGGGCTTCAGTGGTCCTTGTAAAGCCCAAGAGGAGCACCGGGGAGCAGACCAGGCACAGATGCCCCCCTCCTGGCACTGCGGCTCAAATCTCAATCCCGACTCTGAGGGCTGAGTTGAATGCCACGTAGGAGGATGTTTGCCTTTCGGTCCTTTGCTTTGCTTTTTGGTTTCAGTAGGGGAAGCCCCCTCACCATCACCTCTTCCCACCCCCCTGAACAAAAACACCATTCTCCACGCTGAACTTTGCCCCGGCGCAGGGGGGTCTGGCTTCCTTTGCCACAAAGCCTGTCAGGTTTCGATTAGGCCAGGGAAACACCACAGGAAATGAGTCAAAGAAAGGAAGGCTGTGATTTTTTTTTAATTTCAAATACCAGATTTATTATTATTTTTTTAAATGACAGTGTCCCGACCGTGCCAGGTCGAGGAGGAATGTGGAAAATGTGCAACTCGAAACGTCTGGGGGGCAGCTGGATCCTCCAATTGTTTCTAATAAAAACCCATGGGAAGCTCTCAGCGGCCCCCAGGAAGACAGTGCACCCGCTGGAGGCCACGGACGCCGGGTCCTGGGCGACATTTGGGCACAGAGGTGGCCAGTGTGGCTGGGCTTCTCCGACCTCCGTCTCCTGGCCTGGCCACGTGGCGGCCATGTGATGGGCTGGCCACCTTCCCTGCCTCCAAAGGGCTGTCATGACTACTTAACGCTCTAACCCTTGTGAACCTCAGTTCTTTTGCAGAAAGCACAGAATATACAGGCCATTCAAACCCTTCCATACACAAATGCCATCAGAACTGCCTGTGAGTGGAGGCGGCGTTAGCATGGTTGGGGCCACAGGTGTCGCATTCCACACTGGCTCTGCCACTTCTGTGCTGTGACGCCCCAAGCGAGTGATAGAACTTTCCTGGGCTTCCATTTCTTCCTCAGCAAAGCAGGAGTTACTCGTTACACCTGCTCTGTGCCAGCCATTCTCAGTGCCTGCCATGGGGTAACTTAGTCCCCATCTAAGGAGGCGGGCACTCTTATTAGCCCCATGTTACAGACGAGGAAACTGAGGCAGAGACGTTAGACAAGTCTCCCTAGGTGACACAGCCGTGGTGCGATTACGTCAGTCTGTGCCAAACCAGAGAAACAGAACCAGAGGGAGACAGATAAGAAGAGATTTAGCTCAAGAATTGGCTTAGTGATAGTGGGGCTGGCCAGACAAGTCCAGAATCCGCAGGCCAGACCCCCAGGAGGGCAGCTGGTAGCTGGCACTGCGCAGCGCGTAGCCCTTTCAGACGGGCTTCTTTCCCTTAGCAATATGCTAAGTGCCGCTCCACGCTTTAGCATTTAAGCTTCCTCTGTGGCTTTTCAGGCCTTGAGAGCTCATTTCTATCTAGTGCTGAATAATATTCCACTGTCTGGACGTGCCACAGTTTATTTATCCGCTCACCTACCTAAGGGCATCTTGGCTGCTTCCAAGTTTTGGTGATTATGAAAAAAGCTGCTATAAACATCCACGTGCAGGTTTTTGTGTGAACGTAAGCTTTCAATCCTTTGGAGAAATAGCAAGGAGCACGACTGCTGGATCGTGTGGTAAGAGTATATTTAGCTTTGGAAGGAACTGCCAGACTGTCCTCCAAATGTCTGTACCATTTTGCCTTCCCCCGATCATACTGCTAATAATACCTCCTTCTATGAAGGGCATGGTGTAGGGGTGGGTATACAGGTGGTGAGCTAACGCAGGTGAGCTAAGATCATCCCTGCCATGCACAGGTGTCCCTCTGTGGGAGCCTGTCCACACACCAGTCCTGCCCGGGGGGGACCGGCGGGGTGAAGTTAACCCCACCAGATCTCTGTTCTCTCCCAAGCTGCGGAGGCTTGCCGAGAAGCTCCTGGTGTAGACAGCGCCCCATGCCTCTCGGCAGCCACCCCAGCACACACTCTCTCGATTTCAGCCCAGGTCACAGCAGGTTCAGTTATTTGAACTGCTTCAGGCATCCGTGTCCTGCGGGCCTCCGGATAGAGAGGCCGGAGGAGACACTGAGGACGAAATCATGCTGCTCTGGCCTGGGCGAGTGTTTCTTACTTTTCATTTGCAAATAAAAACAATCAGGCCATCCAAGGCCAACAAACAGGGCTACCTCCCCAGCTGCTCAGCCTCCCCAGCTGCTCAGCTGGCTGGTCCCTCCCCAGCTGCAGGCTGAGGCCCTGGTGTAAGCAGGCCCCGTTAGGGCCTGGGACACAGGAGCACCTGCAAATCCCAGGATGGAGGCAGCCAGGCCCAGGGGAGGCCCGCACAGGGCCTTATGTAGCTCTTTACGGCCCAGGACGTATTTTCCAGGTGAGGTCTATGAAAGAGCAGCAGTGATGGCGGTCCTCGCCATCGTCGGGGCAAGCGTCTCGAGTGCTTCCTGATCGCTTACTGCATGCCTCGCTAAGTGCTTTGCCCACAGTCTTGCGTGGCCTCCAAGCTGCCCCGTGACCTGGGTGCTGCTACAGGCACAGAACCTGAGGCTCGGAGGGGTCCCGTGGCCTGCCTGGGGTCACCAGCTGTTGAAGGCCAACCTGGGGGTTCAGACTTAGGTTTCCGTGACGCCAGGGCTCACGGCACATGGCAGTCCGTGAACAACTGTTGACAGGTAAACGGAGAGCAAGTGCTGTCACTTAGTATGGAAAAAGCCCTTCCGCGTCCTCGCTCCGGACTGACACCAGCAGCAGTGCACTGGACGAGGAGGACGCACAGCGCATCCACAAGCTTCCAACTTCCTGATGGGCTCCATTTAGTGTCAACATGGCTTAACTCTTTAACCAGATCATTGAAGCGCTGGCCCAGTGTCCCGGGCCTGGACACCCTCCCACCTTGCTGGAATGGTAATTCGCCAGCAGGCAGCCCCCGGGAGGCCCTGCCCTTCTTTTTAAAGAGGTTCCAAATGGCCCCCAAATCGTGTCTTTCTTCCTTGAGGCTCGGGCAATTTGGGTGTCACGGGGGCCTTTGTAGAGACGTCAATGGATTATTTCACGAGAAGAAACCCCCTCTTTACACCCTGACGTGGCTTCTGCTATGGAGATGAAAGATCCAGGGAGGCAGGTTGGAAAACAGATAATTCACGGGACTGTCAGAGCGCGATGATCTGAATTTCATTCACAGCAGGCAGAGCCAAGGGGAGGGGCCAGAGATCCCGCCCGGGGGTCTTGCTCCAGGGGGAAGCGGGCTGAGCTCTCAAGTGCCGAAGTGATAATCCAGCCCGCGGGGAGGGGGGGGGGGCGGACAAAGCTGGACATTTTGTCTTCACTGTCAGAACGCCACAAGCTCAGGAGCAGATGGAGTGGTGTCGGCAGTCGTAAAACGCCCCACCCCACCAGGGACAAGCAGGTTAACAGAAGGGATTGGCGCCATGCACGTCATAAAAGCCCTGCAGGCCTGTCATGTTCCGATAAATCTTGATTTGGTAACGGAACAGCGCTCTGGTTCCCAGCCTTGGGTTTCACAGGTGAGCCGTGGGCTGATGGATGGTGTGGAAGCCAGTGGGGGAAGGGGGCAGGGGGAACCTCACCCCCCCCCCCCCCCCCCCCCCCTTGGATTCCCAGCGCCAGGCAGGAAACCCAGCCTGCAAGAGGCCAGGGGAGCCGTGGGTTCTCTCTCCCCATCCACGCTGGAATGCTGCAAGGCCACCGGCTCCATCCTCATCTCCTGGCCCTCGTGCTGGTAGCAAACTGTAGGAGCTCAATAAGCACTGTCTCTTCTCAGTTAGGCTTCCGGGCTTGCCTACCCATCAGAGAGGGGCTGTTGAGGAAGACAAGGCCCTGCTCTGCACACACAGGCTTGCTAGCCCTGCCCGGCACCCTGCACCCCACATCAGCCCCCCGAGGAAGGCGCACTTTTTCAGAATCCATCTGCCCAGGGGGGGGCACTTTGGAGCCATCTGTCCGTCCAGAGGTGCTGACGTTTGTATTTTGCATGAAGGCGCCATCTTGCTGGCAAGAGCCTGGTGAAATGTCCACTCTGAACACTTTCAAATAAAGGACAGGGCCCGGAGGTGACACGGATGAGTGGGGCAGGCCAGGTGGGAGGAACCCACGGCCTGGAGTCAGGTGCAAGAGGGAGCATCATGGGGTCATGCCCACCAAGGGCACATGATCCAGTGGTTGCCAGGAGGGACTCAGACCTTCTGACATTGAGAAGGAAGACACAATCTGGACTTCTCCTGATTAGTAAGTATTAAGGAGTCATTCAGATGTGAAATATGGTGCAGCATTTAGCAAGAGAGCCCAGGCAGGCAGCTTGGCCCTGACAGCCCCAGGCCTGGGTTCTGCGGTAGGATCTCAGAGCACAGGGCACAGAGAAGAAGGTCCTATAACTAAGGGGCTCACAGGAAGCCCCTTCCCCTCTGAGACCCAGTGGCCTCACATTTCCGGTCCTGCCTCCAAGCCGCCTGCCCACTTTCCTGTCTGCGCCCCCGCCACTGGTCCTCCTGGGCTTCACGGTGAGTTCTCTGCAGTTCCCAGAGGGACCCTGCTCTCTGGCCTCGGCCATTTCCCTTCCTGAGGCCCCTGCCCCCGCCTCCCTGCACTTGGACCCCACCTCCCACTGCACCTCACGTTTCAACTCAAACGTACGTTGTGTGCCTGTGGTCCCTTCTCCTTCCTCACTGCCCACTGGCCCCAAGTTGCAAACCCTTGGGCCTTGCCTGCCCACCCCCATCCTCTCCACCCCCACCGGGCCTTAAGCTCCCTGAGGGCCGCGGCCCCCTCCCTGAGTTATCCCAGTGTCCCCCCCCCTGCCATGCCACCAGTTCCAGCCAGCCAGCAAGGGTGGCCCCCAGGGCTCAGACACACCCCGCCCGGGCTGGCCAAGCACCCCAGGGGGCCTTGGAGGTAGTGGTGACTCGGAACCAGGACAGAGGAGACACGAGGGGCGACGGCCAGCATCTAGTCCACGGCTGTCTGTTAACCAGTTGTGCACCATGGAGACGGGAAGCAGACTTGGGGGTCGTAGGTCTCGGGAATGAGGGGGCTGGGGGGATAGCTGAAGGGTGCAGGGGTGCTCTGAGGGTGATGAAACGGCCCCGAAATTTACTGGGGGATGGCTGCACATACCTGTGAGTATTCGAAACACCACTCAATTGTACACGTCACATGGGTGACTCGTATGGACGCAAATTATATCTCCGTGAGGCTGTTAGGAAAAGGCTTAAAAACGGAATCCCATGGCCTGTCATGACGGAAGGCAGTGGAGGGTAGGACCCCCAGGCGCCCTAGCTGTGCTATTCGCTGATGGGGGCCTGTCCCTCCCGCCTCCCTGGACCAGCGTTTCCTCGTGCAGGAAGGGTGATGAGCTGTGTGCCCCTTAGAGGGCGTTCAGACAATTAAACACGAGGTAACGGAGTGCAGTGCTTGGCACGACAACCTTGTAAATTCTCAAGAAATGGCGAGAAGGGAGTGATTATCGTTGTCCCAGCGTGAACGTGGACCAGGTGCCCGCGAGGCAGCACTTGTTTCTGCGGCAGCCCTGCCGGGCCGTCCCGTCAGCACCTGGCTGCTGGGGAGGGCGGGCTTCCTTCCTGAAGGGGTGGTGATGCAGGAGCCGCTGCCCTTCCGTCAAGGCAGCGCTGAGCTCTCCCCCAGAGATAAGCGCCGCCTGCTCGGCCACACCGTAATCGACAGCAAGCCCCCGGGCTTGTGAGCTCTCCTGGCTGCCAGGAGGAGCGAGGGCCGGAGGATGATTTATGAAAGAGAGGGAAATGTAATAATGCGTGGCCGGCCCGCCAACAGCATAAATCTCTCTGGGGATTGTGGAAAGGATGGATTCCTCCCTCTCTGGGCCTTGAGAAAGGGCATCCTCCAGGTTCACCGGAGTCTGAGAAATAACCACGGACATTAAATCAAAGCTTACCTGCACTCAAGTCACACAGGAACCCGCTGGCTGAGGAAAATCACCATCCCGTGGGCCTGAAACGAGGGGCTTGGGTTAGTGGCATGCTGGGAAAGAAGTCTGGCTGCAGTCAGGCGACGGATGAAGACCACCCAGCAGGGGCTTGGGTTCAAATCCAGACCCCACCACTCACTAGCTCTGAGGCCTTGGACTAGCTCCGGGTCCTCGGTTCTCTGCTTCAATTGCTTTCTCTGGAACCCCCGCATGGCATTCTAGTGGGGACTGCCTGGGCCACCTGAGTAAAGCTCTTGGGAGGGAGACTGGCTGCTACTGTGGCCGTGCATTTGCCCTGCAGCATCTCAGGTAATCACCGACACTCTCAAGAAAGAGGAATTATTATTAGTCCCATTCTACAGATATGAAAACAGAGGCCCAGAGCATGGCCTAACTCCTCCAAGGCTCCCCAGTGGGGACCGCCTGACCCTCACCGCACTGCCTTCCAGCAGGCTGAACCGGGAATTCGAAATCCTGCGGTCTCGTCTCTGACTTCTCACGGGTGGGTCCCAGGGCCTCCCGCACGGCCCTCACGCTACCATTTGTTAGGACTGACTGCAGCAAGAACAAATGTCCCCTCACCCCCCAGGGCCTCCACAGCGGCCACGCTCCAGTGGCCTCACACTTATCTCCGCGGGGGCTGTCCTCCGCTGTTCCTCTCCCCATCTGTCCCTCTTGCGCACTGTCCCTCTTCATTTTAATCGAGAAACGTCCATTTCGCCCCACCCGGGGTCTGCACAGTGTATTGGCAGCTTGGAGGTAGGAAACCCGAGCCGGGCACTTCTAGGGAGGGACCCCTTAATGGTTCTAGCAGATGCCGCAGGAGGGAGGGGGCCCAGGCAGCCCCCAGCTGCCCACCCGGAGATAACCCCTGACCCCCTACCTCTCTCATGGGGCCGTCAAAAAGCCCGAGCCCTGGGAAGGCCAATAAATCCTTGGGTGTTGCCCTCTCAGGATTCCGGCCCCTGCCTGGGAGAAGGCATTTAAACTTCTTAAAAGAACTCTTTTCTAAGCCTGCAGGAAGCCGCCTGGGCCCTCGGGGGGCTGAGGGCACTGGTTTCTGCGTGGGTTCTAGGACCTCAGCGCTGCAGAATTCCCTCTGTGCTTGGGCATCCTTGGCCCACAGCCAAGCAGCACCACCCAGGGGCAGGGCGGGGGTGCCTGGGAGCCAAGACAGGGACAGGCGGGCACTGTGCACCCCTTATGCAGGCTTACTCTCACTGCCCACAGAAGGGCCCCTCGCTTACCTCTGGGACACCCAGGGGAGAGGGCAAGAGTCCTTGGGCATAAAGGGGGTTGCTTATTATTCAAGAGGCCACCCAAGTTTAGAGGATAGTATGGAGCTTTCTAATTCCTTTTTAAGGTCATATATTCACATGGTCAAAAATTCAAGATATAAAAAGGTATCTCCCTCTCACCATTTCCCACAGACACCTTCCCAGGGCTACCAATATCTAGAGATCTTTTAGGAATATAAACATATAATTATGTGCATGTAAGTATATGAGTATGTATACTTACGTGTGTAAGTATACACACACACACACACACACACACACAATCTTGTTGCTTTTCATTCAACTACTTTGGTGATCATTCCATATTGTTATATAAAGAAACCTCATTCCTTTTCATGGTTGCATACTATTCCTTTGAATGGCCCATTCATCATCTATTTATTTAACAGGCCCCCTACTTCATGATAAGGGCCTTCATGATAAACATCCCACTTCCCATAGGCAGCATCCCCGCCATGGCCATCTGGGACTGCCGGGCACTCTCAGGCTCGTCCTCCTTTTTCCTCCTCACAGTCTCTGCAACCCCCTTTGTGGGGTCCAACTCCAGCCTGAGGCTCTGTTCACGGCTGGGTGAGACTCAAGGTCCTTCTGCATCTTCAGAAGCACTCTCCTTGCTGATTTTGACCTCCTTTCACACACCAGAGCTTTCTCTCACATCTATACCGGAAGCATAGTAGGTGCTGGATCATCCTCATTTAAAGGAGGGTAGGAAAGATAAATCCTCATGGAGGGAGTCCCCCTCCACATGCCTCATGGGTCATAAAAGAGCAACAGGTTTTGCCAGAGGGCACTGCACCTCTGCACCTGTCCTGTGGTTGGGACAGGAGGGGCCCAGTGGAGCAATGGAGGATTTGGGATCTAAAGATGTGGGTTGGCCTGCTGGCCGTCCTGTCTATTAACCTGGGCCACCCTCAGCCACCCCCACCTGTCCAACAGAACAGAACACGCATGGTATGTTCACATGGCAGAAGCATTTAGCTGTTCAATCCTGGGCTCGGAAGTCAGCTCCAACTGGGTCCAAACTCTACCTCTCCTTCTTGGGCAGATACCTTTCCTCTCTGAGCCTCAGTTTGGATAAATGCAATAGGATGCCCTCATGGGCTTACAGGCCTATGTGATGATTAAAGAGATTAAATGCATACATCTAGCCACTCGGCATAAACTAGCGAACGGCAAGTGCTCAAGCCATTTTCGCTTTTATTGTTGTCATTGATATTGTGTGCTTGGTGCCACAGCAGTGGTGGCTGATCTCTGGACACACTGCGCTCTTCTCCACAGACATCCCCACAGATCTCCACGCCACTGGTTCAAACCCCAAAGCGCTAGCTGGGCTCGCAGACTTGGACAGCTGGCGGGGTCGCCACGTCATCATTCTCCGCAGGTCTGTTCTCTTCCCAAGCTACCACTTGCGTCCTTGCTTGTTGGAGCACACACGATGACTCTTTGCTGGGAGAATCCTGCCTGGAGGCAGGGGAGTGAACCAAATGACCTTCTGACCTCACTCCCAACCCCAACTCCAGGGTTCAGGATAGCCCAGCATGCACAGGGGCCCACAAAATGAGCCACACTTTCCGGAAGTAGGAGGTTATGCAGCTTATGCAGCGTTCCACAGCTCCCAGGGGCTTTTAGATAAGACTTGCTCCAGGCTCTTTTCTCCCCGGGACTTGTGGAAATCTCTGGGTCTGTCGGACATCAACTTGTCTCCTCCAGATCCCACCAATGACCTTCCATTGACCTTTGGATACCGGCGAGAGAAAACGTCATTTTTCCCCTAACCCACTGAACTCTCAGAAATGACAGAGTGACAGAGGCCAGCCTGGCCTTTCCCACCGTCGCTGTGGCTTAGGGAAGGCACCCACCCCCAGCGAGGCCACGTCACCCAGAGCCCCCTACACCGAAAATGAAGTGAGGTCTTCCTGAGAGGGTGTCTCCTGCGAGGCACGGGAAGAGCGAGCAGGAAGGCCACGGGGCAGCCGATAGGACACCTAAAGGAAGAGGAGGAAACGGCCAGTGGAGTCTAGACGCGTTATCTTGCCCCCTGTGCGGGCACCGGCCCACGCTCATCCATCGTCCCTGGAACTGACTTCCTGCCTCAGGATTTACACCAATGACTTCACCCTCTTGCTATCTCGACAGTCCCGCTGCTGCCCGCTCTGGGCTCTCAGGAATTAGAGGCCAGATAACAAGTCTAGACAGCTCAGAAGTTTTAAATGCATTATCCTCCAGGGGGAGGAGGATGGCTAGCGACTAGCTCTGGGGACTTCAAGGCTGAAACCCTGGACCGCGTTCCGGTTCTGAGTCTGTGTGGGGAGCGTAAGACAACCTCGCTCCGCCTGCCCCTCCGCCCCTCCCTCATCCCCAGCCGCCCGGAGGCTGAAACAGGCACAGAAGAGCCACTCACCACAGACTCTGCTCCACCCGCCATTCATGGGAGCTCCACACCCCACCTCCCTGCCCCCCGTTCAGGGAGGACCCTCGGGGCTGCCTCAACAGAGCTGGATGAAGTCCAAAGGGCCCTCGTGTTCACAACCAAGAGCAGTGGTGAAGCCGCACAAGTGGAAGGGAGCCCGTTCATTCAAACCTCAAGGGTCTCAGATGAAACGCTTGGTGCCCTGCTCGGCAGGTGACCTCGGCACGTACCCCCACCTGCCTGGGGGCCTATGCTGACCTGAATCAAATCCTCTCGCAAGCGACGTGGCAGCCCCCTTTGCCGCCTTCTCCCACCCTTTACGTGTTGAACCATGTCCTCCCCAAATTCCCATGTTGGAATCCCAACGCCCAGTACCTCAGAATGTGCCCTTATTTGGAAATATGATCCTTGCAGATATAATTAGTCAAGATGAGGTCATATTGACGAGGGTGGGCCTCTAATCTAATACAACTGCGTCCTGATAAAAGGGGGGCTGCGGACACAGAGGGCACATAGGGAGAGGCCATATAAAGACAACGGCGGAGATCACGGCGACACGTCTACAAGGCAAAGAGCGCAGGATGGCCAGGGAACCCCCGGAGCTGGGGAGGCCTGGAGCAGGTCCCCCTCGCAGACTTAGACGGAGTCAGCCCTGCCCACACCTTGGTCTCAGACTTGGGGCCTCCAGCCCGTGGGAGAGGACATTTCTGCTGTTGAAGCCCCCATGTGTGGTGCTTTGTTACTGCAACCCCAGCAAACTAATACACACCCCACCTTCCTGAAGGACAGGGCCAGGCGAAGGAGTGCCTGGGGGCTGCAGAGAAACTACAAGCACCCCCTCAGACTGCTGACAACAGAAGGCTTCCCTGCAGTTGTCCAAGCCACAAAGCTGTCCAGTCAGCAGCTCACAGCTGGAAGGCAGAGAGTGGCTCCGTGGGGACCCGGGAAGGTTTTGTCAGCTCAGGACACGGCTGGAGCATCACTGTTGGTGTCCAGCCTGTACCCCTCGGCAGGCGTCGTCCCAGACAGCAATGGCTTCCTCCGGTGCCTGCAGCCTTTTATGGGAGCTTTCTCTGCTACAGACGAGTGTTTGGCCCGCTCGCAGGCGGGCAGGCCAGAATTGCCAGGGGCCACTGTCCTTGGGAGCAGTCCTCGGTCAGTGACAGTGACCGCTGGTGGGCAACGTCCCAGCTCCCTGGCTGAGCAGCTGAGAAACTCCGAGGGCTGATCCACACAGTACCCCCCAAGCTCTCACTGTGGTCACAGGGCCAAGAATGCACCCGGCACTGGCCCCTCTCTTCCACCTCTCCTTCCCCGATGCCTCCTGAGGTCACCTTCCAAACAGGCGCACCCAAACTTGACCCTGGTCTGTGTTGGGGGAATCCAAACCGAGACAATGGGAGATTACACCTCGAGGCACAGAACGACCGGGAGGGGAAGGCACATCTCGGCTGCACACGAAAGGGGTGTGTGCCCCTGCGCACTGACTTCTCTGGGTGTCTCAGATAGAATATCTGTCCCCAGATGAACACCAGCCTGATGCGCGTCAAGGCAGAAGTTGCTGGTTCTCGCCAGTATCCATTCTCCTTCTTGGGGGATAATATTAACTGTAACTAGTAGGCAGGACCGTCCTTCCCAGAGACTCACCATCCCAGATGCCGTTCTTACTAAAGGTGCAAGGTGCCAGGCGGGTGTGACCCCGTGTCTAGACTCTGGCCAGTGGGATGGGAGCGAAGTGACGTGCCCGCAGGTCCCCTTCCCCCCTCTGACTGGACGCAGCTGCGGCGACGGGAGCACCCCGTGCCCCTCAGGCTCATCCTTGTCCCCGGCTTCCCATCCTTCTCTCCTCCCCCCTCATCTCACACCAAGAAGGTGTGCGGGTTAAAAAACGCTGCAGAGAGTCTCGTATCGGTTTTTCTCCAGCAAAACCGACTTTGAAGCTTCTGACCCAAGCAAGCCTTTCATCCATTTTAGGAAGCCAGAGACAGATTTCATTTACATGAATCCAAAAATAATAAAGGGAGAGAAATAAATAAAGATTGAGAAAGATCACCGGTGAATCCCTGAACTTGCAGATCCAGGAAGTGTTGGGAGAGCCGGGCTCCTTCCAGGAAAGACCAGCCTGTTCTGATGAATTCTGGAAAGTGAGCCTCCCCAGTATGTGAGAGGTGACCGGACACCTGGTGTGGGGGCCACCGGGAGGCCCCTCTGCCCGAACCTGCAGGAGCCCCATTGGGAAGAATTTCCTAAGGTGACGATGAGCAGGAACAACGGGTGAGTCAGGTCTCTAACTGCCAGAGACGATCCTGACTTTCACAGCATGCTGCAGTGTTCAGAAGGTCCGTGTCACGCGGAGTTAAGCTGTGTGAGGCTCGGAGGCTGACGAGCAGCCCAAACCACTTCAGACTGATGTCCTGCACCATCCCCCGCAACGGGGCGAGCAGGCGGATTCGTATCTAAGATCGCTGTGGGTCCGGCTGCAGGGCCCCTGCCCTGCTTGTTGGCTGCACAACAGCCAGTTCAGGGGCCGCACTTCATCCCGGCTGGTCCGAGTGCATCCTTAGGGCTACAGGGAGGAGCTCAAGATCTGCTGGGCCCACTGTGCTGACCATGCCCCTCTTCCTAGGAGCGAGAGCACAGTTCTGGTTCTTCCCAGCTGTGTGCCCTTAGACAAGGCACTTAGCTTCTCTGAGCTGCATTCGGCACGTCTCTTAAGTGAAGTCAGTACCCCTCTCTTACTGGGTACCTGTGAAGACTGGATGAAGTCATATGACTGTGGGCTAATGTCTGAGTCCCTTTGGGCTGCTATCACAAAACAGTACAGACTGAGTAGCGTAGAAACAACAGAAGTCCATTTATCACAGTTCTGAAGGCTGGAAGTTCGAGACGAGGACACTAGCACCGTCGAGTGACAGCCCTCTTCCGGGTCACAGACTCTCGCTGTGTCATCACGGGACAGAAGCAGGGAGGGAGCCTGCGGGGTCTCTTTTAAGAGGGCGCGAATCCCCTTCGCGAGCCTCCACCCCTGTGACCTCATCACCCCCCAGAGGCCCCACCTCCCAACACCATCGTTAGGATTTCAACGTGTGAATCTCAGGGGGACACAGGCATTCAGACCACAGCAGGTGATATCTGGTGCACGAATTTCCTATCCAGTCTCCTCCTCTACCATTTCCCTTCAAGAGCCGTGGACAGAGAAACTGGGCTGCTACGGGCCTGGGGCAGATGGAAGGCGGTGCGGTGTGAATGCGAAGCAGGGTGTGTGTGTGAAGGGTGTGTGTGGGTGCCATGTGCTGTGCGAATGAGGTGTGAACGTGAGGGGATAGAAGCGTCCCTGGACAGGAAGCCAGGAGCACTGGATGGGTGGGAACATTGAAAGAAAAGTTCCAGTTTTACAGTTGACGCTATCACTGTGGAGCAGGAACGCATACTTCCTGTGGGAGCGGTAGGGGTATAAAGCACACACAGGAGGAGGGACCCGACTTCCCACAGAAGTTACCCTGGGGAGGGACGGAGGGAGGGACGGAGGCCTTTGGCTGTTTTAAATGGACAGTGTGGAGACAAGGACTGACCCCGAGAGGAGGTTTGTCCAAAAGCCAGTAAGCGTCTGGACAGGGGTCCATCGTTACTAATCACCCCTGCACTGCTTTACACCCACCAGGCGTGCAGCGTGTGCCGACGTGGACGCACAGCTGTTGGCCTCGTATCCAGTGGCACGACCATGCACACAGCCATTTGGCAGCCTCTGGTACAGCAATCCCACTCCGGGCACCCACCACCAAAACCAGGTGCTGTGTAGACAGGACACACGCGCTGGGAAAGGCAGAGAAAGTTCAGCCCGGTCAGCCTTCAAAGGTGACAGGGAGCTTAAGTTACAACATGAGGACTTTGGGGAGGTCCACTGGTCCGAACAAACCACAGGCTGATTTGTTCTGGGTCACAGGTTATCAGAGGCTGTGCTTAAAGTAAGGGGAATGAGGAAGCGGGGTGTTTCATGTGGGTGTCTGTGAGCAAAGGCAGGAAATGGCGGAGATTTTCTCAGACCAGGGAGGAGGGTGCAGGACCCCCTCCCCAGCAGAGCGCCTGCCCCGTGGACACCCCGGCAAACCGATACAAACTCGGCAAACGTGTGAATTCAGGTCCACACACACCTGAGGGCCATTTCAACATGAAAACACAGAGAAAAGAAGCCGTCAGCCAGTTCCCTACCCCAGGTTCACCAAAGTGTGCGCCTCAGAACAGCAGGCCCAGGCGACATTCCTATACCACGCACACGCACGCACACGCACACGCACACACACGCGCACGCACACATACACACGCATACACACACACATACATACTTGCAAACACACACACACAGTCAACGGGCTCAGAGTTCGGGGAGGGGTGCCGACAACCATCGTCTCAGGAAGTCACATTGGACAAAAGTACTCAGTCTCAGGAACTCCCACCCCTCAGTCTCTTTAACACTTTTATCGAGATGTCATTCACACACCAGACAAGCCATCCATTTAAAGTGTAGAATTCAATGGGCTTTAGTCGATTCACAGAGTTGCGCAACCATCACCACAGTTGATTTTAGAATACTTTCGTCACCCCCAAAGAAACTCAGTGCCCTTTAGCCATTGCCCTCAAACCCCCATCTCCCCAAGTCCTTGGCCACCACTAACCTGCCTTCTGTCTCTGTAGATCTGCCTGTTATGGGCGTGTCCTGATAAATGGATTCATCTGATACGTGGTCTTTGGCTTCTGACTTTCTTCACTCAGCACGTTCCCAAGGTTCACCCACGTGGTAGCTACCTCAGCACTTCACTCCTTCTGTGGCTGAGAAATATTCCACTGTGAGGATGGACCCCATTTTATTTATCTTATCTTTTGTGGATTTTACTTTGAGACCAGTGCTGTTTTCTCACTGGTACACCAACACTAGTTCTGAGGTGAGGGTACTGTCCCGTGCTTCAGGTATTCTCAGTGTTCTCAGACAGGGGCCGGGAGGTGGATGTGCTCCCCAGTAGTGCTCCAGAAGCTGCCTTGCCTGAGAATTAGTGAAAGAGTACACATCTGCTGACACAGGTGACTGCAGCTGCCAATAACATCATAAAGTAGGCAAGGCAGCTGTGTCCACCCCCCAGTGTCCCGATGATGAGGGGCACGGTGACGGTGCTGCAGTGCTGGCCACCCTCCGTCCACAGACCCTGACAGCTTCCCTTGTCAGTTCAGAGGCCGTCCCTCTGCACGGTCCCGGGTGCCTGGCCATCTCCTCACTAAGAAGGTCCCAGGCACAGAGTCCAGGCTCGTGGTTCTGATGGACACGGCCTGAGCTCGTGTCCATTTCATGGCCTTCCTCTCCTGACACAGACCTTCCCACTCCCCCTTTTAGCACCCAAGGGCATCCAGCTCCCCCTGGATTGATGTGGTGTGGATGTGGCAGGCTCTGATTTCACTAAATGCCCAGACACGAGTCCATGCTCCAGCAGCCGCGCTGTGCCCGTTGTGGGCACAGAAGGGCCTCATCGCTTTGGGGGCACAGTCATGCTCTTATCTCTTATGCCTTCAAAGCAACTATATTTGGGAGTCAGATATTTTTCATAAACAAATAGGGTCAAAAGCTGATAAAAATCAATACATCTGAATCAACGCGCGGTTCCTGGTATGGCGTTCCAGCGGATATCTTGCGGCCCGCCGGGTCCCTTTGAAATGTTCACAACAACAGAAAGGCTTGTTTTTCCATCCAAAGCAAATGGAAATACTCGCAGGAGGGCAAAAACAAATATTGTTCAGGGGCTGGAGCGTTTCAGACAGCCCAAGGAAACTTTGGGATCCAGGAGATTCACAGCCCTCTGCTGTGTCCATCTGCCCAAGAGGGGCGCCCATGGAGCATGGAAAGACGGAAGGCTGTCTTGGGGCTGGAAGAGTGCGTGAGAAAGAACTCAGAGTGTGCAGAGAGTGGTTTCTGGAGCCAGGTGAACCTGGGTCCCATTTCTGCTGCCCCCACTTATCCAGATTCCTTCCCTCTTGGAGCGTCAGTTTACCTGTCAGCCAAATGGGACAATAACGGCTACCTTGGAGGGGTGTTGAGAAGGTAAAATGAGTCACAGAACATGGTTAGGTCAGTTCTCCAGTTGTCCACATTAGTAATATTTTCGTATCGGAAACTAACGAACTATAAGTCCTTTTCAAATAGCTCATTTTCCATCTGTACCATAAAATCCAGCATGGTTCCATCTTATATTGCTGTTTCATGTCATTTTCAGAACCAGTAAGTGATAACCATGTACCTTCCAAGAGTTAGGCCCTGTGGGTGAGCCTTTTAGAGGCCACGCCTGATACTCCTTCTGTGCCCACAGTGGATTTGTATTAAGTAGTTACAGCTAATGGTCACTGAGCCTTGATGAGCAGTACTACCTACAGCATGGCTCACTTAATCCTCATGACAACTCCATCATCCCCAATTTACAAATTAAGACTGAGGCTCAGAAAGGCGGTGACTGCCCCAGCGGCATGCAACTTGTGTGTGGCAGGGCCAGGATTCCAACCAAGACAAGCAGCCCCTCCGTGTCCACATGGGGAAGTGAAGCAGGGGATGGGAAGCTGGGGTGGTGTGGACACTGCGGGGAGGATGGCCAGAGGACGGCTGGGGCCGGGGGTCAGGGGTGACATCTAGAGCAGTCACGTTTGGGAGAAACCAGGAGAGAAATATAAACCAAAGAAGTGGAAATGTAACGTGGGGCAGCCACAGTGGGCAACAGTCTGCCAGCTCCTCAAACAGTTAAAATAGAATTAGTATATGACCCGGCATTCGCACTCCTAGGTATGGACCCTAGAGTGGAGAGCAGGTGTTCAAAGACACGTACACACATGTTCACAGCTGCACTGATCACAGTAGCCATGAAGGTGGAAACAACCCAAACGTCCATCGGTGGATGATGGATAAACACAGATGCGGCCTCTCCATACAATGGAACATCACTCAGCCATTAAAAGGGCTGAAGTCCTGACACACATTACAACGTGGGAGAACCCTGAGAGCATCACGCCGAGTGAACAGAGCCTGTCACAGAAGACCATACTGAATGACGCCATTTATATGAAATGTCCAGAACAGGTAAATCCATAGAGGCAGAAAGAAGACGGTGGTCTCCAGCGGCTGGGGGAGGGCAAGTGGGGGTGACTATAACATGGGTATGGGGGTTCCTTTTAGGGTAACTAAAATGTTTTGGACCAAGATAGATGTGGTGATTGCACAGCACACTGAATGCACTAAATGCTACTGAACTGTTTGCTTTAAAATAGTTAATTTTATATTATGTGAATTTCACGTCAACCAAAAAAGAAACAAACAAACAAAAGGGAAGAGGCTGCTATACAGAAATAAAGAGAGAGATAAAGAGATCTACGTACCAAAGGACAGAGGAGAGCCCCAAGGTAGGAAGAGGCAATGTCCACCCTGAGCAGGGACGTGGACCTGGGTCAGCTCAGAGGCAGAGGCAGAGTCCAGATGTTTCTGGGGAGCAAAGAGAAGGGTCCAGGCTTGTTCTCGCCGGGTGCAGATTGCTTGGCAAGTGGGTATGGACCACACAAGCTCGCCCAAAAGGGCAGACGGCTGAAAGGCAGTGGCATGAGGGTGCTGCCCACTTTGCCAACAGTGAGATTCATTCATTCACTCATTCATGAAACAGCATTAACTGAGCACCTATTATACCCAAGTGGGAACATTTAGTGGAAAAGGAAACCCAATTCTTGCCCTTGTAGAAGTTGTACTCTAGAAAGATACACAGATGGTCAGCAACTGTGGTAAGCGACCTGAAAACTTAGTAGGTGCCCCAGTGAATTTCAAGGACCCCTTAACTGGCCAGGGAGTCAGGGAAGCCTTCCTGGAGGAAGCGATATTAACCAGGGAAAGAGAGGAAAGGAAGAGCATCCCATGAAGCCAGGATGGTGTGTGCCAGAGCCCCAAGGTCAGAGGGGGAGAACAGTGAGCCTGAGGGATGGAAGGAGAGCAGATGTGTTGGGAGCTCAGAGAGGGAGGGGACCCAGCAGGTGGTGACAGCAGTGCCTAACATTTATCAGATATTAACCATGTGCCAGCCGTGGAGCTCAGAGCCTGACACACGTGCAATTGTGTCATCCTCACAGCAGTCTAGGAGGTAGGCTCTACGCTTGTTTGTATTTTCCAGGTTGGGGGATGCTCAAGCACAGGGGGATAAATTAACTGCCCACGGCCCTCAGCCATGGAGCATGGAGCAGGCTTGCACCCAGCCAACAGGCGACAGAGTCTGGGCTCTGAGCGGCACACCCGTACATGAGGGAGGGCGGCAGGGGCCAGGCCGGTGTCGGATGTCACGGTAGGGACTTCCCACTTTGTCTTAAGAGTACGGAGAAGTTCTTGAGGGTCAGGCTCAGGGTCAGGTTTGCATCGTGAAGGCAACATTCCTGGGAGAATGAACTGTTGGGCACGAAAGGCCAAGCAGGAAGACTAATTAGAAGATGGGGTTCACAAAAGTTTTCACTGAAATTCATGAAAATTTTTGTTTTCATGAAAATTTATGTACGTTCATAGTAGCTTTATTCAAAATAGAGAAAAGCTGGACACAAGCCCAGTGTCTTTCCTAAGGTGAATATTACACAGACAGCAGTGCATCACCGTGGGGAATACTACAAAGCAATGAAAAGGAGCGGATACCTCAAACAACGTAGCTGGAGCTCAAGAAAATGACACTGCGCGAAAAAAGCCTGTCTCAAAAGGTTACACACAGTGTGATTCTATTTATATAACACTTTTGACGTGACAAAATGACAGAGATGGAGATCAGGCTGGTGTCTGCTGAGGAATGGAGGCAGGTGGCAGAGGCTATGAAACGGGGCACGAGGGATCCTTGGGATGTGACGGAGCCGTCCTGTGTACTGACTGGTTGTGGTCACACAAGTGAGCCCAAGTCACAAAACTGCTCAGGACAAAATACACACACACACACACACACACACACACACACATGTATTTCACACACAAATGGGTGAAATCTGCATAAGGCGGATGGATTGCGTCAATGCCGGTTTCCTGTCGGTGCTGTACTGTAGTGATTGATGCAGGGGTTATTACGGGGGAACTGGGTAGAGGTACAGGGGTCTCTCTGTATTATTTCTTACAACTGCATGTGCATCTACAATTATCTCAAAGTAAAGAGTTTTTTAATAAAACTGAATTGAGTGTCACAAAAAACAAATAAAAATAAATAAAATAAGAAGGTGGGCTCACCAGGTGGGAGATGGGGGGGCCTTGGGCGAGGGTGGGAGCAGGAGAGCTGGGAACCAGTAAGGGGGCCATGCAGCTACATCACCGATCACGCTGCTGCTTCTGAGCTGCTGTGATAACCTCGTTCTCCTTCCAAAGAGCAGGGCTGGCTGAAGCAGAGCTTCTCAACCTGGCTGCCTGTCAGGACCATGGGAAATGAAGGCTTCCTGGGCCTCAGGTGGGGCTCGGGCACTGGCATTTTTTTAAGCCTCCCCACATGGTAGGAGTGCGGGCAGCCAGGGGTGAGAGGAGCCCACATCTCCAGCAGGCCCCGTTCTTTAGGGCTGGAAAAGGGGCTCTTCCCTCAAACCAAAGGAATTCAAGGGCCCGGGAAAGAGTCCATGCCCGCAGAGACGTGGCAAGGGTTTGGTGTGGGCCGTTCTGGAAACTCTTTTTATTCTGCCTGTTCCCCCATCATTTTCTCGAGGGAAAAATAAATACCAACATCCCCTCTTGTGTCAAAGTGACGGGTGTGTACACCATCAGCGTGAAAAGTTATGCCCCAAAGCCCGGCTAGACAACCAAACGAAACCTCCCTGTCAGTGAGTAGATGTGTCCAATATTTCAAGTAAGATGGTTTAAAGCTATTTTTGTAACGTGACTCTAAGTGGATAATGTAAGACTATGGCGAAGCCCAGGGAATGAATACATTCTTGTTTGCAATTTGAAAATCAATAGCAGACTTGGAGAGCCTGCGAGCGTTCCTGCACAAGACGCCCGGTGTCCCCTGAGCCGGCCCGGCGGCAGCGGCGGCAGCTGAGATGGAATGAGGCGGCCCGGAGCAGGGACAGACCTCCAGCACCATCCCCACCCCCACCCCCCGCCCAGCGCCAGCCGGGGGAACAGAGGGCTCCACCAGTGTTGCTGACAACCAGCCGCGTGCGTGCAAATGTCGTCCCTGGGTTCCAAAGCTCTTTCCAAATCTAACCTGCAACGCTGGGTTCGATGCCAGGGAAAGTTTACTTCACCTGCAGTGAAGGTCTTGCCCGTGTCCAGCCTCACTTGGCCTCCTTGGGCCCCAACATGCCAAGCAATGCCTCCGCTCTCATGCGCTCCCCTTGAGGGAAGGTGGCAGCCTCCCCAGCATCAAGGCAGTCAAGTACTGAGCTCCAGAGTCCTCAGAACCTCCTGCCTGAACTGTCAGAAAATGCAGCCAAGCTGAGCGATAGCTGGGTCCACATCTGGCTTTGGGGCTCTGTGAGCCCACTGGAGCTGGGTACAGAATTCCACGCAGGAGTCCACTTTCCTGTGGCCAAAGTCCATGAGCTTTATAGGATTCTCACAGGAATCCTGAAGCTTGACCCTCTGTCTCCTAAGCTGGCCCAGCTCCACTGCCCCCACCCAAACGCCTGCACAAGGGTCCCTGTCACACCACTCTTGGAGCTTTCAAGTATCTTTTTTCCTTCCTACAAAAGCAATGTGTTCTCCTTCCAGAAAGATGAGAAAGTCCAGAAAACATGGTGGTTCCAGACCCCCGATGCTAAAACTCAGGTGTGAGGGTCTCTATTGGTTCCCACCCCAAACCCCCCAAAGCGCCCAACATTCCGAGGTGAAGCCCAGATCCTGTGCTGTCCGTGGGCCTCCGGGCCCCTCGCTCCCCACCCAGCACCGGACACCTATTAGCTGCTCTACAGAAGTCTGCATAATAAGGACATGGGTGTTTCCAAATCGGCATCTGGCATCGTAGAGATAAGACGAGAGATGTAGCCCAGAGGACAAAGCTTGACCAGTACTTTAATCTCATTCTGCATCCAGCCCCTTTGAATAATAATAACCACAACTATTTAGTGAGTGCTGTCTTGGTTGGGTCCCCCCAAGCACACGTGGGGACAGTGAGCTATTTTGAAGGTGAATTCAGGAAGCACCTGGAGGTGGCTGAGGGGGTGAGAACGGGAGGGAGGAGGCAACCCAGGGGCAAGATGAAGAGCTTGCTGCTAGCGTTAACGGGGGTGCTGGCCTGGTGGGGACACTCGTGGAGCCGTGTGAAGGCACCTTGGAATCATCTCCCTGAAGGACAGAAGGGCTGGCTGTTTGCCCACCTTCTCGCGCCTCTCACTGTGGCGGTGGAGGGGGCGTGCTGCTCTGGGGGCACTGACCCCTGCGTGGCCCCCATCCATCTCTGAGCCAAGCAAGCTCTCGGTGAAGAGAAGCAGGTGCTTAAAGAGGGAAGCTCGGGATGATCCAGCCGAGTGTCAGGCGACCTCTGGAGAGGTGACGGAAGGTTCCGGTCACTAAGCGAGCATTCAGTCCGTGCCAAATGCCCCGCGAGGAACTTGCGCGCAGTTTCTATCTTCTTGTCAATCCTGACCACACCATGTGGTGAGGAGTGTGGCCCTCACCCTCATCCCAACTGTAAATAAGAGATGCCGAGATTCAGGGAAGCAGAGGAGTTCTCCCGTGGTCATCCTGAGCAGCTGGTAAAAGGCACATTTAAACCGAATCTTGTCGATGCCAAGTCCCACGACCTTAAGCGCCGCGCAGGGCGCCTCCCTGAGGAAGAGGGCTGTATTCCTCCTCTCCCGGCCGGCAGGGAAGGTGGTAGCAGCAGAGGAAACGCTGAGTCACAGCACCTGAAACTCTGCTGATCTGATCTGTCCCGACGCTTTTAGGAAAAACAGTACACCCTCTTTGATCCATGTCCAGGTCCACGATGGGCTCAGGTTCAAAGTCAACACGTTCCCAAAGCATGGAAGCCCTTGGGTTCTGGGAAAGTGGGGAGAATGGGTTTTTTTCTTCCTGGAGTTGATGCAAGGTTTCCCCTCCTGGTGCCGCACGAGTACCCCTGAGGGGTAGCGCTGCAGCCAACACCTGGAGCGCATGATGCCGCGGGCCCTGCCCAGCCCATGGTGGGCACAGCCTTCCAGGAGAAGCCTTGACGAGATGCAGGGCGCCGGGCTCCCTGGAAGTCATTACCAAGACCGGCTGCGGTCACAGACCAGCGAGAGGGAGAAAGCACACACGAGGCCCCAGCTCCATCTCACCTCTGCCATCACCACGTGGGAAGGAGCGTCACAGACAGTGAAGCTCTGAGTCTCACAGGGACCCAGACGTGAAATACGCATCTGTGTGCGACAAGGAGGGCTTTGAAGGGAAGAGCGAGATGCAGAGGAGACGCAGAAAGGGGCGCCGATCCTTGCTGGGGCACGTCCCGTGACCAGCAGTCAGAGCCTTAGGGCCAACAGTCTCGCTCTAGAGGCCCTGCTTTCCGCCACAAGGCAACACTGCCTCCTCTGGGGTTTCTTTGCCCGGATAAGGAATCTGGGCACCCAGAGAGGACCTTGGAGGTCCTCCACGCAATACCCTCCTGTGTTCTCAGGCCGTCTGCAAACGGGGAAACTGAGGCGCAGAGCAGGTAGGTGAAGTTTCTGAAACCACTGGGTGATCAGAACCCCCCTAAACCAGGGGTGCTTAGGTCTCCTCCTTTGGGGCCTCTCGGATTCTCTTCAAAATGCAGCAGAAAGAAAAGTTCATGCAGGGGAGCAACTTCTGATTTTTGGCTTCGTTTTTGATGAAAAGGACTTCATACAGGAGGTTGGGAGGTGAATGCAGGCTCGATAAGCACGCATGCACTCTCTCCCGGGAGGCAAGAGGCCAGCTCTGATGATAATACATTTCCGGAGAACGTTCCACTCTCCCCGACACACTTCTAACTATGTCTGGAGTCTTTCCTTCCTAACCCACAGGATGAGCTGGGTGTGCGCTCAGGAGTCTTATCTCTTGTGCGGCAGCCTGGAGTGGGGCCAAGAGCTGTGAAGGCAGAGCAGGAGGGGAATCCCGGCCCCGCAGCGGTGACCCTGAGCATCACCCACCTGAGCTGCATTTTCTCACCTGCTGTCTGCACACGCAGGTGTCACAGGAAGGACTTGACGGTAGGGTGAGTGGGAGTCCTCCAGCCCTGCCGGCGGCCCCGGCCCTGAATGCGGGCTCTTCCTGCCGTGGTTCCAAAGGCGGAAGGCAAAGGGCAGCTTCCCTCCCATTTTCTTTATTACCTTCTCGTTCTTAAAGCCAAATGCTTCTTCAAGAATAGATGGGGCAGCTGGGCCAGCATGTCCCCACCTGGTGTCACCACTTACCAGGGGGTCCCCAACCATCTCACAGGGGCATCGTGTAGTTCCCGGACCAAAAGAGAACTCAGTTCTCTTTACGTGGCTGGTGTTATAATAAGTCACAGATCTATGATGCCTGTGTTTTCCATATAAAATAAGGAGGTGATGCTGCAGCTGGGACAACAGGTGAGTGTGCAGCAAGGACTCAGGGGCAGGAAAGCCACTCAGGCTTGTGCCCAAGCCGTGGGACAGGTCTCAGGGGTCCTGAGTTACCACCCCGGCCCTGCCTCTTAGACCTGGCCTCTCCAAGCCTGTTTCTGGGTCTGTCACAGTAGGGCAAGGCCCCCATCCCGACGTAGCTGACGCATTCTGCAGCATCCTGGGTGCTGGTTCGTTCACGCCTGCGATAGCTCTAGGAGGAGTTACTCCATTAGTCCCTGGGAACAGACAAGGAAACCGAGGCTGGGAGAGGTGCAGTCTCTTGTCCGAAGTCCTGGGAGAGAAGGTTCTGGAATCCTGAGTCCCAAAGCCCATGTCACGCAGGCCTGTGCACACACCTCCCGGGCTGGCAGTCAGGACTCCGTGTTTCTTTGTCAGCGCCTTCCAGTCCAGCAAACGCAGCTCCCAACACACATCCACACTGCTGTCTTTTCCTCCCCTTTCCCTGCCGGCCCCCGGACTCCGCTGATCACCCAGCCACTCTCTGATAACGTGTGAGGAAACGTTGGGGGAAGGGGTGCCTCCACCCTCCCACCTCCTCCCAAGATGGCGGTCTATGCTCTCCACTCTTGGGTGGGGTTGGTCCCCAGAATCTGGCAGCCCTGGTGGCTTTGACGGGACGGTAGAGTCTGCTCTTTAGCAAATCTCATTTCACTGCACCGGGACCTCGAGCTCCAGGCCTCGTTTTCCTGCATCTTAGTGATCACGGCATCCCCAAGGTCTTGCACTGTGCCTGGCACGGGGCCAGCAGGCAGTACAGGTGCACGTGGGCTCTGGCACCAGACAGACCTGCTACAACTGTACCCGGCTACCTATCAGTGATGTGACCACAGGCAGGTTACTTTACTCCTCTGAGCCTCAGTTTCTTCATCTGGCTCACTGGGCTCTTGGGAGGACTAAATGGAATGTATATGGCACTTAGCACAGCGCTTGGCTGACAACACTCTAAAAATGAAAGCTATCACCACCACCACAAACACCAACATCAGCACCACCACCCCCATCATCATCGCAATCAACATCACCACCATCGTCACCGTTATCTTTACCATCACCACCATCGTCACCGTTATCTTTACCATCACCACCATCGTCACCACTATCACCATCGTCACCTCCTCTGTGGATGCTTTGCTGAGACAAAGGTTTATCTCACGTCAGACACCGCAGCTCAGCTTAGAGCTAGTTGAGAAGCAGTCCAAAACACATCTGAAATCTGGCTTTCCCCAGTTCCCCAGCACGTTTGGTTTAGCTAGCCCACTCTGTCAGTGGCATGACAAAGGCAGGAAGCCCAGACAAGAGCCAGTGCCTCACATGATCTGATCCCTGGGGGTCCTCCACGCAATCTGGAACAGGTGGGCAGGTTTCAGCAACACCACCTCTCCCCATCTCTGCAACAGACGTCCCCGCTGGCTTCAGCCAGGGCACGGTGAGAATTACTCCATGGCCTCCTTCAAGACCTGCCCAGGAAGTGAAGAAGTCACTTCAGAGGCCCCCATCCAGAAACGGAACATTTTCTTCCCACTTGTGAGCTCAGTGTGTACTCAACCAGGATGAGAAGCACGCCAACAGGCTGTGCCAGGGTGTCAGGAACGTTTAGATCCCTGAACGGGGAAATGAGAAGCAGGGCTATGCCCGCATTTCCGATGACCGGTGGCCATTGCTGAATGTCTCCACTGTGGTAACAGCTAATGGTTTTCTAACCCCTGAAGAATGTGGGTGACAGGGGAGATGCCCTCAACCTGTTTCCTTCCCACCTTCAGCATGGAGCTTATGTCATTCTTGGCAGAGGATGTGGTGAGCTTTTATGAGTGATTCCTTCCCAAGAAAGTGGTTGTTATACCTGTTTCTTTGAAAAGGGGCCCAAGCCCAGAGGTACCAGGTCGATCCTGAGAGCTGGACAATGTTTGCTGGTGAATTCAGGCCTTGGTCTGATCTCTGCTTGAACCCAGTTTTCTGAACTATGTGCCGGCTGATGTTTATCGAGGCTGTGCTGATGGCTTCATGTATGCTATCATGTTTGCTCTCCATAACAACCCAATACGTTAAAAATGTTCACCATCCCGTTTGTGGATGAGGACATCAAGGCCAAAAGATGTTATATAACTCACTCAAGGTCACTCAGCTAAGAAGTGGGGACCTGAGATGCAAGGCCAGGAAATCTCTCCCCAGAACCCCATCATTAGCCACCTGACCTTTGGTCTGTGCTGGTCAGGACAGTCCCCTCCCACTTCTCACTGCTTTGTATCTCAGGGAACTACATTTCCCAGGCCCCCTTGCTCTCAGACTCCTGGGTAAGCTCAGCCAATGGGAGACACCGGTGCAGCTGGGCAGGGCAAGAGGAGGGAAAAGCTGGAGTATTTCTCCTTCTCTCTCTCTCTCTCTCTCTCTCTCTCTCTCTCTGCTCCTCTCCTGTGGGAATATCCCTCCCTCCATGGTCCCTGTTCCCAGCAGACAGGACCACGAAGGTGCCAGCTCTCACCAGGTAGCCCTGGCTGCTGGTTTCCATGACACCATTCCCTCCTTTGTTCCTCCAGCCCAGGGAGTGCTGGTGACTTTCTGCTCTTGCTAACCCAGGTGGCACCTCACTGTCCCTACTTGACGTCTCCACTCAACCACCACCTACAAATCCACACCCCCATATTAAATCCTCTCTGTAAAACACCTGGAGTGGCTGCTGTTTGTGGAAGGGACACAGTGCTCATGAGAAGAGCGGGTAGGAGGGAGGGTGGATATGCAGTGAGTGCAGGCCGTCTCCATGGCATCACCCTCCATGCCTAACAGACATCGGCTCTTTTTACCCTCACAAGAAAATCCCATAAGCGGTTGTCATTATTAGCCCCATTTTTATGAGGAGGAAAGTCAAGCAACTTGCTTGTCTGACAGAGAACAGAGATAAGATCCAGACCTTCTCTTCTGGGCACCAAACCTGGAGCCCTTGGCCCTACACCCCAGTGCTGCCCCAAGACCACTGCCTACCCAGGTCCCATTTGTGCCTCACGGGATGAGCTCACGCACCTGATGAAAACAAGCCCTAACCACCACCCGTGGAGAACATCACTCCCGCCACGTTCTGTCCCTTGGACTCTGACCACTTCTGAGTCCCTGGGCCTCTGGTGGCCGCACTGTGTGGCCTGGGCTGGTCGCCCTGAGCCCAGAGCTGCTGTGGCAGCCCCAGATTTATGGCTTTGTTATTACTGTGTTTTGGAGTTTTTACAGCCCCGCGCTCCCTGGAGAATCCCAGCGCTTTCTCTAGGACGTATCAATCAGACGGCAGAGGAAATATCCAAAATGCTGGGAACATCCTGTGTCATAGTGTCTCCCCGGCCCGCAGGTACCGGCAGCCTTTTGTCTGCAGCCAGGGGGAGGAGGAAACTGATAAAGGGCAGGGGCTGGAGGGAGGCCGCAGCCGGCACCTCTGTGCCCTGGCTTGTCCTCCCCCGCTACAATGTCCCCAGCTTCCTGACCAAAACAGTCATCACCTTGGGTCCTCTGATGCGCAGCCAGCACTCACGCCGGAGCGAGCCCTCTTAATTAGCCTCTCACTCACTCTGGGGCAGGACGCTGACTCTGCAAGGAACCGACACACTCGCCAGTGGGGTCCAGGGGGGTTGCGCCCACATGGAAAACAAGACCCCTTTGTCCTGCGGCTGCCCCTCCCCCACTGCCCGCCTCCCTCTCCCAGAATCCTCTGCTCCATGGCTCACTTGGGGAGACTCGGTGAAATTCTGAGGGGGGCCAAGGTGGGAGGGGAGAAATGGGCCTGGGTACAGGCGGAAGGATGAGAAAAGAGAGCAAGTTAGTATCACGGTTAGTGCCTATTAATAAATACACACAAATAGTGAAAGAAATAATCATCAAAATAAAGAGGTCTGGAACCATAAACACTAAATGGTTAAAGGGTGGTTTTCTTTGATGGGTGGGAACAATTCTTTGTTTTTGATTTTTTTTTTCTTTAGGTTGTTCTATATTATTTAGAAAATATTTAATGAGCATCTATTATTTTTTATAGAAAAATTATAGTTGTTTTGATTTAAGAAGTGTAACGTTGATTATCTCCTCTAAGTTTCCTGCCAATGAAGCAAGAAGCAAAGAGGTATTTGGGAGGAGTGAGCGTGTAGACCCTGCTGCCCTGTCTCCCTGGCATGTGGGTGGGACAGCTTCTTGGTTCCTCCCGTCCACCGGTTCTAGATGCTTCCTCGTCCTACTTGGAGGGAGGAATGGCTCTTACGGGACCCCTGTCCTGGGGCCATATCCCCCTTTGCAGTCACAGCCCTCACGAAGCCCCCAGACCAGAAGCGGCAAATGCGAGACCAGATAGCCCCGCCCCCATCCCCCAGCGTACAGTACGGGGCCAGGTGCTCTCAGGACTTGTGGGCCAGGCCTCGGTGAGAGCCCGAGCCTCGTCAGCCAGCAGCCAGGTCCACAAGCTCACCTCATGGGCTTTGCGGTCACAGGCTGGGTCCCGGGTGGGCAAGGGCTGGATGGGGACAGAGGCACCAGGGTCACAGCTCAGCCTCCTGCCTTTTAAAGAGAGGCCACCCAGGTATTGGGCCCGGTGTCCCACCCCGAGAAACAAATGTGACCTGTCCTCTGACCTCCAGCTCACTCGCCTCCCCTCGGACCTGTCCCCAAACCCAGGGCCCTGAGTCCCTGTCTAGGCAGCTGCAAGGCCATGCCTGTGCTTTCAAGTGCAGGTTTTCGGCTTCCCCAGTGCAGGCTGCTGCTAAAAATACATCGTTATTGACGGGCACCATGTGGAGGGCTGTTTTCGCTGTCGGCAAAGCACAGTGGAGCCATTCATAATTTTGGCGTTAAGGGGCAGAAGAAATGCCCCCCCACGGTGACAGATGTCCCCACGTCCAGATTCCAGTCTGACCCGGGCCTCTGAGTTGGCGCAGGGCATCGGTGATGGTGAGCTGTGTGCAGATCGGGCTTCCCTCCGTGTACAATTCTCCTCTGGAGCAGCCTCCCAGAGTCCCTGGAAAGTGTGCCTTTTGTGGCAAGGGAGTTCCCCAATCCCTGAGCAATGGCGTGTCCACACTTCACCTGCTTCATCTCACTCGATTCAGCCAACAGCATCGTCCACGAGGAAGTACCATTCCCATTTCAGAGAGGGAAACTGAAGCAACACTTCCCAGCTCAGAGGCTTTGAAACTGCTATTCCTTCTACCCAGAATTCTTTTCCATGTGATCATCACACAGTGGACCAGTGAGTCAGGCATGTGAAGCACATAGAAGTCTGGATGCCCTAAGGCATCACCCTGGAGGGACCACGTAGGGAGAGAGATGCCCGAGGAGCTGCAGCTGCCCCAAGGCCCAGCTGTGTGAGTCTTCCCAGCCCAGCTCCTAGGAGAAAAGAAGCCTCTGAGATGAGCCCATCTACCGGCAGCTGTGTGAGACAGCCTGCGTGAGAACCTCCTGGCTGAGCCCAGGCAACGCCTGGACTGGTGAGCCACAGCTTTGGGATGGTTTGTTATGCAGCGACAGCTGACTGGAACAGACCTGCAAGGCTGAGCCCCACCGTGCTTCCCAGGGAGAGGGCATCCAATGCCGACAAACCGCTGGGAAGAGACTCACGTCCCAGCTGAGTCTCCCTTAGCAAGAGCCTTGGGGGACTCTGACTTGCCTTCTCAGCTGTATCTCAGGAAAGCACCGAGTGCCAGGGCTGTGGGAAGAGTGATAACACTGAGAGGGGGGTTGTGTGATTCTGCAGATGGTGACGATGTAGGGAGGGAGACAGCAGCCCATGTCTCTACCTGAATCCATAAAAGGCTTCTAAGAAGGAAAACAAGGAAGCCATGCCTGAGTCCAGCGGGCGTCAGGAATTTTCACGTGCATTCCCCTTCCATCCTCCCTGCCATCTCATGAGTTAGGTGTTATCACAACTTCCCTCTAGAGAGGAGACTCAGAGACCTAGAGTAAGGTGTCCAAGGGCACAGCCGTGACTACCAGAGCTCGGATGCAGACCAGGTTTGTCTGATTCCGCTTTCTCCGCCAATAACAAAATCACCTGGGAGAAAGGAGAGGGGAGAGGGTCCACACTGTGGGACCCACAAGCCAAAATACTATGTACAGAACTACCCAAGTTAAACACAGTACAGCTTAGAATTCTGGGGTTTGCTCTCATTGGGTTCAATACTTGTTCTTCCACTGAACAGCCTGGAAACATATGGCAAGCTTCAGGTGGCATAAATAAAGAGATTGGGCGGGTGGGCCATGGGAGCCAGGGGTCCAAGTGGTCCCCTGCAACAGAGAAAAGAGTTATTAGACCACAGACCTGGGCCCCATCCCTTCTGGTCATCCTGTTCTGTGAATTCAAATATTGCTCCAAAGAGCAGGGCCAGTTAGTTGAAAGCTAGTGCAGGACCTGCTTTGTCCACGATGAGCCTTTCACACTCTCCATGCTAGTTCCTTAAAGGTGAGAATTGGGACCTCGTGGCTCCCTTAGAAAGAGCCCACGAGAGCTCGCGTCTTCCCTTTTATCCTCATTGCTATCGTCATCCTCATTGTGAAGATGTCAGAAACTCAGTTATCCAAGGAATCAGGTTAAATACGAAAGTATGTGCCTTTAAGTACCTCAAAGTTGGGGAAGAAAGCAAAGTCACAGGCGTCTCACCCTGGGCCCGCGGACTCACAGCTTAGGCACGTATATAACCCTTAGCCATTTTCAGAGACAGAGCTAATGCGTCAGCAGTGGCCTGGGACCTGTAATCCAAAGGGGTGGCTTATAGTTCTGGCTGCACCCCCGCTTCCCTGGGCAAGTTGTCCCATGTCTCTGAGCCTGAGTTTCCTCTTCTGTGCAATGCAGCAACGAGATGGATGGGATGACGGTCCTTTCTAAATCCATAGTTTGGCTGAACAAGCCAGAGAAGGAGACTGGAGGAGATGTGTCCAGCCGTAGGGAAGCAAACAAAGCCATGAGGACACAGAGTTGCTGAGGGGACAGCAGTCGAGAGCCAGGTCTTGGGCAAGTTCACTATTTTCATGCTGGCGTGTGACCCTCAGCCGGCCACTTGACTGTCACAGGCCTGTTTCTCTCTCTGCCTAAACTGGGGTAACAACGCCTACTTCCCAGGGGAGCTGTGAAGGTTAAACAAGGTCATAGATCAGAAATGCTCAACTCAGCACAGCACCGGGCCCGGAAGGAGCACCCAAACCCTCGGCATGAGATGCGACAACAAGCCACGATCACCATTAAACCCAGGCGTCACAAGCCACCCCAAAACCTAGGGCCACAAAACAACTATTTTATTATGCGCCTGGATTCTGCAGGTCAGGAATTTGCTTAGAACACAGCAGAAATGGCTTTTCTTTGATGCACACCTTTGGGGGGCCTCATTTGGGAAGATTCAAATGGCTGGGGTGAGGTGAGGGAATGCGGATGTCCAAGGACTTGAATCTTCTGGAAGCTTCTTTAGTCACACACCTGGCAACTGGCCTGGGACAACTGGGAAGAGGAAGGCCCGCTGGGACTGTTGATGGAATGTCAGCGTGTGGACTCCGTGCACGACTCGAGCTTCCTGACAGCATGGCAGCCTCAGGTCGCTTGGACTTCGTACACGGCCGTCAGGGCTCCAAGAGCAAATGTTTCCACAAACAAGGCAAGGGTTGCACAGCCTTTGTTGGCCCAGCCTTGGGAGACACGGAGCATCACTTCCACTGCATCCTGTTGCTCAGTCACCAGCCCACCCAGGTTCAAGGGGAAGGTCACGGGCCCACCTCTCCAAGGTGTGGTGTGTGCAACTGCCACACAGGGACATTCTGTATGGCCCAGTGGCCTCCATCTCATTCAGAAGAAAACCAGAGCCCTTACCAAGACCACCTGGTCTGCCCAGCCCACCCCTGCCACCTGGGCCTCTCTCTGACCACACTCCCACGGCCCCCTCCACTCCGGCCATGCTAGCTGCCTGGCTGAGCACATGCTCCCCCAGGGCCCCGGCTTGCCCGTTCCTTCTCCCTCACTGAGGTTTCTGCTGTAACTTCATCTTGTCAAGGAGGCCTGCCGCCCTGTGTGGCTAAAAGAACATCCCATCTCTCTCCACCCCTTACTCACGCTGTTGGTGTTCACAGAACTTACTGCTCCCCAGGTTTCAGAACGTCTACCCGCACACACACTCAGCTATAGCTCCCCCGAGAACAGGACTTGATCCACAGCTGTATCCCCAACACCTGGAACAGGGCCTGGCCCTTAGCAGATGTGCAACCAATATTTGCCGAATGAATGAATGAACGGGTGACAGACCCAGGAGTTGATCTTGAGTTCCAAAGGAAAGGGCCCCGCCAGAGATAATGCCCGTCCCCGCCTCTGCACTGAGGGGCTTCCCGGACTAACGACACCAGCCTGCCTTCTCCCTCAGCCTCTCCTTCCCCAAGACTGTTGTGGGAAGGTCCGCCAGGCCCAGCTGCAGAACGCGACTGAGATCAGGGTGTTTGTCTGCATTTGATGGAAGACCCTGCATCCAGGGATGCTAATCCCACGGCTCTAATAAGAAGTCACAACTGGACACAAGGTGTGACAGGCAGACGAACTTTCCCCAGGACAGGTGGGCATCTTTAAACACTTAATATACCATATATTCATTGTAAAACCAACAAACATAGACTATAGGAACACAGCTGAGAAACCGTTGCGGGGGCGAGGGGGGAGCAGGCGAATTCTGTGGAATCCCAACACCCAGCAACCACACACATTTTGAACATGTTGGTGTGATTCCAGATGTTTTGGGTGACAAACGCTTTTTGACCTTTCCACTGAATATATACACAGGGAAAAGCACAGCCATCATAAGTGTACAGTTCAGGGACTCTTTGCCAACCAAGCATGCGTGTGACAGCGTCCGCGGGGACTTTAAACGCAGAAGGTAGAGGTGGGGCTAGTCCCGCTCTGCTTTGGCCTCCATTCGCACAAATGTATTTTCATCCTCGCACACGCCGCGGCCCCACCCAAGCCTGCTGCTGCACACCTCAGCCCACCTCCTTTCCAGGGCAGGCCGCCCACCCAGAAGGAGCTCGGGGGCATCTCAGGGGCTCCCGCAGGCAGTCACGGTTTTCCACGGTGTATAACACGCGTGTGTCTCCCCCAACTGGACTGGAGCCCTCCAGGGCAGGTGTGCCAGGGCAGCTCTGCCCCGCAGCCCCCAGCCCCTGGCCCCAGGCTCCACTCCAGAGCTTCAAGTCTCCTGAGAGACTCAAGATAGCTAGCGCGGTTTCCTGAGGCCGCAGGGGCCCTGGCACCACAGCTACCCCACCTCCCAGCTCCCCCACGGGCTCCAGGAGAAAACGGGAGCTGCCCCCAGCCCACTTCCTCCCACTGAGACTTCGTGGCAGCCCAGCCAGCCAGGACGCAGGGAAGATACCAGCCCCTCAGCCCTGTAAAAAGCATTCTGCCAAAGAATTTGAAAACCGCGTCTCATATTCAGAGTTTGGAGAAGGAGCAGGGATGTAAAACACATTAGTCCCTCAGTGGCTGTCCAGAAGCCGGGGCATCGGGTCCTGACAGACGGCCAGAGAGCCCTCGGGGCCCTGGCGGCCAGGTGGAGAGAGGCTCCTGCCCAGCACTGCGTGCCCAGAGGGGAGGCCCTCACGGCCTGGCGGGAACCAGGGACACACAGGGTGGAGAGGGGAGAGCCCGAGAGGATGGGTCCGCGAACGCTGCTGACAGAGCACCTGGCCAGGTGGGGTGTCTACACGTGGTGGAGGGAGACGGAGAAGGAGGGGGCTTCCACATGGGCACACGGGGTTAGGGGGGCACCACCGACTCTTGGCTCTGGAAAGTCCATCGGCTGACTCCCCAGGGCCTTTGCACTCACCAGTCCTCAGCCTGGGACTTTCCCTGTGTCTTACACTGTTTGTCTCATTTCGTTTTAGCCAATGCCACCTCCTCCAACAAGCCTCCTCCGGTAGCACACTCTAAAGACGTGCCCCCAACATTACAGCCTTGTGTATGTGCACACACACGGGCCTGCATGGGCACTTGCACGCACAGCTGTGCACACACACAGGCATGTGTGCACACAGTCGCACACACACACACCCCCCGCAATACAGCAAGGTGATTAGAAGACAGGGCTCTGAAACCACGCTGCCCTAGTTCAACTCCTGCCTCTGCTATGTGACCTCGGGTAGGTGACTTGACCTCTCTGTATCCCGGTTTCCCTGTAAGTGAAATGGTGGATGATACTACTGCCCACTTCCTAAGACTATTGGGGGAATGTTAGAAGAGGTAACTGGTGTGCAGGACTTGGCCTGACTTTGCAGGGTCAGGACACAGCGAGGCAGCTGGCATGCTCACCCCATCAGCACTGTGTCAACTTATTTTAGCTGCTTGTTTGCGAACTACTCATGCACCTTCCTCCTTGTAACGTAAGCTTCGTGGGGGCAGCCTGGCCTTCAGTGGAGGGGGACAAGTAATAGTGGGAGAGACGAGACGCTGATGAGGGAGTCTTCCCAGCCCCCTCCCTGGGAGCCTGGTCATGCACAGACCGCACAGGCCACACACAGAGAAGGCCACTGTGACTAGGGGCACAGCACCACCGTCGCGACATATGACGGGTACGAGCCATCGCCCGGGTGCCGAGCACTGCGCTAGGTCGAAATCTCATTTCATCCTTGAGACCAGCCTGTAAGTTGGATCCTTTAACAATCATTTTTCAGAAAAGGGAAATGGAAAACCAGAGAGGGTAAGTAAAGTAGCCAAGGTCACACGGCTGTTAGCAGTAACGACTATTTGAAACTCAAAACATTCCACACTCACACGCCTGTGATGTGGATGATAAAAAGTCTTTCCTTTTTTTCTGGCTACACTGGATATACATTTTCTCTTTGAACCTCACAACGACCCTATCGGCAGGCCCTACTACGATCTCCTTACTAGCAAGTTAACTGCGGCTTGGGGCAGTCGGTGACCTACTCAGAGCCACCCGGAGTCACAGTGTGTGGCGGAGCCTGACTCAAACCCAGGCCTGACCCCAGGCTCTTGTGCACTCTGCTGTGACCTTCACTGTACCCTCCCCCATACAGACGGAGGCAATGGGGCTCAGGAAGGCCAAAGGACACGCCCCCGCCCCCAGGGCATCAGCACTGTGCAGTGAGGACCAACCCAGGCCCTGTTCCAGTGTCCATCCGCCCTACCCAGCGCAGGGATGCTGGATCTTGGGATTCTGGCCCACGGTTTCATGGGACACCCGCCCGGATGGTCACAGCCACAGTCGGGAAGCAGCTTCGTGGTCGCCTTCCCTTTCCCGATTCCTCCCAGTGGGTTAACGAGGAGCAGCTCCCAGCCCTTCCCTCAGAGCCCCCAGCCCGCTCTGTCCCCAGGGGCCCCCATTGCCGAGGTGATCAGTGAGAATGACGGCAGCCAGCTGCTCACTCTGGCCCCAGGGAGACAACGCTGCTTCAGTGACACGCTTGGAACTTTCCCCACGGTCCTCGGCCGGAATCACCGGATGGCCAGGCCCCAGGAATCTGCCTGCTTGAAGGAATCAAATCCACCACTGCGCTGCCCACGCTCGGGACCCGGGGGGGGTCTCCTGGAATAAGGTTTACAGGCAACTTCTGGATTTGATTACAAGGAAGTCTGCTCCCCGTCTCGAGCCCTCAACTCTCCCTGCCCTCCCCTGCAGGAATGTGACGCTGGCTGAGTTCTCAGCAGCTCCCTCATTTCTCGCAGACACTAGGCTGGGAGCCAATCTTCCACCTAGCTTGTGCACCTCACGGATTACAGGGCAACTGAAAGAAACAGTCAGACTTCTGAGCATCTACTAGGTGAGGTACGAGTTTCCTAGGGCCGCTGCAAGGAACTGCCACAATAGAAATTTATTGTTTCCGAGTCCTGGGAGCCAGAAGTCTGATATCAGGGTGTGGGCAGGGCCAGGATCCCTCTGGAGGACCCTGGGAGGGTCCTTCCTGCCTCTTCCAGCTCCTGGGGCTCCAGGCGCCCTTGGCTTGTGGCCGCTTCCCTCCAGCCTCTGCCTCCATCTTCACATGCCCTCTCCCTGCGTGTGTCTCTTCCGTGTCTCAGATAAGAAACTTGTCACTGGATTCAGGGCCTGGCCAGGCAATCCAGGATGACCTCTTCTCAAGATGCTTAGTTTAATCACATCTGCAAGGACGCCATTTCTAAGTAAGGTCCGTCCACAGGTCCTGAGGATGAGGACACGGACGTATCTTTCTTGGGGGGCGGGGGGCACCATGCATCCGGCTACAGTGAGTTTTCTCCTGTCTTCTGAGCAAGTGCACAAAGGCCCATCACCTCCCGGGGTTGCTCCCGCAAAGAAGTGAGCTGGCAGGTGGCGAGAGCTGGGGAGGGGCATGCCCTGTGGCCTCAGGTCTGCACCCTCAGGGGACCCTGGTCCTGCCACCGTCCTCCGTGCTCAGAGCTGAGGATGCAGCACGGACCACAGCCAGCCGAGGCCCGGCCTTCTCTGAGTTTACAGGCCGGAGGGGGAAACAGACCGTAAACAAACATGAGAATAAATGGATAAATAAATACATAACGTGGTGAAAAATACTACAAAGAAAAACACATCGGGGTGAGGCTAGAGAATGAAGGAACAAGAGTGCCTCTTTACACAGAGGGCTCACTGGAAGTGTTGATGACGACCAAGCTGCAGAGGCAAGAAGTGAGTCCTGAAAATGGCTGGGGGCTTTTGCAGGCAGAGGACAGCGCCGTGCAAAGGCCCTGTGGTAGGACTGCACTTGGCAGAGCAGCAGGGAGGCCAAGGGGTCAGGGGGACGGTGAGGCAGGATCATACAGGGGCTGAGGAGCCCCAGGGAGGGTTTTGTAATTTTCCCTAACTGTGCACAGAAGCTGCCGGAATGTGTCCAGCAATAAGCGATAGAGTTGGATTTGCCTTCAAGGGGGTCACTCTGGATTGTGAGTGGACAGTGGAGTCCAAGGAGGAATAAGCAGGGAACTGAGGGAAGCCCCATCTCGGAGCATCTTATGGGAAGTTGGGCCAGGAACAGGGCTTTCCCACCTCAGCACTGTTGACATTTGGGGACGGATGATTCTTTGTGGGGGACCGTCCTGTGCACTGTGAAGTGTTGAGCAGCACCTCTGGCCCCCACAGTAAATGCCAGTAGCACCCCCTCCCCCAGTTACAACAACCAACACTGTCTGCAGACATCGCCAGTGCCCACTGTGGGGTGCAATCGCCCATTAGAACCCCTGTCCTGGGGGACGGTCAGCACCGTCTGGCACAGCACAGGGCTCCTGTTCCCCCCACACCCAAGCTGGCCCGCAGACTTTGGTGGGGATAAGAGCGCTTTCCTGGGCTCCGGTGGGGCGAGAAGGAGGCCACTTGCCCAGAGCCTGGCACCCAGCAAACCCTGGGTGCTCCTAGATAACCCCGTCATCACCACTGGGTCCCAAGGGCCCATGCTCTCATCCTTGTCTGTGACCACCCAGCCCTGTGGCCCGGCGGGTAGCCTGCTCTCTGACGCACAGACTTCTCAGCCCTGAAGCAGGACCAGTGATAGAATGAGCTGGTGTGTGTGGACCAGCAACTCCTACCCTCGGTTCTCGACCCCAGAGGCCCGCCGTGCCTCCTAGCTCTACCCCCGACGCCCCCTCCGTGTCTGCAGCTACTCTCTCGGGACCCTCCACACCCCTTCCACGTCCAGCAGCCGTGGACAGTGGGCGCAAAGGAGGGCGGCAAGAGGACTGTGTCTGGGCCGTGTGACCAGCTGCCAACCAGGACGGGTTCCTGGAACACCCGCTACCTTGGTGGGTGACGGGCTTTGATTGTCTGCCAGGAATGACAGCCAGGCCCTGTTTGCTTCCCTTATCTGAGTGTTTTGCACCAATATTGCCTCCTGGCCCCTGTGTCCCCTTATGGTGGGTATCAGCAGGCGGCCACGGCATCCGCTGCGAGGTGAAGCCCGCAGTGACCTTTCCCACACCCACCTGTCTGCACCGAAGATCGAGGCCCCCTCCCTTTACCTGGACCTTCCGGAGGGTCACCCCCAAAAAGACCTGTCCTCTGTTAGAATTTATCTCTGTCCCAGGAGTGCTCTAGAACCCCATCATTTCCAAGAAAGAGCCCCAGGGATGTGAACATTTACGAGTGAGGAGGAAGCTCGGCTGTGTTCTGTTTCCAATAAGCCAGCACATGAGAACCACCTGGTGTGTGAGTGTCCTGCGGCGGCCGTAACAAAGGACCACGAGCCGGGCGGCTTAAACGATGTCCTCTCCCACAGTCTGGAGGCCCGCAGTTCGAGATCAGGGTGTCATGTCAGCAGGGCTGATTTCTTGTGGGGTCTGAGGAGGCCCAGCTCTGGGCGGTTTGCTGGCCATCTTTGGGCTCCATGGTTTGTAACTGTGTCACTCTAATCTCTGCCTTCAGCCTCACGTGGCTGTGAGTGTCTCTGTTTCAAAATGTCCCTTTCATAAGGACACCAGTCACAAGATTAGGCCCACTCTAGTCTTAACTCAGTCTCAACTTGACCTTCAGCTGCTGATGACAACCCTATTTCCAGTAAGGTCACATTCACAGGTACTGGGGGGGCAGGACTTCAACATCGTTTGGGGGGACACAATTCCACCCCTAATTTAAAATAATACACCAAAAGTCCTGTCCCACCCCGATCAAGTAAGGCAGGGTGTGTAAGGGGAGGCCGGGTGATTCCAGTGTGGAACACGTGAACTGCTGCCCTAGCCCATGAGATGTGGGGAAACTGAGGCTTAAAGCAGGAGTGAGATGCCCACGGTCAGCTGCTGGCGCAGGCGGCCTGCAACTAAGCTCTACTCCTAGTTCGTGCCATGCCCTCGGCAACAGGCTTTCTTTGCAAAGCCGGCTCGGGGACCACTGCTCTCAAGCCTGCAGGGTGGAAGACAAGCACCCACGGCTGCGCCCAGAGCTGAGCTCCGTGTACCACTTTTCCAAACTAGTATCCTGCATTCTTTGGGGCTTAGCCTCACAACCTTAAATGGTGCGTGGGAGTATGCGCTAAGATTCAGAGAGGCAAATTCACTTACTCAATGTCGCACAGCCTAGTAGGGGTAGTTGGATGGGGAAGCATTCAAACCTAGGCCTGTCCAACTCCACGGACACACAAGTTCCCCAGCTGATACTGCCCAGGAACGTCAAGGCTGCTGGTGCTGGTCTGTCGCAGACAGTTATGGGACACACTTGACCAAGTGATGGGAATCTTCCTGTGGTCGATTCAAGAATAGCTCAGAATGAGACAGACCCATGCTCTAGTCCCAGCTCTGCCACTTTCTAGCTGGGTGGCCTGAGGCAAGTCACTTAACCTCTCTGTGCCTCAGTTCCTTCATCTGTAAAAGAGGCATGAGAGCAACACCTATCACTTAGGGTTGCTGGGGGATTAAATACATTAATATGAACAACACGCTTCTCATGGTGTCTTGAGACACATCAGCTCTATCATTTCCGAGGGCAGCTCGCGGCTGCGCAGAGCTGGGCCCAGTTGTCCCCCAGCTGCTCTCCCCAAATTTATGTTTCTGATCAGCTCCTGGCCCGTCCCCACTCGCACCCCCCGTGGACCCATGACATCTCACTCCAAGGCCTGTCAGAGCTACTATTAAGGTGATAAATCTCCCACCAGCCCTTGCCTGCCCTCCCTCCTCTCTGCACGGAGACTGTGCTGTTATAAATGTGTCCGGCCTGTGAAACCTAACCCACCGTGCCCTGTGAAGGGGGCAGCATCTGTACCCACCGGCACTTTATCTGATTGGAAGCCAATGCCTGTGCCGCCCCCCAACCCCAGGCTCCAGGGGACGGTCTTGCCAAGAGGGGCTTTGCTGCTGATTCTAATCTGGGCGCACCACCAGGGTGGTCAAGATTCCACAGAGGAGGGCCAGGTGCAAGCTACAGCAACCATAGGAGTTAGCACAGTGGGAGACGAAGAGGTGAGTGAGTCCCCAGCCTGTGCTCTGGGATCTGTCTTGCCATGTGTTTTGAGCAATGATAACATTCTCATCTGTTCTTTTGTAAAAGGAACTTACTGGCTTATATAACAGAACAGCCCAAGAGTAGTTTAAGGGTTTCAGGCACGGCTTGCTCCAGGATTTAAACAATGTCTCCAGAAACTGAACTTGTCTCCATTTCCAGGCTGCACCACAGGTTCTAGGGACTTGATGTGATGTCTTTTTTCAGGGGGAGGGGCATTTCTCCACATATTACATACGCACATACAGGGTGCAAAAAATGCCTTGCCACTGGCACAAACAACAAAAATGGTTACTGTTTTTGCTAAGGACAAAACTAATATTTGATTTTGACCCTCCGGTTTATGAAGCCCTGTGCCTGGAAACTTTAACAAATAAGTACTATTTATGAAGTACTTACTATATGTGATCTACTTTGAAGCTCTTACCTGCTTTCCAAGGTGGGGGCTACAAACCCATTTTACTTATGAGGAAAACTAAGAGAGTATTTAATTTGGCTAAAGGCAGAGTATAGATTAAACTGGATGCCATCTGACTCTAGAGCCTGTGTCCTTTTCAGTACGTCCTCCCGTTTCCCTTGTCTGAAAATCCATCATTGGAAGATGAATTAATTTCAATGCTACGCATTAATAAACCTGAGAACTCATGACATGCTGCACTGGGTTAGTACTTTCCTATGCTCACTGACTCAACAAATATTAAGGCATCTTTCCATGCAGCCAGACACGGTGGTCATGTAGAGGAGGAAAGGCATTTTTCTCTGCCTCAAGAAGCTTAGAATCTGATGATAAAATATGACTGCTGCAACCCATGTACTCCACATGAAAATTCTACAAGCAGGCATAATACTGATTGCTCTGTTGTCGATGAGGACACTAAGGGTCAAAGAGTCCCCCCCCCCAAGTCAGTGAACAGTAGAGCCAGGGTTTACCAGCCCTATATCTTGTCCCCCTTCAATGGTTGGTAGCTGTGTTCTTTTGTTGAAATGCTGTGAATTTTTTTAATGTGAACTTGGGAAAGTTAATTAACCTCTCTGAACCTCCTTTTTTTTTTTCTATAAAAAAGGATGTATCTGTTAGGAAGCCATTACAAGTGATAGAAAAAGCAACCTCGAAATGCCCTAAGAAAAGCAGAGAATTAATTGGTTCACATAACTGAACAACGCTGGGGTACAGCCACTTCACATACACCTGGACCCCTGCGGAAACAATGTCAGCACGAATGCGGTTTTCTCTCTGCATCTGCCAGAACCTCAATTTTGCATCCATGCTCAGGCCTGCTCCAGCCTCACAGGGTGGCCACATCTGTCCAGATTCTAATCCAGCAGGAGAGAGGAAGTGTCCTTCTTCAGCCTAGGCTCCCTGCATGGTCTCCAGGCATCTTCCAGCTGGGCTGCCCCAGTCATTCATCCGCCCTTGAACCAAGCAGGCTGGATGGGGTGAAATGACCCGCTGAGCCTGGGTGAGTCTAAAAATCAGGGATGTTAGCCAAAGAAGGAGAGATGGATGCAGGGACGTACATACATAACAAGCACCCACACAGAAGGGCTCAACGCTCTCTGCTCTGAACGCGCACTGAAATCCCTTGGGGCAGTTTGCAAACACGCCAGTGCCTCCTAGGCCCTGTGTAAGATTAGGTACATCAGAACCTTCGGAAGGGGACCACGTGCTGTGCTTTATCAGCTCCCCTGCTGACACTGCTGGGTAGCGAGAATGAGAACAACAGCTCACATACTCGACTGAGTTTTATTTTAAAGAACAGTGTCTTAGTCTGCTTGGGCTGCTACAACAAAACACCAGAGACCGGTGGTTTAAACAACAGACATTTATCTTTTTACGATTCTAGAGCCCAGTAAGGCCACTATCAGGGTGGCAGCATGGGCAGGTTCTGTGAGAGCCCTTCTCCTGGCACGTGGATGGCCGCCTTCTCCCTGTGTCTCTTCCTCTTCTTACAAGGACACTAAACCCATCAAGAGAGCCCTGCCCTCATGACCTCTCCAATTCTAATTCCTTCCCAAAGGCCCCATCTCCAAGCACCACCACATTGGAGGTAAGGGCTTCAACATATGAATCTGGGGAGCGGGACAGAATTCAGCCTATAGGGAATGGGGTGGCACCAAATTGTTAATATAAACCCCCGGATGATGCTAAGATAAGGGATGAGAAAGGAAGATAAGGTGTGAGAAATGAATATTCTTCTACTTAATAAAGTAAACGCCACGACGATGATGATATAGGGGCAACAGGCATGGAATCTAAACATGCATTGAGAGGCCTTCTCCATTAAATGGACTCACTCAGATGTCCTCTGAGGGGCCCAGTAAGCGACTGACCCCACTGCAAACTGTTTTTCCACTCGGTATTAACAGAGAAGAGGGACAGACATGGTAAATTACTTGGAGCCTTAAGATGACCCAGTTGGAGTCCCCCTGTGTGAGCCCACCGGCTGCCTGGTGACTGACGGGTAGACACGTGGTACAATCCATCACGAGGGCCTGACTGGGAAAAGACAGATCAGTGGTGGAGCTAAAACAGATGTCAGGTGGGAGGGGCGCTGAAGGAGACTGGAGAGCCAGCCTGGGGGCCCAGCTGAGTGGCAGCGCCAGGCATTGGGACACCACCTGCCTGACGGCTCATCAGAGGTGGTTCCTCTCGATGGCCACAATCTCAGGTACTGCTCTCTTTAGAATGAGTGATTAAATACTTAAATATTATTGTGACATCAAGATAGCTATAATGAACAAATGCCAAATTTTCAGAAAAATTGAAAATATACTTTTTCATTATCACTATATTTGGGATCAATTACTGTCATTTTGCTGTAGGGTCCAATGTTATTCATACTTGAGGGAGCCTTAGTGACATCACTTGTACATCCTATGTGGGGACCCTCACCATAGAGAAGACCTCAGCCAAAACACCAAAAAAAATATTAGCACAATATTCACACCATGTTAAGAAATACATCCAACATCTTGACAATTGTTTCTGCCCCAAAATGACTGAAATTTAAAGCAAAATTTGACTTTTTGGTCACATTAAAAATACCTTGATGTTGTGTTCGATATGTGTGTTTCCTACTGAAATTTCAGTGTTTCTCTAAAGAGTTTGGATTAAGGGTACTGCACAGTCCTGGAACCAGTTCCCAGGCTCGAGACTTACACTAACTGCTTGCTCTGTGGGAGAGATGTACATCCCACAGAATTCCAGAATGCCCAAGCTTGAAAACATTCCTGGAGAAGACTTGCACCGGAAGTTTTCCAACAGTGATCCCTAGACTGGATGCTTTGAAATCACCTGCGAAACTCACACTCTTATGGATGCAAGATCAGTCCCACTCCTCCCGAGCTGCACGGCCTTCTGACTCAGTAGAGCTGGGGTATGTGGGGCCCAGCCATTTGTACTTTTCAAATGCTCTCTGAGGGACTGGGATGGACATCCAGGGACATAACCCTGAGCCTGGCTCCACTTCCTCATCTTAGAGACAGGGAGTGTGAGTATCCACGAAGGGGGAGCCGACGGTCTGGGTCCACTCGGTAAGGAGAAGAGCCTCAAGAACTGTGGAACGACAGCAGGGCCCCTGGCGTCCACTCTGCCTCAGAGCTTCACCAAGACAACGTCAGTGGGAGAAACCCCTTCTCAAAAAAAAATTCGGCCAAGTCCTAAGCCTGGTCTCTGTGAACGTGACCTTATTTGAAAATAGGGCTTTTGCAGATATAATTAGTAAAAATGAAGTCAAGCTGGATTAGGATGACCCCTAAATCCGTTATGACAGGTGTCCTTATAAGAAGAGGAAGATCTGAGACACACACAGAGGGGAGTCGTGGTGACAGAGGCAGAGATGGAGTGAAGTGGCCACAAACCAAGGGCCACCTGGGGCTGGGAGAGGCAGGAAGCATCCTCCCTTAGAGCTTCCAGCAGAAGCACCGTCCTGTGACACCTTGATTTCAAACTTACGGCCTCCAGGGCTGTAGGGCAATAAGAGTCTGCTGCTTTACGCCCCCCAGTTTGTGTCTTTGCTACGGCAGCCCCAGGACATCGACAGACCGACTAACTGCAGGGTCACCGGCACGACTTGCCTCACCCAGCTCTGAGCAGAAGGGAAGTGCCAACCTGGTGGCTGCAGCTTTGACCGCAGCTGCCTCTACAGAAACTTCTGTGATAAATGTCCTTCCTCCAAACACACAAAACTGGGTGTTTCCCGTAAGCAGAAATGACGGTATGGGAGGCCTCCGACCAGCCGAGCCGGGGGTAATGTGCATGGGAGGCCTGGGCAGGCACAGAATACTCCTCCCAAGCTTCCCACCCCCCGCAGTAGCCCCGTCGCTGAGCTGGGACGCACTTCCTCTGCCCTGGTTGGGGGGGGGCGGGGGGGGCGGGGCAAGAGTAGTCCCATCCAGTCCCGCAGGACGTCGGCAGCGTTCCATCCGCTCCCAGCGCCATGTGTCTGCTGAGGAGTCCGGGTTCCGGGCGGACTCACTGCCCTCAGGACCTGGCACCCCGCAACACTGGCAGTGACGGGCCAGGCCCAAGTCCCCGTCAAGCGGAGGAGGCAACTTGGCGCAATGGCCAGGGGCGCGTCAGGGCCGCCCCACTGCGCTGGAACGCGACCTCCGCCGCTGACCAGGGGAGAGCTTGGGGAAGTTACTTAACTCCTCGGAGCCAAACCTCCTCATCTTCAAAAGGGGGGAAAATCGCATTTATCCCTAGCGAACAGCGTTGGGAATAAGAGCCACAGTCTTAGCACAGGACGCGTGTGTGGTGAATACGGCTGTTACTGCCGCCTTGATTCTGGCTCTGCCTGTCAGCAGCCACAACCCAGCTGTCAGGCAGCCCCTGGGCAGCTTGGACTGAGGACGGAAGGCCTTTGGAAGCCCAGCGGAAGCAGGAAGCAGGCGAAAACGAGAGGCCTCTGAAGGGGGCCCTGGGCATGCGCCGGGCTGGAAGCAGCTCTGTGTGGACAAGCACAGCCAAGGAGGCGGGAACACCTGGAGCAACATCTGCTTCTGAAGACAGGGGAGGGGAGCGGGCAGGGAGCCAAGGGCCAGGAGCTCCACGGGGGCGGGTCCTGCTCACAGTGCCCACCACCGCTTTCTCCACCCATTTGTGTCCCACCCCTGAGAACCTCCAGGGGCTCCCTAGCGCCCACAGGGTCTGTCCGAGTGCCTCTCAGTGCTCTCGGGTCTGGCCTCCGCTCACCTCGCCAGCTTCGTCTTCGCCAGCCAGGCCCACCTGCTGGAGGTCCTCTTGGTGACCAGTGTCCCGTGTGCGGGCTGCTGGTCACTCTTTCCTGGAGCCCTCCTAAGACTCTTCCACACCTGCCGGCCTTTGGCTTGGCCTCTGGGTTCTGATGCCCCTGCCCCTCCTCTGTGTGCTCAGGGCCCACCCTATCTCCTCGGCAGCCCCAGGGCTCAGCTCAGTGCCAGGCACATGGCAGGTGCTCAGTGAATGAATGGAATAGGCAGATTTGATTGGACTTGACAACAAGTAACTTTGAGTATCTACTGTGTGCCAGGCTGTTATAAGTCCTGAGCTCTCAGGCTCCCATTCTGGCTGGATGCATTCAGTAAATAGGGAGATAACTGAAATATGTTTTACAGCGTGCTAAGTGCTAAGAATATTAAAGAGCAGACGCGTGGCCAGTTAAAACACACAAACAAAACCCCGAACTGCCAAAGCAAACTTGAGAAAGAAGAACAGAGCTGGAGATATCACTTTCCCTGACTTCAAACTATACTACAAAGCTACAGTAATCAAAACAACATGGTACTGGCACAAAAGCAGACACACAGATTAGATCCATGGAACAGAACAGAGGGCCCAGAAATGAACCCACACTTATAGGTTCAATTAATTTATGATAAAGGAGGCAAGAATATACAACGGGGAAAAGACAGCCTCTTCAATAAATGCTGCTGGAAAAACTGGACAGCTATATGTGAAAGAATCAAGCTGGACTACTTTCCTAACCATATATAAAAATAAACTCAAAATGGATTAAAGACATAACTGTAAGACCTGAAACCATAAAACTCCTAGAAGAAAATGGGCAGTAAGCTCCTTGACATTGGTCTTAGCAATATTTTTTTGGATCTGCCTCCTCAGGCAAGGGCAACAAGAGCAAAAATAAGCAAGTGGGATCACATTAAACTAAAAAGCTTTGACATAGCAAGGGAAGCCATCAACAAAATGAAAAGGCCACTGACTGAACGGGAGAAGATATTTACAAATGATATGTCTGATAAGGGATTAATATCCAAAATATATAAAGAACTCATCCAAACAGTATCAAACAACCAAAAAATCCAATTTGAAAAATAGGCAAAGGAACTTAATAAGCATTTCTCCAAAGAAGACACACCGATGGCCGACAGGCGCACGAAAAGGTGCTCCACATCGCTAATCATCAGGGAAATGCAGATCAAACCGCAGAGAGACACCATCTCCCACCCGTCAGATGGCCATTGTCAAAAAGGAAAGAGCGCTTCCCTGGTGGCGCAGTGGTTAAGAATCCGCCTGCCAATGGAGGAGACAAGGGTTCAAGCCCTGGTCCGGGAAGATCCTACATGCCAGGGAGCAACTAATCCCATGCGCCACAACTACTGAGCCTGCGCTCTAGAGCCTGCATGTCACAACTACTGAGCCCGCATGACACAACTACTGAAGCCTGCGTGCCCTAGAGCACGTGCTCCGCAACAAAGAGTAGCCCCCGCTCGCTGCAACTAGAGCAAGCCCGTGCGCATGAACGAAGACCCAACGCAGCCAAAAATAAATAAGTAAATTTATATTTAAAAAACAAAGACAAGAAACAATAAGTGTTGGTGAGGATGTAGAGAAAAGGGAACCCTTGTGCACTCTTGGTGGGAGTGTAACTTGGTGCAGCCACTATGGAAAACAGTGGAGGTTTCTCAAAAAACTAAAAATAGAACTACCATATAATCCAACAATTCCACGTCTGGGTATTTATCTGAAGAATATTAAAACACTAATTCAAAAAGATATATGCACACCAATGTTCATTTTAGCATTCTTTATAATAGCCCAGTTATGGAAACAACCTAAGTATCTATCGACAGATGAATGGATAAAGAAGAGGTGATATAGATAGATAGATATAAAGAGAGAGACATAGGAATAGTGTGCAACCATAAAAAAGAATGAAATCTTGCCTTTTGCAGTGACATGGATGAACCTGGAGGGTACTGTGCTAGGTGAAATAAGTCAGATAGAGAAAGGCAAATACTGGATGTTTTCACTTATATGTGAAAGCTAAAAAATAAAACAGATGAGCAAATATAACAAAATAGAAACAGACTCACAGATACAGAGAACAAACCAGTGGTTGCCAGATGGGAGGGGAGTAGGGAGATGAGCGAAAAAGGTGAAGGGAACTAAGAGGTACAAACTACCAGTTATAAAATAAGTAAGTCACAGGGATGTAATGTACAGTACGGGGGATATAGTCAAAAATACTGTGATACTTTATATGGTGTGTAATGTATAAAAATATTGGATCACTATGGTGTACACTTGAAACTAATATAATATTTTAAGTCAACTATACTTCAACTTAAAAAGAAAGAAAGAAAATAGGAAACTGAGGAGGAACATATGAAATTGGGGGGTCAGGAGAGTTGAAAATTCAAGAGTGGACTGAGAAGGGCTTTCTGAGAAGGTGATCTTTGAGTATAAACCTAAAGCAGTGAGGAAGTGAGCCATGTAGATGAACGGGTGGGAGAAAGGAAGGATGGATGGATGGATGATGGGTGGATGGAAGGAAGGAAGGGAGGGAGGGAGGGAGGGAGGAAGGATGATGGATGGATGAGTGAATGAACGAATGAACAAATGAATAGTCCTATGATATATACAGACAATCTCTCTCCATCACTACTGCTGTTCTTTTTCACGTCTGGCTATCTGCACCCCACCTGTCCTTCAATGTCAGAGTTGGAAGCCTCTTATAGCTAGACTGCATCCATATTTTCTTATACAGGTTCCTTAGAGTCTGTACCCCCAATTCAGGTGGACTCTACAACAGCCTTCCCTGGTGTGAAATCAAGCAAGAGAGCTTTAAGGCTCACTCGTGAAACAGTTACCTGCAAAACTAATCTTTCTACAATGAATTCCATTTTGTCTTGTTTATTTTTATCAGTTTAAATATTAACTCTTTTGTGAGGGAAAAAGGAGATAGTTTCAGGGTATTAAAATTCAAGAGCACTGAAAACATTAAGCAGATCAGTTCATGTCATGCTCTACTATGTTCACGCCACGTTCTGGTGCTAATCTGAAGTCTTAAAGGGACAGTCTTCCCAAATAAGTGCAAAAAAAAAAAAAAAAAAGGGATGACAGATCTTGGCTTGCTTCCAGTGGTTCAGGAACTTTTTCTTAATCATAAGGAAAATTTCTTTATTTGGGGATCTGAGGAGAATATCAAAAGGAGCCATTGCATGAGGCCTCACGATGTGTGGTTTATCTCGTTATCTGCTCACGTGAAGCCGCCCAGGGTCACACAGCTACTGGGTCGCTGAGCCAAAATTTGATCCCGGGTGTGCTAAAAATATTTTTTTCTCCTACAAAAGGGCTGTGTCCTTAGAGAGTGACCCCCTTCATGAGAGGAAGTTGTGAGTTTAAGATACAGATCAAGGCTTTCAGAGCAAGAGTGACCCGGCTCTCCTCTTTAAGCGGGGCCAGCATGTCTGTCCCAGCGTATCGAGATGGTTAAAAGTTCAGCCCCAGAGTCCTGGATCTGACTGCCTGAGATGGAGCCCAGCTCCTCCACTTACGAGAGCGAACCTGGGCCACGGCTTTCACCTTCCTGTGCCTCGGGGTCCTCGTGTGTAAACAACACCCGATAACACATGAAACCCATCTCAGGGTTGGCAGGAGGATTCACAGCAGTAAGACGTTCTAGTGACGCAGAGCTCGTGTGCCCTGTGCCAGCACTACTTCCCCTGGGTGCCGCCGCCCCCCCCGCCCCCTGCCAGACCCGGCCGTGTGTCCACCAAACCTGCCCCGGCTAGACCGCCCCCTACCCCCGCATCCAGGGAGGAGGCAGCAGGTCAGTCCTGTGATGCTCATGTAATGGAGACCCTACAGCAACAAGGAGCAAAGCATCACTGCAGGAGACAACTCAGCCTCCATGGACACCGTGAGAGGGACAAGCCCAGCACAGTGCAGGCACTGTTGGGTGGTCACGAGCACTGTGCCCCATCGGCGAGACTCACCTCTGGTGTTGGAAGTCAGGGGGCATCTTTCTGGTGGGGTGGGGGCCTAGGGGTGGACAGTGGTCTCTTTCTGGATCACGGTGTGTTCAGTGTGTAAAAATTTATATACAAATCTAGATATAAAGATATGTAGATATTATAGCTACAGATATGTACATACAACTTCAATAAACGTTTAAAGAATAACACCTGTAAAATCCTCACTCAATACAGTGCCTCTTCCCCAGGGAGCCCTCAGGACCCACGCAGAGAAGCATCTCTCATGCAAGCGCAAGTGTTGTATCCCGTCTCCTCTAAGACCCCAGAGGTAGGGTCTGCTGTTATGCTCCTCATCCACTCCAGGTGGACAGTCACTGAGGAACCGAGCAGTCAGCACAAGGGATGAGCCGTCCCCTCTACGTGGCTTCATGCCATGGTTTTCATTCCCACGCTCAGGGCTGAGGCAAGTGTGACCACAGGTGGAGGGCAGGCTAGAGGTATCTAGAGCTGAGATGACCCGGTCGGGGTGTCCACCCTGGGCTGCGGCAGCAGCACGGCCTGAGGAAGACCCTTCTCAAGGTCCAGGGGAGCTAGAGGCATAGACAGAAACGGCACAGACGACCCACTCCAGGAAGAAGGGGCAGGTTAGACTAGGGAGGCCAGGCAGGCATATAAATGCCTCCAATTGTTAGGTGACTTCTAAAAGCATGAGGCTGCGACAGGAGCCATCCAGAAGCCCAGGAGATGGAGAGCAAGAGACAGGCATGCAGAGGTGAGACAGGGCAAAGCTGTGGGGTTGTAAGGTGTGGGCTGGGACACGAGCAGAGGACGCTTGGGGGACCTTTAGGTAGCAAAACTGCTCTCAGCTAGAGAGTTGAGGGGCCCAGGCTCTGCCCCCCAACCTCCACCATGCCCTTCTCACACCCCTTTATGGGATCTCTGGGGTCCATGGAGCAGTTTGTGAAGCTCTGGGAAACAGGACTGCTGGGAGGGTTAAATTTATGTGTCCACTTGGCTGGGTCACAGTACTGAGATATTTGGTCAAACACCAGTCTGGAAAATTAGGAAAATTTAAATGTGATTCATACTGAAATCTGTAGACTCTGAGTAGAGCAGATTGCCCTCCATAACGGGGGTGGGCCTCACTCAATCAGTTGAAGGCCTGAATAGAACAAAAGACTCACTTCCCCAGAGCAAGAGGGACTTCTGCCAGCAGACGGCCTTCAGACTTGAGCTACAGCACTAACTTTTCTCTGGGCCTTCAGCATGCTGGCCCACCCTGCCAGCTGTGGACTTACCAGCCTCCACAACCACGTGAGCCAATTTCTTATAATAAGTAAGCAAGTAGACATATATATACGTATGGGATATATATATATATATATTCAAGAGAGAGAGACAGGTGGGCCACATGGCCACGATTTCCTGCTACTGGACGCAGCCAGCCACTCACTCACTACCCAGGGACAACTTGCTTGCTGATGGAACCTCAGGACCTAACAGTGCTTGGCACATAGTAGGTGCTCAATAAACAAGTGTCGACAGTGTATCGAGATGGTTAAAAGTTCAGCCCCAGAGTCCTGGATCTGACTGCCTGAGATAGAGCCCAGCTCCTCGACTTACGAGAGCAAACCTGGGCCACGGCTTTCACCTTCCTGTGCCTCGGGGTCCTCGTGTGTAAACAACACCCGATAACACATGAAACCCATCTCAGGGTTGGCAGGAGGATTCAGAGCAGTAAGACGTTCTAGTGACGCAGAGCTCGTGTGCCCTGTGCCAGCACTACTTCTCCTGGGTGCCGCCCCCCTCCCCCGCCAGACTCGGCCGTGTGTCCACCAAACCTGCCTCAGCTAGACCGCCCCCCACCCCCGCAGGCAATTCCCTTCCAGGTCTGAACACCTTCAGGGGGAGGTTTCTGTACTTCCCCAGGGCTCTTGCACATGTGGCACCTGCGGTTAGCTGACATGTTTTGGCTTGGTGTTGCTTCCTCACTTCAGAGTTCATCTGGGTGATTCGTGTCTTTGAGACACACTATAAATATACATATTTGTGACAACCAGGTGATTTAATATTATAAGGATCACAGGAAGAAGCCTAACACTGTTCCTGACACCTAGAAGTGATTTTTTTTTTTAAGGTATTTCCCTTAGAAGTTTCATGGAATAAAATGTTAGTTAAGCAATTGATAAAGGCCCCCAAATAAGTCCTTTAAAATATAGTACACTCTATGATGCAAAAACACAGATGATTCTCGCAGGCCTTCTGCTGAGCGAAGAAGCCAACACAAAAGAAAACACTCAGTACGGCCCCATCACTGGCAATTCAAGAACCAACAAGACTAGTCCAGTGTGGAGGTTCCTTAAAAAACTGAAAATAGAGGATCGACCAATCCCACTCCTGGGCATATATCCAGAAAAGACGAAAACCCTAATTCAAAAAGATACACGCACCTCAGTGTTCATAGCAGCACTATTTACAATACCCAAGACATGGAAGCAACCTAAGTGTCCATCAACAGATGAATGGATAAAGAAGATGTGGTACATATATACAATGGAATATTACTCAGCCATAAAAAAGAATGAAATAATGCCACTTGCAGCAATGTGGATGGACCTAGTGATTATCATACTAAATGAAGTAAACCAGACAGAGAAAGACAAATGTTATATGATAACACTCATATGTGGAATTTAAAAAAAAAAAAGATACAGGGGCTTCCCTGGTGGTGCAGTGATTAAGAATCCACCTACCAATGCAGGGGACATGAGTTCGAGCCCTGGTCCAGGAAGATCCCACATGCCTCAGAGCAACTAAGCCTGTGCGTCGCAACTACTGAGCCTGTGCTCTAGAGCCCGTAAGCCACAGCGACTGAAGCCCGCACGCCTAGAGCCCATGCTCCGCAACAAGAGAAGCCACCACAATGAGGGGCCCATGCACCTCAACGAAGAGTAGACCCTGCTCGACACAACTAGAGAAAAACCCACGCACAGCAATGAAGACCCAATGCAGCCAAAAATAAATAAAATAAAATAAGTAAATTTATTTTTAAAAGATACAAATGAACTTATTTCTAAAACAGAAATAGACCTACAGACATAGAAAATAAACTTACAGTTACCAAAGGGGAAAGGGGTGGGGGAGGGAAAAATTAGGAGGTTGGGATTAACATATGCACATTACTATATATAAAATAGATAACCAACAAGAACCTACTGTATAGCACAGAGAACTACACTCAATATTTTGTAATAACCTATAAGGGAAAAGAATCTAAAGATGTGTGTGTGTGTGTGTGTGTGTGTGTGTGTGCGCGTGTATAACTGAATCACTGTGCTGCACACCTGAAACTAAGACAACATTGTAAATCAACTATACTCCAATGAAATATATATTGGAGAGAGAGAGAGGAGAACCAACAAGGCTAGTCTAGGGTGTGGAATCAGGCAGAAGTTTCCTCACTGTGGAAGGGGGTGATATTGGCTGGAATGGGCAGGAGGGCGCCTGCTGGGGGCTGAAACTGTTCTGGACTTTGGTCTGGTCAGTGGTTACGTGGTACGCACCTGCCAAGGAAAAATGCACTGAGGGGTACACTTAAATGTGTCCCCCGTACTGAATACGCGTCTACTCCAATAAAAAGTAAAATGGCTCTATCCTAGAATGCATACTGCAGGACAATGGACTTCAACGATGTGTATAATTTTTAACAGGAAACTCATTTACATGGCCCCAAATTTAAAAGATCTACATTCAGAAGCTTTACCGCATCCTTATTTCCACCCCCCTCACTCGCTCCCTACATGGCCTGCCAGGTTCCAAATGCCTCCAATGTGTGTTGATCCCGCATGTTCTACAGAAATGTTTCCATCTGACCAATAGCAACAAGAATTATTAAGAGCTTGCCACACACCTGACATCATAAACGCCGCTTATAAACATTCTATTTTTTATCCTCCTTTTATTGGTAGGGAGATTGAGGCACAGAGACAGTAAGGAATTTGCTCCAGACAAATGGAGCTGGTGGGGTCAGAGGCAGGGTCTGGGCCCATGCATGAGCCATGCCCTCAACCCTAGGTCGTATGGTGCTGGACATACGGCCGAGGACCCTGACCATAAATGCTAGTCGTGAATTATCTGGCGACAGACCCATGCGGATACTGTTGGGAAGCAAAATCCATCTCTTTTACAACTGTCCTCCTGACGTGTTTATAGATCCACGTATCCAGGGGGCGGGGGGAGGGGGAGAGGCGGCTCAAAGCGTTCGGGGCCAACCGCCCCCACCCCCGCCTCTGTGTAACCACGGCAGGAAAGTGAGGGAAACCATCCATTCTGAATGATTTCTACAAAAGCAGGCTCCAGAGTTGATGTCTGCCACATGTACCACCCAGAGCCTGGCTGTCTTTAAAACATGGCCAGAAAGCAGAGCGGGGCCAGCCAGGAATGCGGGGTCTCCATCCTGATATCTCGGTGCTCAGGCCCAGCTCGGACCTCCGCGCTGCAGCTTCTGACGGCTGTCCTCCCACTCATAGCACACAGGCTGTCAGGGGAGCCCCAGGGGAGCCCCAGGCGGAGAATGTGCCGGAAGGCTGACCATCACCCGGAGTCACCTCCAGAGGCAGTGGTGTCCAGGGACACTGGCTACCCCGGCTTTTTCCTCTGAGCGGTAATTCTCCAACAATACATCTTTGTGGGGCTCGGCTGTGGGCCCGGGGACGCTGTCCTGAATGAGGCACGGTGGTTTCTGTTCTCTTGGAGTTCACTTTATGACTCCCCCCTTCTCCCAGCTCGAGAGAAAACACCCCAAAGGCAGCTGGGAAGGCAAACTTCTGATTACCGGGGAAACAGAGCTCAACGTTAGAATTCAGGTGTTACCCTGTGTAGAAGGAAGGGGAGGAGAAGAGGGCAGTGGTGTGTGGCCCCTGATGCCTGACGGGTTCAGCGTTGCCCCCGCACACGAGGGCCCCGCAGGACTGCCGAGCTGTCCGTCTCTGCTGACAGCGCCCAGACTGGGCAAGCTATTTATAGAACTGGAGGCCTGCTGGAGGGCTGCATCTGGAACCAATTGAGGGAGGCCTGGAGTCGCTGTCAGAGCCTGGCACCCACTCGACGATCCCCCAGGCAGGACTTCACCCGAGAGTGTCAGAGAAACTGGGATGTAGCCGCTCCCTCCGAGGGCCTCCCAAGACAGTCAAGTTAATTTGAAAAGACATTCTGAGCTGGCCAGTGGATCCTGCTCGCAGTGTCAAGAGGCAATTACCTGCAATTATTATGCAAGCGTCTAATCACTGCCCGCTGGCTAATTAGTTACAAATTGCTCAGCAATAAATCGCCCTGGGCAGAAAGACCTCCCTCCTCTGGAATGTGAGCTGGCTCCTGAGGGGTGAGCCAGGAGGTGGCCCGGCCGGCCCACGAAGGCGGGTGGTTGCTCCTTGCCCCAGAGGCCTTCTGAGAAGTCGCTAAAACCTCGGCCCACAGTACACACGGGCACACCAGAGGGGCACACTCGCTTCTTCAAGGTGTGGAGGAATGGGGTCTCCACGATCCCAGGTCCTGCGTTCAGACTGGGCTTCGCAAAACCTCCTCTAGGCCAGCGTGCCCTTGCCACCCCGGGGAGGACACCCCTGTGGACGGGGCGCTGCTCGGTGTGGTCTGTGCACTAGCAGTGTCCACAGCCCGTGGGAAATGCAGACCCTGCCCCAGCCACGGAAGCAGGCTCTGCATCTTCGCGAGACGAGCCCCGGAGACGCAGGTAAAGCCCTCGGCTGCGCGATGAACACCTCCCGGGCCCGAGCTCCTGTGCTCTGCACGGCACACCCCCAACAGCCTGCACCCGCTGAAGATAACTGGGTCGGTCACGGGACCACAAGCTCCACAGGGCAGGCGTCTTGGGTCCCCAAGTTCTAGAACAGTGTTGGATATACAGTAGGTGCTCAAAAGATGGTGAATAAACGTGTGCACTGACAGAGAGATGCCCTGTGTTTTATTTTAAAGCCCTGGTGTGCGTGCTCAGAGGGAACGGCAGACTTTGTGAGCAAAGGTTCCTTTCAGAATTTTATAAACAAAAAAGATTCTCATGTCACTTCTGTTGCTCACTAACATTGCCTGGAACGGCAGGAGTAGAATATTCTTGACCAGCCAGCCATCCCTGCTTGAGCGGTTCCTGAAAAATGGTGGCACTGGCTGCTGTCAGAATCTGGGAGGCGGCAGCCGCAGTGGCTAGAGGGTCTGTGGCCTCCGTTTTGCCTTCTGGAGAGCAGCAGGCTTGAACTTTTGAACCTGAGCTTTGCTGAGAAAGACTCCAGTTCCCACGTCTTGGCCTGAGACATCCCCCACCCCTAGGCCGGCTGTCCTACAGGGGGTCCTGACCCTCAAGGGGGCACACTCTCCCCCAGTGACACTGGTGGTCCCTGATCCTGGGCTGACGGCTCAGGAGTCCTGCATGAATCTGGATTAAGGGGCCTTCCTCACCACCCCTCTTACTAAGCTCCAGCCTCTATGTATCCTGCTGCCCCACAGTAGCCAATAGCAGGCCCTATGTATGGGGTGCCTACCGTGCACCAGGCAGCATCTTGCATGCACTGTCTGACGCTGAATCAGCTTCTTGAACTTGCACAGCAGGTCTAGCGTGCAGGTATTGCTCTTACACCCATTTTACAGACAGGACACTGAGAAGCCCCATGAGAGAAGGGACGCCCCCCTGACCCCCCACCCTGGAGCCTCAGTTTCCTCATCCAGAAAATGGGAGAATGAGTCAGGCTCTGTCTGCCTCCTTCTCTGGATGGGACCAAAACGCTGAGGCTTATGTCTGCACTTTGGACCCTGCATGCCTCACCTGAGACAAAGTCCAAGGCAGATGCTAAGAGAAATGCTTCCTAAGGTGCCGAGTTCGAGGGTCGAAGTGCCAACAAGTATGACACGCTTGTCGTGTTCCAGGGCCTTGTAGGGATGAACCCAGTGAACCCCAGGAGGTCTATCTGTGCCCCCCCCCCACTTCACAGATGTGGAAACTCAGGGGCAGCGTGATGAAGTAATTTGCCCAAGATCACACACAACGGACATTTGAATTCGCCTAACAGATGTACAAAGCAGGTATTATTTTAGACCCCTCACCGACCCTTCACTGGGGTGCCCTCTGTTCCACTCGTGGGCACCCTGACCTGGGGCTTATACTGCCAGGCACTATGCTCCTCTGTCGTGTAAATGAGCGATCCAATGATGATGACAGAAAGCTTACCCTCTGGTTCAAATCATACCTTTAAAGTTCCTTGAGAATCCAGTTCTCGACCCCGGAGGACGCTCTGGATTCCTGCGGAGTTCCTGACCTTGACACCCCCTCACCCCCCCACACCCCATTCTAGAGGTCAAACTCCCAGAAAGCTTCACTGTGTGGCCAGTGGGATGTGTGCAGGCTGAGAGCAGGGCCATGGAACCTGATGGGTTTAAAGTTTCACTTTGGCCTGATGACTGCTTTACCAGCCTAAACCTCAGTTTCCTCCCCTGGGAAGTGGGAATAAAATAGTGCAGAACAAAGGCATGTATGGGTTGGAACAGTGTTCCCCCCAAATTCATGTCCTTCCGGAACCTGATAACGTGACCTTATTTGGAAAGAGGGTCTGTGTAGATGTAGTTAGGATGAGGTCACACTGGATGAGGGTGTCCTTGTAAGCACAGGTGACACAGGGAGACACGCGTAAGAAGCCCATGTGAAGACAGAGGCAGAGATTGAAGTGATGCAGCCATAAGCCAAGGACACCTGGAGCCCCCAGGAGCTGGAGGAGGCATGAAGGACCCCACCGCCACCCCACCGAGCCTCCAGAGGGAGTGCAGCCCTCCTGATCCCTTGATCTCAGACTCTGGCCCCCGGAGCTGGGAGAGGACATTTCTGTTGTTGTGAGCGCCCGGCGTGCGGCGCTTGCTGCGGCCCCAGGACCCTGTGCCATGCCCACACAGCTCCGCTCAGGGAGGACTCTGACTTCGTGCCAGCTCTCCCCGTCGACATTATGGTGCCTATCACCTACCCAGTGGCCCTTGCCCCTCCGGGAGGGGCAGCACAGAGGTGAGCGTGTGGTGAGACACCCAAAGCGCCAAGTGAAAGGGCAGGGAGAGCCCTGTGGTTTGGGGCCGTCTTCTCTGCCCCATCCTGGGGCTTCCGGGCAGGAGCGCTGAGTCAAGAGTGCCCCAGCCAGCAGAGCAGACCAAGGGATGCCGAGTCGACCGCTGCATTTATCCGGCTGTTCAGGGAGCAGGACCTCACCCGCCCCTTGAACCCGAATACAGATGTGTAGGGGTCAGAGGCCGGGCTAATTAGCTTAGGAAGGCCACGTACACTTGACCGGACCCACGAAGGTCATCGGGAAGCCCCTAGATGGCCCCTTGCTATTTTTAGCCTTGAGGGCCACATGACTGGACCTCGACTTCAGTGTGGCCCAGGATGACCGGGGGCCAAGCGATCAGAGGGGCAGGAGGAAGAGCGTGCGCAGAGGATGCCCGACCAGGCCCTGGTGACCGCCACGGGGCCGAGCATTCGCTGTGACCTTGTACCTGCCCTGTCCCGGTTACTCCTCACAGCAGTCCTGTGGGTGCGGCCAGGGCCGGCCCCATGTCAGAGGTGGGGCAACTGAGGCACAGAGCGACGCAGTGGCCTATACGAGGCGCCCTCCGGACCTCTGTACGATATGAGAATTATGTTTGAGGGTATTTGGGGGCTAGGGTGCCTGTGGAGTGGAAAAATACATATTTTGACGCAAGATTCTGGGATGCATTGCAGCGGGGGAGTGCTGGCTTCTCCAAACAGGAGCTTCTACGGCAGGTGGCTGAGGGGCAAAGAGGGGCCCCAGTTCCAAGCCCCACTCCATCACTTCTGGCTGCAACCCCGGGGCAGGTGGCTTACGCACACCGGCCTGTCTCGGCTGTAAAATGGAGATTCTGGCCCCGATGGCAGGGGAAATAGGTGGCATCGTGACGGGCTTAGCACAGCTCCCGGAGCTGCTGGTGCTCCACGGGGCTTCCTGCGACACCCTGGCCACCCCAACCTGCCGCTGGAGCGCGCCAGCGATAGGAGCAGAGGGCCAGCCTGCAGCCGGGGCCTCGCAAGGGTGTCCCAGAGGCGGGCGGCACACAGGGCAGCTGCCGAGCAGCAAGCGGGGAGAGGAGGTGGAGGGAGGGCCAGCCAGGTCGGCTCCGAGGCTGCCACATCCCTAGCACGGGGCCGGCAGCAGGGCTGTCGGCTACGACGCCGAGTGCAGGAAGACGGGCGCTTAATGGAGCTCTGATTACAGGGAGATAGGGCTCCGATGGCTTCCAAGGGCCCCCTTTGTGGGATTAGTATTTATTACGCCCTGAATTAGCTGGCAAGAGGGTCGGCTTCTGTGGAGACATTTCGCAGAGCCTCGAAGCATAATGTTCCTTTTATTGCTCCATAAACAGCCCTCACGCTCTCCCTCCTCTTCCTCCTGCTGCCCCCTCACTCCTGTCTTTTTAAACCTTTTAAACCTTTAATCAGAGACTAATTGGGCAGAATAATAACAAATCCCTTTCAGCTTTGTTCTTCCAGAGCCCTGGCCTGGAGGTAACTAAGGTGGCAATACCCAGAGAAGCCCCCATACAGCCAAGTAGCTGGCCGAGGGCAGAACTTCAGGTGTGTTCTATGAAATACGGACTTGCTTACACCCCAGCTAAAAAGTGGGAAGAGGCTGTCATGGAGGATATTACCACTGCTGCATACGTGTCGCACACTGCACACCTCTAGGGGGAGCCTTTTCAACCTCACCTCTCTGAATGGAGTGGTGCAGTGCACACCCTGTGCAACTGCACACAGCACCCTATATCTACAGCTACCAGGTAAAACATAAATGCAAAGATACATAGTGTCAGCAGTGGCATATTAAAGGTGACTTTTCTTCTGAGCTTCCCCTGCATCTCCTAATTGCTTTTCTGTAGTGATGAGGCTTGCAAAAAACATGCCAGGCCCAGTTCCAAGTGCTTGGTGTGTCCAGTAATTCCACACTGGCCACTCCTGGCTCTGTGCTCCCTGTCACCAGCGCTAAATTGCCTCTTACGTCTCCATCCCCAGATGAAGTGAACTACATTTACGTTAACTGACCCGACCAGACCCCACTTCCAGCGCTCGGGGGCAGCCCTCTCCCCTCACCCAGCCCCTGCCATTCCCTCACTCTAACCCTTTGCTCCCCATCACACGGCTTTCTGGCTGGATTGTTCCCTATCAGGCATTTATACTCTAGAAAGAATTTTCAACAACGCATGTTCTTTCCCAGGGACCTAATTCCTCACTGAACAAGTGAGATTCTTGAGAGATCTCAGCAGGTAAGCAGAAAGAACCTGGAATGGGAATAGGGAATTATGCTAATAACCCAGAAATCAAACTGGTTAGGCATTGCTGAAGAGAATCATGACATCCTAACTTTTAGGAACAGAAAGGATGTTAGAGATCATTTAATCAAGTCCATAATTTTAGATGTGAGAGAAATGAGAACCAGGAAGGAAAGTGGTTTATGCAAGACACACAGCGAGTCAGTCTCTGACCAAAACCATGAGTCTAGTTCAAATATTTTCTTCTGCGAGAGAAGGGAATATAAGCATTCGAGCAAGAAACCCCTGCCCCAGAATGACTCAAGCCCTAAGACGTGAAAATACGGACACACTGCAGGTGTCAGGGGTGAACACATAGGGTGCACGTGTCTAACTCTCCCATTTTATGGGTGGGAAAGCTGAGGCCTGGGGAGAGTTAACAGTGTCAGTTGTCATTTACTGAATGCTTGTGGCTTGCCAGGCACAGGGCTAATTGTGCACATCATCAAATTAACCTGCATCACCACCCCACGAGGCAGGTAGAGGTTTGGGAAGTGCTGGGTTAAGGCAATGGATACAGCTTTCCATGTTTATATTTTAACTGCAGGGCTCTTCAGAGCCTTCAATATGCTTATGTGCATCGTGCATCTCCAAGAAATAGAGGATAGCTGGGTTTCCCCAGTTATTTGGGCAAGGAAACATCTTTTCACGAAGCATCTCTGGGGACACATTTCGGTTCTAGATTTGAACCACACATGCCATTCCAAGGGCTCTGCCAAGACAACATGTGTTTAAATGCCCAGTAAGTGGTTCCAGTTGTGAGGGCCCTGAATTCCAAAGACAGGGAGAGGTCACCTTGTAGTTATGCACCACTGTGTAAACGGGTTGAGGGCACCTTCTAGAGCAGAGCTTTGAGCTTTTTGCTGGAGTGGGGTGCAGGCGAGGGACAGGGAGGTGGGTGTGCAAGACACTATCAGTGGCACAAGGAAAACTGCACTTCTCGGCCCTCCTGCCCCTGGAGAGGGCGGCACGTGCCTGGTTCTGGCAGGTCTGTGAGGCACAGTGACGTGGGTGATTCCTAGGCCGAATCAGTAAAGAGCAGTGGGGGGTCCTTAAGCTGGTTGCCATGTGCCCTCTTCCCCGTGGTGGCAGATGTGAAAGCCTCATGTTGAAAGGATGGGGCAATAAGGTGGAATCAGCCTCGATCACTGAGTCACCGTGTGGAGGACGGTTGCCCAGGAAGGTTGCCTGAGGCTGCAGTGGGTTTGGCATGAGTGGGAGGTAGGTTTTTGCTGTGCTGCGTCACTGCGATCCAGGAGCTATTTGTTAGTGCAGCATGGCAGAGCAGAGCCGGGCTGCTAGAGAGAGGACTGACCAAGGATTGGCAAAGCAGACACGAGTCCTTCCCCGTAGCACATACGGCTTAGCAGGGAGACTAGACGCGTGTGTGAGAAACCACAACAGGGGTGGGTGGTGGGTCTCAAGGGCTGCAAGTACCATTCTGTGCCAGCTCTGTGCTTCACCCAATCTCAGTCAGCCTCAGAGAGGCGATGGCAACTGAGTGGAGACTTGAAGGACAGCTTGATCTGGGAGATTAGATGCTATTCCAGGTAGAAGGAACAGCATGAGGAGAGGCTCCAAGGTCAGAAATTACAGAGTGTGAAGCAGAGCCAGTTTTGTCAGAGGTGAGGACATGGGAAGAGAGATGGCAGAAATGCCAACTAGAAAACACCACTGGCCCCAAGATGACAAAGGGTCTCAAGTTTCAGACTAAGGGTTTTGGAGGCAGTTCTACTACTGGCACTTCTCCCAGGAAACTCGGGTCCCGTGAGCTGCACCTATAAGGTGAGAGTTCTATAATCAGGAAATTGGGGGAAAGCTTTATCGCCTGCCTCCTTCTGAGTAAATCCCAGGCTCGTGAACAGGATCAAGGCTCTGAGAGTTCCTACAGTACAGAATCGAATCCACATTTGCTTAACACAGCGTTTCTCAGCCTTGTTGGATCAAGCAGCTCTTTGTGACAAGCCCTGGGGAACGCTGTTACAGAGAAGGGGGACCAGCAGATTTATGAGCAGGAGGGGGCTTGACCAGAGCCCTGAGACGATCAGCCAGCATGAGGGACATGGGCACATGTGCTGCCCCAGCTCGCATCCACCCAGCCCCTCCTCTGACTGCCCACGCCAGGTGGACTGTCCACACAGCCCTGGGGCCCCTCCTGCTGACCACATTGTGCCTCAGAGGCTGCAGGTCCTCACTGTGCCATGGAGGCTGTGGAGGGGGCCCCTCCGGCCTCCCTGAGCACCATTTGGAAGTTAGGAGTTGACCAACGAGGGAAGAAAACCAATGGACAAATACCCCTGCCCCCGTCTTTGGGGCAGACAGCTCTGGGAGGTGTTCTGTGAGAGTCTTAGGCTGTCCTGGTAGGACTGAGCCCCCGTTGTCCCCAGTGACCTCAACCTTACACCCTCCTCCTCCCCGCTCCCTCACTCCTGGCACCCTACACCACCTCCCAAATAAACCACTAGCTCCCAAGGGCGCAGCTTTGGGGGGCACCCAAGACAAGGCCAAGAACACATTAAAGGAGTCAGAGGAGGGAAAGGCTAGATAGACATGGCGAGAAGATCTCCGAAGGGTTTTGCAACAGGTCCAGGAAATAAATAAACCATAACAGTCCGAGCGAATGTTGCTCCACAGAGAAGCAGCAGCGACAGCAGCCGATGACGAAAGCCATGTCTCACTGCGCTTCCTTGGGCCCACAACCTACCCAAGACTCTTCATCACTCTTTCTAAGCCTCCCTTCAAAGACTTTTATTAATTCCTTGATTTTTATGGGTTTGGAAACCGAGGCTCAGAGAAGCACACTTCCTCTGAACTGGGGGACTTCCCATCCTCACAATGTTCTGGAGGAAGAAGCAACAGGATTTGACAACCATCAGATGTTCGGCAAGGAGGAGAGAAAAGTTGACTCTGAGGTTGGCATGCACCAAGAAGGCTTCCTGGAGAAGGCTTCCTCTCCAAACACAGACCCTTCATCAGAATCCAAGGCAAATACGCAACATCATTATCATTATTGTAACTAGTATCACTAACCCCATCCCAGGGGAAAGCCTTGTGCTTCGTGGGTGTCGGTAAGTCTTAGTTCATTTATAGTCAAATACTGGATCACCCAGAGTCTTTAAATGCTCATTTACCAAGACAGGAGGGTCTGTAAGTCAAGTGCATTGTCAAAACCAGGAAACAATAACCACCTAATACAGACCACAGCTCAGGTATCAGCTAGAAGAAGGTGAGTAGCAGCAAAGCAGAGAGGTGGCGACTGCCTGATCTTTGAGGCATCACAGACATCCAGTCTGGACAAGCGTGTTCCCCCCAGGGCGTTTGCACACAATGGATTGTGAGTCTCTCACAGAACAAGCCAGTGAGCGGCAGCGTCACTCGAGCGGCAGCGCCACTTGGTGGGACAGTGTCCTGCCCTGGAGTCCAGCTGCTGGTCTGCCCAGCAGACACTCTCCCCGGCAGGGCTGTGCAGATGAGGCAGGCGCCTCCACCGAGGGCTGTCAGCTTTGAGCTGTCAGGCTGGACGAGCCCCTGCCCTGCTCATCCCACGGCCCCCACAAGCCCAGGTATGGATCATCACGGATCGTTTTACTCCCAAATGGAGTTATAAATCAGTCCTTTTACAGGGATGGTTCCCACAAAACGTCCTGCTTCACTGTCAGGGTAAAAAGGAAAAGAAAAAAAGACGGCGGGGAGGGGGACAAAGGCCTGGGCTCAAAGCGGAGGAGCAAGACGACAATATTTGTTCAGCGGGGCTGGAGCGGGAGACCCCGTGAGAGCCCCGCGTCTGGAGAGCCAGTCTTTTGAACTGTCCCACCTTTGTTATCCTAAGAGGCTTGATGATAAGCCCACCCAGCACAAAGATACTCTCAATCCAGGCATATGGACCCCATTAATCCGCCCTCGCACCTTTTAAGAACTTTGCAGCTCCTGCCGCCCACGAACTGAAAGCAGGGCAAGAGCCCCAGGGTTAATTTTCTTAAATGGATTTTAGTCAGGCGCGTCCTGGCCTCTCTGGACTGCGTGAAGTTGACAGCTAGACCGCCAGCCGCGATCTGTCTTTGGGGTAATGACCGCCCTGCGCCAACGCCCTCGGTGGACGCAGCGAGTGAGGGACTCGCGGGTCAGCCAGCTGAGATGCCCCGCTCGGCCCAGGTCCAAACCCCAGCGGCCAGCTGTCTGACCATGGGCACCCTCCTTAGCGTCTCTGGGCCTAAGCGAAGCAGCAGCAATCGTGACCGCCCCGCAGCACTGTTAGGCGGGTGACAGGAGTTCAAATGTGTGACGCGACGGCAGCAGCTCCTGGCACACGGTAAATGCTGCACAAATAGATGTCCATCGGGGGAGGGGACGAACACGGCAAGGTTGAAAGCGAGACTGGTCATCAAGACGGCACAGTCGGCACTGCACTGAGGGCTTCAGCGGCGGTGTTTCTAACGCGCCCACCGCCCTTCTGGGCCTTAAACTGGCATTTAGGTGAGCGGTCCCATGCAGAGATGCGCGTCCACGAGGGCCTCCGGGCACGATTCATGGGCACCCAGCTCTCATTAGGAAACGCCGGGTTCCAGATATCTAAGCGGGGTGTTCTGTTGGTTTTTCCCGCAGGACTCTCGAGAGCCTCAAGTGTGCTCGTGTATGTTGAGACTCTCTAAGGCGTGTGGCCTTGATCGAGTCACTGAGTGCCCTGACCTCAGTTTACCCATCTTTATAGCAGGGCTAATCGTAACAGCAGCCTCCCAGGGCTGTGCAGTTGTTGAGAGGATCCCGTGAGATGGGCATCTAAACTGCCCATCACAGGAAGGGCCTGGAGTAAATGCTCATGGACAGTAGTTGTGCAACTTTGGCTCCGTGGAGAAAATACTGGTGCCCGAGCTCAGGGACAATCAGTGTGGGTTAGAAAAATGGCAATCTTCCACCAGTCACTCCCTCTGCAGCCTCAGGCTGGTCTGTCCCGAGTCTCCGCCAGTTAGCGGTTCCAGGCTGACATCAGAGGCAAGCCTTCTCTTTGGTCCAGCCGAGCCCCCTTCCGGTGCGCAAGGTGAACCCTCTGATTCTGCTCGTGTGCTGGTCACACATCGGCCTCTCTGGACACAGCCCTCTCATTCCTGGCATTTAAGGGGCAGCTCAGGCCGCACACTTGTAATTTGCCTTATTTTTGTTTTCCTCTGGCCACATTCATTTAGAAGAAAATGATGTAGCTCTAGAAACACGCTATGAGGAGTCCAGCCCCCACACCACTGTCTGCAGTTAATTTCACAGAAAGCACCTCCCCTGGACCGCAAACACCATCGACGGAAGCAACTCGCCACTAGCCTTACAGACCTGAGCAGATCCCGCCACAGGCAGAGTGACGATCCACCAAGGGAAGTCGCTGGAAAGGAGCGGCCCCAGGTCTGGCCAGAATCGCCTGCTGTCTGTTCTCCGGAGGGAACCAGCGCCACAGACCAGACAGTCTACAAGGAAATGGCTTCATATCTGACATTAAATTGCTGACCTGGAATTCACTACGTACTCCTGAATTCTGTTTCTTAATTGCTTTCCTTTTTTTAAAGAAAAGAGTATAGGGAAAGTGTAGGCAATTTCCCCAAACAGAGAGGCTGTTACTTGGCGAAAAACACACTAAAGACTTAGCAGTCCTGACGTTTCTTTTTTCGTTTAGGTTTATAGGTGTGCCTGTACTTGAGATGGCTTGTGTGTAACAATCGGCCTAGATGAATTTTATCCAATTGTTCCCAGTGGATTGGAAAAGCATTAACATGTAAAATGAACCCACCTTACATATCCAAAGGAAATGAAATCAGGACCTCAGTGAGATCTGCACCCCACGTTCACTGCAGCATTATTCACAACAGGCAAGACATGGAAACAACCTAAGGGTCCACAGACAGAGGAATGGATAAAGAAGACGTGGTATATATATACAGAATGGAATACTACTCAGCCCTCAAAAAAGAATGAAACAATGCCATCTGCAGCAACATGATAGACTTGGAGGGCATTATGCTCAGTGAAATCAGTCAAAGAAAGACAAATACTGCATGATATCAACGTTTATGTGGAATCTGAAAAGGCCAAACTCATAGAAGCAAAGAGCAGGATGTTGGTGTCGGGGCGGGGGAAATGGGGAGATGCTGGTTGAAGGGTACTGACTTGCAGCTAGAAGGTGAGTAAGTTCTGGGATGTAGTACGCAGCACGGTAACTAGAACTAACGATACTGTATCACGTACTTACATTCTCACCGCAAAGCAGAAATCATAACCATGTGAGGTGATGGAGGTGTTAACTAACCTTATTGTGGTGATCACTGTGCAACACACACGTGTATCAAATCATCACGTAGTACGCATGGAACCTACACAATGTTATAAGTCTATCATGTGTGTAAAGCCGGAAAAAAGCGTACCAGATGCACCACACCAGTGAGGCCATCAGTAATAAGGGACACTGGGGGACGGGATACAACCACACTCTGCATTCTCCACTCAAATTTCCTGTAAACCCAAAACTGCTCAAAAAAGTAAAGTCCACGAAAAATGAATGTATTTTTAGAAAAGAAAAGATGAACCTGAGGTGTTTGGAGCTTACAATTTATGGATGATATTGGGCATGGGTGAGGGGAGGCGGGTGTCCTGGTCTGGAAGCTCTAGATTCCCAGAGAAGTCCTCGATGTTGTGACCTGCCATCTCTACGGTGTGACCGCCCTGCTGCTCAAGGCCACAGAGCCTGCGGCTCCCCTCTGTCCCGGGTCAGTCCTGTGAGGTGGCTTGTGGGTTTGGGGTCCCGGTTAGGTCACCAGGGGCCTGCGGCCTTAACTCTGGACCTGTCCAGAAGTGGCAGTGGGCCAAAATCCGCGCCTTCTGACCAAGGCTACACTTGAAAGCAGGCGTGTGTCCTTCCGCCTTGTGGAGAATCAGCGTCTGTCACCAGCCCTCGCACAAAAGCCTCTTTATTCCTCAGACACCAAAGGAGTCCTTTTCCACCAGCCCCACCCCCTCCCCAAAGTGACATTTCGTCAGCAGTCTCCTTCCCAGCCCCAGCCTTGTAACCACCTGAGCGCGCCACCCAGGCTGCCAAGCCCCAGTTCCGCAGGAGGGCGTTTGGCACCGGCCTCGCCCACACTGAGGGCCTGTGTGCCTGGGAGGCTGCTTCTCACCCGCCCGACGGCACCGGCTCTGGTTTCAGCCACCAGCTTCCTCTCCCCAACAAATGGGCCTCAGAAAGCACCCAGGCCAGGAACTCTCCACCTTAGCTAACGCTTCCGCTTTCCTGGCGGCTCCTCCCAGCGGCCCTGAGTCCGCTCAAGGCCCAGCTGAGCTGAGCCAAGCCAGGCCCTGACTTGCAGCCCCAAGAGAGACAAAAAGGGCAGGAGACCACTTGTGGGTCAGAAACCAGCTTCTCCTCCACTCAGGAGCAACACCAACACCCAACGAAAGGGTGGTGACACATGGAGGCTCACAAGCCGGGATGGAAAACTGCACTCCCATCCTCCGGACACTGGCCTGCAGGTGCCCGGCACGCACGGAGGGTCCCACGCAGGGCTTCCAGAAATCCTGGCTGTGGACCCTCCTGCAGGTGAGGGGCGCGGCTCAGCCTGCACACTGGACCTTGGTGAGCCCACTGGGCTCTCCCTCCCCGGTAGCCTCGTGTGCCCCTTCAGCAGCCGCCCAGAGTGAGAGGGACCCCCACACGCCTGTTCCTGCCTGGGCATCCATACTACAAGGGCGGGCTGGGGCTTGGGTGTCACAGAGGTGCACGCTTCTATTGTGTTACTGGGAATCCCCGGCTCTATTTCCTCTGCTGCTGGAGAAGCTAGACCAGGCCCGAGCTTGCCCCACACCCTCTGTCGATTCCTGACGCTCGAGGCCCCTGAGAAGCAGCTGAGCAGGCGCTGCTCTTGTTCACGCTAGGCCCCTGGCACAGCGCTCTGGGGTCCTCCTCTATCTACCCAGCCCCCTGCCCTGCAGAAGTGCCTTGAGAGGCTCTGAGGTTGAGCCTCTCAGTTTGGTTAGCTGAGGATCCCAGTGTGGGGACTCATCCTAAAAGGTCTATATCCCCATCACCTCCCCCAGAGACCCATGCAGCTCCCTCCAGCACGCTCTTCACCTCAAGGTCCTACCTCAAGGTTCATGGTCTCCAGAGGCCTTCCTGACTACCTTATTTGAAATTGCAATTTCAGGGAAGTGAAGGTCTAAAAATAATTTGTTTCCCTTCCATTAACAAATGTTTGTTTAACATCCACCGCACACCAAGCCCTGCATAAGGCCCAGGAGCACGAGCGGAAAGCCCGATCATGTAGAGGGTGTCTCTTCACCTGCTGACACAAGTGGGAACTGAGTGAGGCTCGGGGGCGTCAATCGACTCGCCCAAGGCCATTGGGATTCTGAGTGAGAGTCAGGACCCTACTCGGGGCCGAGGGAGGCCTGCAGCCAGGGCAGGAGGAGGCCTGTGAGCCTTCCTTGAGGGAAAAAGGCCAACCCAGCGATTTATCATGGAGCAATATCTCGGGAGACGCAAGCCAGAACGCGGTCAGGCGGGCGACGATGGCTTTCACAGCAGACAACGAGCCCCTGTTTGGATGGAAAGATACCCAGACGGCTATAATTTGATTGTGTTTATGTGTTGCAGTATAATCCGTTTTAAATATGGGTGGGCGAGGGGTGCTGGACTGGAAGGCCAGGAATGAAATCCAAAATGAAAAGTATTCAGGGTGGGTTCAGGCCACCCTGCAGTCACCGGGGTGGGTTCACGACTGTCAGGAAAGCAGGGTCTCGGGGTCCTGACCTTCTCAGTTTCAGTGTCTTCACATACAAAGTGAGGTGTAGTGAGATAATAAGATTCTAAATCAGCAAAGATCTCGACCTGCTCTAAGTCCACCTTTGAACCACTGGGGTGATAAAAACAGCCTACACGTGCCAACGGGAGATTCTGTGCCAGGTGTTGCCGTGCTAAACAGACTGACCCACACAGTCTTGGGAGATGGGGGGCCGAGACACAGAGAGGCTAACAGCTTTCCCGAGGTCACAAAGCCAGTAAACGATGAAGCCAGGATGCAAACCCAGCCACTCCACCAGAATTCTGAGGGTGGGAGTGGGCGTGGCTGGCAACCTCAGCGTGAATTCCAGGCTGAAGGAGGAGGAGGAGCCAATGGCTCACAGAGGCTGTGTGGTCACACCTCTCCGGGGTGCACAGGCAAATTCCCAGGCCTGTGCCATCAGCAAGGAAAGGAAAGAAAAAGCATCCCGAGTGGAAGGGAAGAAGCAAAATTAACTTTACTAATAGATGACATGATCCTGTATATAGAGGACACAGACACAGACACACACACACACACACACACTCACATGAACTAAACACAAGGTCATGAGACACAGGATCCATACACAAAAATCAGTTTTGTTTCTATACACTAGTGATGAACAATCCAAAAATAAAACTAAGAATACAATTACATTCACAACAGCATCACAAGAATAAAATACTTCGGAATAATGTTTTTTTAAAGTACAAGACTTGGAGAGCGAAAATTATTAAACTGCAGAAGAAAGTCAGAGAAGACCTAAATAAACGGAAGGACGGTCCATGTTCATGGATTAGAAGACTCACCACTGTTAAAACGACAGTTCTCCCAAACTGATCTATAGGTTCAATGCAATTCCTATCAAAATGTCACAGGGCTTTTATTGTATTTATTTTATTTACAGAAATTGATAAGCAGATTCTAAAATGTTTTTGAAGATACAAAAATGTCTAAATGTTCTAAAACTCACTCATGGAGATGGCTGCACCACTTTTTTTAGGGAAGTTACTAAAATCATTGTACATTTGAAATGGCTGAATGTTATGTAAAATATATATCTGTAAAGTTGCTTTAAAGATTCCCAGGTTATCTGTGTTTAATAAGAAGGACTCGGGGGCTTCATCCCCAATTCCATGGGCAACAAGGAAGGTTCTTTAATCCCAAGAGCCTATCTAAGTTCAAATCCCCCTTGCCGCCATATAAGCTCTGTGACCTTGAGCAAGACACTTGCCCTCTCTGAGCCTCAATTATTTCAGCAATCAATTGGAAATAACTGGCACACAGAACTGCGGTGCCAGACTTTGGACCCAGGGCTCCTGATTTCTAGTCCAGAGTTCTTTCCATTATGATTCTGCATCGTACGGCCCTTCAGTCATCACAGATTCCACGAGTGTCTGCAGCTATTGCTAACCTGAGTCAGCCATGAGTGATTTACAAAATGAAACGCTGGTGCCACCAGAAAGAGGAGGACTCGGCTCCCTGACTCCTGCCCGTCCACATGCCTGGGGACCACCAGCCTCCATCCCTGGGCGGACACAACCACGACACCTCTGTCAACATGCCCCTAAGCCCCTCAGTCACCGCATTTCTCCATGACACCACGTCCTACCAGGGCCCCATTCCCTCCATATTCTCCCCACCCCAGTGACCCCACCTCCAGGGCCTCACTGCCCAGCCCGGCCCTGCAGCCCCCCGCTTAGCTGAGCACCTAAAGCAGTCAGACAATGAGACTCCAGCTAGAAATGTTGTTGGCTCTTATTTCCTGGACTGTGGGCTTTCTCTCCCCATCTCCTCGGGACAAAGGGTCACCGTGGCTTATATTTCTTATTTTACATGACGCTTCCGAGCTCCTGTGTGTCGGACCGCGGTGGGTGGTTCAGTGGAGACAGCAGTCTGTGAACTGGCCAGCCGGAGGAGAGCTGGCCCCGCAGCAGGCCAGAAGCAGCATTCCGCTTGGCAGGAGAGGCATGGAGCTGAAGATCTCCAGGAGGGAGAGAACAAGAGAGGGGAATCCAGGATGGCGCCAGGAGCCAACGCTCCACTCCGCTCAGCAAGTGGGGGCAGGTAAACCGAGGCATCTGGCTCTGGGCAGCTGGCAGAGACCCCAGGAAGGCTGGGATGACCACGTCCACGACCCAGGCTGGGACTTCTCCCCCAGTGATAGCCAACCACGCACCTCCCTCCCTAATATTTCATCCGAAGCTGGGAGAGAGGAGAAGTCCCCAGGCTGGGGGTTGGGGGAGGCTGAAAGGAGCCCGTCCATTCACCCCACAAGTGGACGGGTGACCTGCCCACGCAGGCCTGTCTCACGGGCCCCCCCAGGCCATGTGGAGAGAGGACGCACTCAGTGGTAGAACAGAGAGGGTACAGCTCTCCCAGCGGCCCTCCGGCTTCTCCCCCCGCATTTTTTCCAGATGAAGCTGCACACACATCATGAGAACAACGGAGTGGGACTGAGGGGAAGCTGAGAGAAATGTCCAGCCAGTTCGGCAATGTCCTCAGCAGAGGGGGCGTGAAGCCCGCTCAGGGCCGCGTTCCCGCCTGGCATCTTCCTCCTGTCCCTCCCCATCCCCCTTCTTGTCCCTCATTCCTCCTCTCAGCCCACCGTCAGGGCTAAATATTGTCCTCAGCAAGGGAGGACTAGAGAGCCTGCACTCCATCACCCCTTCCTGGCTGTAGGCCCTAGACCAGGGCCAGCACACTTTTCTGGAAAGCGCTAGAGAGTAAACAGTTTAGATCCTGTGGGCCATGGTCTCTGGCGTTGCAGCGCAAAACCAACCATGGATGCCGGATAACTGAATGGGCGTAGCTGGGCTCCAGTAAAGCTTTATTCACAAAAGCAAATGGGGGGCCACATGTGGCCCTCAGGCCCTGGTTTGCTGACCCCCGCCAGAGAGTGCCAAATGGCTTCATGGATTTGCGAGGGTGTCTGAGGTCCTCAGCAAATGTGAAAGAAAGCAATAATAACAGCAATAGCGATGATGACGATGATAAACGCTGAGTGCCAACTTTCTGCCATGGCAGTACCCTAACTACTGAATATCTATGGAGCTTGGGAACACTGATGGGCGAGACAGAGGGGACCCCTGCCCCCCAGAGCTTGTAGTCTGACGGAGAGTTCCCAGACACCAAACAAGGCAGGGGCCATGCAGATCCCCATGTGACAGGTGAGGAACCTGAGGCTCAGGGAGGTGATGCGATGCCCACAGTGACATGTGGGGGGGGGGGGTGACATACTCGGCGAATCCCAGTCGCTCCCAACTCCTGTGTGACACGCACGTGGCCTCACAACCTGCGTGGCCCCCGGCAGGTCCCCCGCCCTGAGCTCCGTCCAGAGACGCCCGAGTGAAGGCACACAGCAGAGGATGGGGCCACCTCCCTGCGCCACAAAGTGGGACAGTGAGCTAGTGCTTCTCTGAACGACACATGACACACGATGCTTCATGACATCAGCTTTGATGCTCCTTGTTAAACAAAGACTTTATTCTCTTGCCAGTGTCCTCATCTCAGGTGGGAAGAAGGCTTTGATCTACCGATTACATTCCTGTGCTGTCAGGTGACAAACGTCCCCGTCCTGACACCATGGATGACGGATGTGCCTTTGACTAACAGCATGTAAGAAACTCGGCCCCTCGGGCCAGCCGGCGCCCAGTGAAGGGCAAGCCGCGGGCTGCAAGTGGAGCAGGCGAGCCCCGGCCTGCCTGACACGGGACCCCGCAGCAGCCCACACAGAGGAGCCCGGGGCACGACCGCGGCAAAGTCCCCCAAAGACTAATCCGCCGTGAGGTGGGGTCGCACTGCAGCAGCCATGCTGTAAGGAAGCAGAGGGGTCCCTGGTGAGAGAGGCCCCCCGAGGGGGGAGGGGCTGAGCCACCGTTAGGAGGAGGGACGGGGCCACCCGCGTGGAGGGCACCACAGAGCTCCCAGCTGAACGCAGCCCGCAAGTAACCCCAAGACACCACGTGAGCGGGACCACCAGGCAGCCCACAGAACAGTGCGAAACACAAAGTCGTTGTTTAAGCCACTAATTTGGGGGTGGCTTGTTAGGCAGCAGTGGGTAACTGAACAAACGCCCACCACTCCCTGTAACCACAGATGACTTCGCCCCTTCAGCTCATCCATATCTGCAAGGAAAACTGTGGCAACCTTGCTGCAGACGCCCTCGGCCCCCCTCCTGGCTGATTCCTCTGGAAAGGAATGCGGGAGTGAGGACGGCCGGACTCCAGCCACCTTCTGGACAAGCGGCCACCAAGAACTGACACCATCACTGCTATTGGAGCTGCTCGAGCTCAATGGCCCCGTTGTCACTCCTTGTTTCTATGCCCCCATCATCAGTGGCAGATCGCTGCCTGAGCTGCCTGGCCTGGGAGCTGCGATGTCAGGACCCGGTGGGGCAGTTAACGACCAACCCAGAGTCAACAACCACACAAGCCGCCCTTTCGCAGGAGAAGTCAGAGCAGCCACTCCCCATGGCATTGAGCAGTGAGAACCCCGGCCTGGTGGCCCCATTTTGCATGGCTCTTTCCTGCTGACAAGGCCCACGGAGGGGACAGGGTGATCTAGTGGACAGAGTGGTTCCTGGGTGGGTCTAGAACCTGGGAGGAGTCGCCCTCATTAGGAGGGGCTGCAGTCCGTCTTTGAGTGTCTGGTGTATGCCAGGCACTGTGCTAGGACATTTACGTACAGATGACATTTTTTAAAAAGGTCCACCCACCTTCTTCAAGGGGATGTTTAGGGAGGTGAAACTGTTCCATCTGACACTGGAAGGTGGATAATCCGCAGAACGCCCAATACCAAGAGTGAACCCTACAGACTTTCGTTAGTAATAACCCATCAGTGGTACTTCATCGCCTGTCACAAATCACACGAATGAAAGATGGTAATAGTAGGGAAAACTGTGTACGGGAACTCTCTGTACTCTTTGCTCAACTTCCTGTAAACCTAAAACTTCTCAAAAAATGAACTCTATTAATTTAAAAGGAAAGAAGGAAGGGAGGGAGGGAGGGAGGGAAGGAAGAGAGAGAGAGAAAGAGAGTGCGCGCTATACCACTGAAAAGTTTTGAAACTTTGGAGGGGTGACCCGACCCATCTGGTCACTGTTGGTGTCTCCTGGATGTGAGCATTATGGTGTCTGACCCTGCAGGACCCGGCCTGTTGGAGAAAGGGCAGGGGTGGACGGTGGAAGGGCAAGCACTAGGAGACCAGGAGGCTGTTACCATAAGCCAGGAGTGAGATGACGGTGCAGACCAGGGGTAGCCCTGAGGGTAAAGCCGACATTTCCAGGGACTGGGGCAGGAACACGAGGGGAGAAGTGGTGCCCACTAGCCAGTCCTCTTATAACTGTGAGCTCTGCCATTGGGGTGAGTCATTCTTGCAAATAACATAAATATCAATAAGTTTGTGTACGTTCAAATCCCATGAGCGGTGTTCCAAGAAATAATAACTTATGGAAGCAAAATAAGGCCTTAAATTGGTAATTTTGACATGATCCTGTGCAGCCCTGCTAACGTTTCTAGACGGTCTGAACTCGGCGTTATTTCCGGGTGTATGAATTTTTGCTCTAGGGCACCGATCTTTGTAAATACTTTAACAGAAGAGATGCAAGCAGAGTGGTGGATGTCACTGCAGAGCGCTCCAAGTGAAATCAGAAACTGATCTTACACAAATGTGCTAGAGCCAATTTCAACAGCAGAACCACCATCAGGCCAGCGGACAAAATTTTTTCACTGTTAGAAAAGGAATTTAATTTACATAAAGTAACATGCACTTAACGCCCAAACTGCAAATGATTTTGGATGCACTCAGCCATTCAACCAATGTAGATGCCAAATAAAGGAAACTTTTCTAAGTCTGGACTATCTGTTACAAAAGAAACATCAAGACCTTCAGATAGGGCCATTACTGGATTGTGTTTTTTAAATTTCATCAAGACCGATAAATTTTAATTACTAAATATTGGCAGTACTGCAATTTTTAAATGATTCTTATTTGACATTTTATTTTGTGTTAATATGTCTTACTTTTAATCATTTCTATTATCATACATCTGAATCAGGTGCAAATTAATGTGAAATGCTATCTATTATTGAATTACGTAATATTGGCAAAATATATTGATTTAAAACAATAATAAACTATGCTTTATCACTGTACCTTTTAACTGAAAAAACTCTGAAACTTCTCATATAATCCAGTCCCAGAAAGACGATTAACCATTTACTATCATGGTCTCTCACTGTTATTTGAATCACTGTAAGTGCTGTAGAATATTACATAATTTATGATTTCAGAAGTTCTTGCATTTTCCCAGGAATTTTGCTATGTTATTCCTGAATCCCAAAGATCAACATCTGTGGAAAACTGGAAGTCTTAGCCTGAACTGAGATCAGGAGCCAATACGAGCCACAGAACTGGAGGAAGGCACGGAGCAAAGAGGAGACGCGTTCTGCAGACAGTGGCCAAAGCCAGCGGCCGAGGTCGCTGGTGTTTCGCGAGGGATCAGGGGCTTTAAAAGAACACAGACAAGCAGATACTTGGGCTGGGAAGATGCACACCCTCCCTCAATCTGCCCTGTACTGCAAGCTCACAGGTGCAGTGATGCCCTTATGGGTACCTGGGAGCACCACAAGCTCCCGACCAGCTGCTGAGGTGGCGACACAGTCTGGCGGGACCGCTCAGGCCACACAGGCGGCCACCCCTCCAGACAGACACAGGGGCTCCCTGCGGCCCACCCCACCACGTGCGGGCCACAGGGGCTGCAGAGCGAGTGGGCCGGTCCTCCGCCCCCCGGTCCAATTTGGCCCCAGTTGCGTGGGCAGCAGCTTCCCAAGCCCTGTGGGCAGGGCCTCCGACCGGGCTGGACGCGAGGCTCTGGGTACACACGTGGTGTTTTTCTCTGAGGCCTGTGAGCGCTTATCCATGTCATAAATTGTCACCTACTTCCACTGAGGGATTCAGGCCTGCGTTTCCAGGGAGGTCTTGGCTTTCCCAGGACTAGGGAAGCGAGGGCTCCTGATTAGCTCGTGGGGAGGTAAGAGTGACCTCCTACACGAGGATCCACGGAAACGGCTCCTGGTGCTGGTTCATTCACGCCCTCACTCGCTCACCATTCAGCAAGCACTTGGCAAGTGCCCTCTGGGTCAGGCCTGTGCTCCAAGTCTCAGATGTGAAAAGAACACACAGTGCAGAGGGGAAGACAAACACTTAAAAAGGTGGTCGCCTTTTAGAGACACACTCTGAAATATTTACTGATGACATGATGGACGTCTGGGCTTTGCTTCAAAAGTAATCAAGAGGAAGGGAAGTGGCTGGACCTGTGTTGGGGGGCAGGACTGGACATTCGGAGGATTGGAGTGGGGAGTGATAAGTTTATTGTCCTGTTCTGTCCTCCTTTGAGTAGAAATTTCATAAGAAAGTATGACACAAATGATGACAGTCACGATGAAAAAGCACAGTGTAAGAATTAAGAGGGTGAGGGCTCAGAGCCCAGCTCTGCCACTAACCAAGGGTGTGGCCTTGGGCAGGTGTCCCAACCTCTCTGCTGGTCAGTTTGCTCATTTGTAAGGTGTGGAGAACACTAGCACAGCCTCGCAGCGCTGTGGGATTAACGAGCCGTTGTCTGTGACATACTTGGCAAGAGCTCAGGAGGGTCCCCACTAGGTGAGCTCTCCCTACCTGGTATGATTCTCTTCATTTTCTAGATGATGACACTGAGGGTCAGAGTGGCAGAGACATTTGCTCAAGGCCACACAGCTCAGGAAATGGCAGAGCCATGACTGGAACCCAAATCTATAGGGCCCCAAAGTCCCTTCCACTCCAGTGTGGGGTTGGGTGGAAATGGTGCGGCAGGGACAGGAACCCTGGCCTGCCTGCCCGGATGCAGCCAGCTGCAGGGAGCACCCCGAAGCCCCAGATGCTCTGCCAGGGAAAGACCTCCTTCCTTGGGGATGCTGACACCTCTCCCGAGTGGGTCCTGCAGGGCGACCTGGACGTGGTCGGACATGGGTGCCCTTGGCACTGGGAGGGAAAAGTCTGGGTAGACTAGAGCAGGAGGTCAGGGACAAGCGTCCAAAAGCTAGGTTTTGCCACTTTCCCTGAGCTGTGCTGTCCACCTACACCACCTCCGGGGATGCCTGTTCTTCCCTTGGTTCCTAAATTATACATCACCTCCCCCAGGAAGCTCTCCCAGCCTCCACAGCCTGGAGGTTCCTCAAAAAATCAAACACAGAATCAGCATATGACCCATCAATTCCACTCCTGGGTACAGACACAAGAAAAGTGAAAACAGGTTCTCAAGCAAAAATTTGTACCTGAATGTTCATAGCAGCATTATTTACAGTAACGCAAAAGACAGAGACAGCACAAACATCCACCAACGGATGAATGAATAAGCAAATGGTAGTCGCAATACTATGGAATATTATTCAGCCATAGAAAAGATTTGAGTATGGATGTGTGGTACAAGGCACATGAACCTCGAAAACAGGCTAAATGAAAGAAGACAGACACAAAAGACCCCATGTTGCATGATTCCACTTACACGGTGTCCACAGCAGGCAAACCCGTAGAGACAGAACGCAGATTCGTGGTCGCCAGGGGCCGGGGGAGGGGAGGGGGAGTGACTGCTGATGGGTATAGGGTCTCCTTTTGGGGTGACGGAAATATTTTAGAACCAGAGAGAGGTGCTGGCTGCGCTTAATGCACGGAAACTGCCACTGAATTGTACACTTTAACGCGCTTCGTTTCATGTTATGTGAATTAAGCTCAATTGTTTTGAAAAAGGGAGAATGAGGTCCGGGACGATTCGAAGCCCTGGAAAGTCAATTATTCCACTCTTGACATTATATAAGCGCATGGCTGGCGATATGGGGGGTGTCAGGAGGCAGCTGCGCTGGCCAGGGACACAGGGTGCGGCTTGAAAGCTCGAGGTTTAGAGTAACAGGAAGCCTGAGCAGCACCGTAAATCGGGATTTTCTGACCGCGTTGCTTGTGCCGAGCAGAACGAAGTGGATTGAACATCCTGAGTAGGTGTGAGTCCCCACTGCCAGGTCCTGCCCGGGGCGGGGGGGGGGGGGGGGGGGGGGGGGGGGGGGGGGGGGGGGGGGGGGGAAGGCCTCTAATTTCACACTGGTCTCAAACTGAAAATCGCTCAGCGAAAAGTGAGGTTTCAATGTTCTAAGGAAAAGCGAGCTGGAAGCAGCGTTAAACATGAGCCAGAGGATTTCAGTAACTGCAAGGAAAACACAGACGGACAAATGTCTCGCGTGGCTGAAGCAATTGGGGGACTATTTCCTCTTCTGGGGCCCACGTAGGAGCTCAGCCCTATGGCTTCAGGTGACGCGGCTGGGCCTCGGCCAGGCCGTGTCTGCCTGCTCACAGCAGCTCCTCAAGCCTTATTATCCACCATCCCTCCCAAATCTTCCCCTGCTGGACCCTGCAGCTTCAGGGTTGACTGCACTCAGAGACGGGACCACAATATTTCTGGATCCAGGTTGGGTAGGAGCAGGCATATAGGGTTCATATAAACCCCCAGTGTTTGTTTCCTGTGTCTCTAAGGGTATGAAGCGCTGTCTGGGCCCATGAGCAATCTCTCTCTGAGACACGGTCTTCTCATCTGTATAATGGGGAACTGACACCACCTCGCCATCTGTTCCGAGAATTAGACTGGGTTTTGCCCTCCGGTCTGCCTGGCATGTTCCTCCTTCCCTTCTCTCATGGGCCAACTCCATCATCCTTCGAGTCTCACCTTGAACCTAACTCTCAGGGCTGCCTTGACTGAGCCCTAGACTGGGTTAATCTCCTTGGGATACCCTCTCCCCTGTGTTGCCCTGCTGTCAATCTAATGCTACCTGGAATTATTTATAGATGGGCCCACCTGGAGAATCCAGGATGCTCTCCCATCTCAAGGTCCTTAACTTAATCACATCGCCAAGTCCCTTCTGCCAGGTCAGGTCGTATATCCACAGGTACCAGGATTAGGACACGGACATTCTGGAGGCCATTATTCTGCCTACCACCAGTGGGAAAACTGCTCTTTCATCTTCATACAAAACAGACACAATTTATGGCCTGATGGAACTGGCAGCTTGGTAGGGGAGAAAGATAATGAAACAGCTGCATGAATAATTGCTCTAAGGGTGGCTAACCTTTCTATCTCAATAATGACAATGACAACGACAAAGAATATATATTTATGTAGTACTTCTTATATACCAGGCTTTTTGTTAAACACCCACAGACGTTACCACATTTCAAACAATTATGTTAGAGGGTGTGTCTTATTAGTCCCACTTCAAAGAAGTGAAAACTGAGGCTTGGGAAGGTTATGACTGGCCCATGGGTTCATAAGTATATGCAGACCCAAAGCTGGGTCCTTAGCCATTGAATTGCAGTGGGCTGAAACTCATTAATTATGTTCAAATCTACAAGTTCACAATGATTTTTTTAAAAAAAAACTAATTGATCACCTTTTGAGAATTGCAAGGAATCAATTTATCAACTAGGTAAATAAAATGAAAGACTCAATCATTTACCCTCTCTTTCCTATGCGAACTGTACCACTGGGTAACCAAATAGTAGACAAAGGGAAGCATCTCTGTATAAACTTACTCCGGCTAATAAACGAAAACGAAATGACAGAATCAGAGCTTCACTGTTTTGCAGCACCTAATGAATTAATGGAAAGGCATTAAGCACCAATGGCTGCTAAGATCACAGCAGAGTGGAAAGAGGGAAAGAACCTAGGAAGAAAAAAAAATCATAAGTCTCTTCAACAGTCAGGGAGAAGACCAGTTCTGGAAACACACAACAGTAATTTTAGTCCCAACAGGTACGTGTATGTGTGTGAGAACACACACTTGGACAGGTGTAAACAATATGCTGGTACTTGATTGAGATAAATTAACTTTTCTTATGCCTTGGAAGCAGAACATTTAAATAGCCAAAAAGGAAATAAAAACCCTAACATTAATCTAAAAATCTCTTCTTTTCATAAGAGACCCAACGAGTATGGATTGCCAAGTTGCATTTAATACATGTATTTCATTGCCAGGGCAATTCCATTGTCCTTTATATCTATTTTTGGTTTTCATCCTTGAGGCAACTAATATTCATTTTCAGGAAACAAACCTATGAAAATTATACCAGCTTTTGTGCAACATGCAAAGTGAGTGCGTGCGGGTTCAGCGTTTCCAAGCAGAGAAGGATACTCCGCATTACTCACCCTGAATTCCCAACATCTGTTGGTCAGCAGGAGAACTAATTCTTCAGGAAAGGGCCCCTGCCCTAATTAGATTTTACTTGCCTTATTAGTAAATCTCATTCACTGACTTAATGAGAAACAAAAGTCATGTGATAAAGGAGTCACGAGCAATAAAATGTTAACTAAATTTATACAGCAGAGGGCTTGAAATTTTCCCTCCATATCAGCAAAACTGAAATCCACAGTGGAAACAGGAATTGCTATAAATGGCTTCAGACCTAGGCATGGGGATTTTTTATATTCAGGATGTAGCTTATTCCTGAGAGAGCACACACAATTTAGGCATTTAAAGTGCTAGACATGTCCAAATCTTTACTAACTGGGAGCAGTAATAAGAGCTGAGATTTATTGCATACTTCCTACGTGCCAACCTATTCTAATAACTTTAAATGCATTAACTCATTTAACTTCATGAAGGGAGGCTATTATAATTCCCATTTTACAGACGGGAAAACTGAGGCTCAAAAGGTAAAGGGACTTACCCGAGGTTACTCAGAAAATAATTGGCAATGATGAAGTCTACCTCCAAGCCAAGAGTGTTGGACCCCTGTACTCCCATTGCTCCTAATACTTAAAATTGAGGGAAATGTGTGGGTTTTTTTACTTTTTGAATCAAAAATTAGCTTTTTGAATTATTATAGACCAATTCAAGAACATGACTGCATGTCGGGATCCCCATGGATGTCAGTTACAGCTTGACTACAACCACATTTTTGGTTGGTTTTATCACAGTATCTGAATTTCAGTTCACGTCACAGGAAAGACTGAGGTCGTCACGTTTCTCAAAGGGGAGCACGGGCTTTAAAACTCAAGGTCAGGACGGAAATCCATCACTGAGCAGCACATCTTCACGTGGCAAGTTAGGCTTCCCTGATGTGGCCCTGCAGCCACTGTGAGGATGAGGGAAGAGACGTTCACAGTGAGCACGCCTGCAGTTTGGTTGGAAATGGGTAGTTCTGAGGACCAGACTTAGCGTAACTCACTCGGTCACCACAGGAGCTCTGAGAGGACAGCACTGTCATGGTCTCAGCTTTTGGTTAGAAACGCCCACGGTGGAAGGACACCCCTGTCCAAGGAGGACCAGGAACTTCTGACCCCAAGCCCAACATTCCTTCCACTGCAGCGCAGCCCCTCTGCCACGCCTCTGAGCTAAAGCCCTCAAGGGTATTCAAGTCCAACCAGAGAAAGAATGACTCTTGTGTTGTCGGCTGCTGTGTCCCAAGCTATGCAGACATCTGGACGTGCGATGCTCAGCCTCCTCTTCACCTTAGGACACCTCTCCCCTGGGGCAGTGAGGTCCCTGAGGAGCTGTCCACCCAGCTCCCTGGCTGCAGGCTGGGCCACTCAGGTGATCTCTTCCTGGAATCCTGTGTGAGTGGAAATCCACTGGAGCCAGCACATGGATGCTTCCCTGGGTACCTGGACTCCCTGTGCTCCAGGTGCCAACAAGACACCTGATGCTGGCTGGTTCCTCCTTCCTAGAGTCTGCATGTTTAGTTCTTCTTTTGAATCTACCAGCCCCCAGTATCCTTCTACTAAACCTTGCTCTTGATTTTTAATCCTGTTTGCAAAGTTAGCTGGGACTCCTAGTTGTGATTGCCAGGAGCCCCTCGCAACCAGCCTAACCCAAAAGGCCGTTCGTGGGTTCTCTTAACTGGAGAATCGACAGGGTAGGTCTAGCCTCAGTCACACTTGGACTGGAAGCTATCAGGAATCTGTCCCTTTCCATATCTTGACACTGGTTGTCTTGATTTTGTTCTCAAGTAAGAATGATCCCCAGCAACACCAGGTCTTACTTGTCCATAAAACGTGGGTCCCTCAGAAGGGAGCTCATCTCTCCCAAGAGCTCTGGGAAAGTCCCAGCGAAGACTAGGGTTGGCTTGGGATGGTCCCATGTCTATCTCTGTGCCCGTTATTGTGGAGGGGAAGGGGCATGGAACACTCAGAGTGGCCAGGCCCGGGTCACACCCCGTCCATGGGCCAGGAAGCAGGGCCAGGCTTACCTGAAATGCACAGATTACTGTGGAGTAAAATGCTGGCTCTCCAAAGGAAATGATGCCAAACATGCCCCCGCCCCCACTGCCCACGCGACAAACAAGATCACTCTCATTACAACCAAAGGGCCCCGTCTGAGGCCCCTGAATCCACTGTGAGTGGCAGAGATTCTGAGATAAATCAGAGCCCAAGGAAGGTTGGATTACTCAAGGAGCTTCCGGAAAAGACTGTCCATGGGATCTGGATAGCTTGCATGGAAAAAAGGATGACCTTCCAGGCAAGATGAAGGATGGCTGTGGGCCCCGCCAGGGACCTTGAGAAGGTCCACCTTCCTTCCAGGTCTGGAGGGCTTCCAATGGGTGAGCAGCGGGAGAGACAGTCCAGAAAGAACAGTGCATCCAGATTGGGTCATCCCAGAAGGGAGCTAAGAGAGCCCTGCAGAAACCAAGGAGTCGAAATCCACCCCCTAAGCTGGAACTTTCCTAGGGAAGGATTGGCTTCCACACCCTTCAGGCAGAAAGAAGACAGCATGAACTGCGAGGTGCCAGCTGGGAACAGGGACATTCTGCAGAGCACGGTGGCAGGAGGGTGTGGGCCGCCGTTTCTCCTCCACGCTCCGCGGACTAACCCTGGCGCCGTCAGCCTCCCAAACGTCTCCATGCAAGGGTACGCCACCTTCCTCCTCTCCAGAACACAGGCAGACACCCACCCTCAGGACAACTCAGCCCACAGCCTGGAAGACAAGGCTGGCCACAGCACCTGGGAGCCGGTATGCTCCTCTGTGACACCTGAGACCAGCACCAAAGCCGCTGCCAGGCAGCACGGCACTCAGCTGGGTTCTCTATGGCCCCCCAAAGATCCCCGGAAGGAGGAGCCCCACTGCCCACGTGGTGACCTGCCCTGTCTGCCTCCCCACCCCCTAATGGATTGTCCTGGGACCCCCTCCCTGAGATATGAGCCGTTGCCTCAGGTCTGCTTCTGGAAGCTCTGTGAGGGAGAGGATCTGCGCCTGTCTTGTTCTCTGCTGAATCCTCACTGCACATAGGAGGTGTTCAATAAATTTGATTTGCGTGATGAATGAATTAAGATGCCTCAGCCTCACCCTCTGAGAATCAGCACTTAACATTCTATTATTTGACATGGACACGCTGATTTGCATGTCAGGGAGTTTTCTAGAGAGAGGGAAAGAAAATGACCTGCCCAGAGGCAAACAGTCAGTAGCTGATGAGGAACAAGGATTCAGACCACCCGTGGAGACATTTTCATTTTAAGAGAAAGAAGCCAAATCCAACCAGTTTATGCCAAAGGGGATTAATGATAAAGACACAGGGGTCCCAGGAGCTGAAGAGCAGCCTGGGACCATCTCCTCTCTCTGCCCCTCCACTCACAGAGGGAAGCAGGGCCATGCCCAGGACACGAGAGTGCACACCTTCCCAGGGAGGATGCCAGCCCAGCCAGGACCCAGGAAGCTCCAGTTGGGAGCCCTTGGGGACCAGTCCACTCTGGCCAAAGGAGTGGACGCTCAAGGCACAAGCATGGCTTCCCAGGCATCGGGGGTGTATTCAAGGGCCATCTAGGGTCCACTTCACCCACCCACCCACCTACCAGCCCCAGGCCTACCCTCCAGCTCCTAAACTTGAACCTCTTCCCATTGTCACAGTCTTTGCCATTTGCACACCACAATCACACACACCAGATTACCTCTCCTCTTCTTTGTTAAGAAACTCACTTTTTAAACCTTAATGTGGGTTTGATCTGTGAGAAATGTTTTCATGATGCAAAAGCACATGTGTCAGCTACACTGGAGCCTGAGAGCCAAAAGGAAAAATCGGTAATACTCACCCTGCCTTCATTTAAAATGCTTATATTTTGTTCATCGTGCATTACTTTTTACATTTTGATTTTTCAAGTGCTGCATTGAAGTCGTGTTTATCTTGATGACGGGCCCCCTTAAACTTTGCACCCAAGGCCAGTGCCTCACCTACCTCTCTTAGCCCCTTCCCTGCATCATCATTTAAATAAAGCTTTAAAATACTCGGGCTAGTGTCACCTAACCTCTCCTCCATCCTGCACGGTTGGAAACACTCACTTCACCTGCCTAAAATAGAATCAGTGACACAGATGAGCTTTTGCAAGTCTGCTGGTCCAAATCCCTTGTCTCCAAGCGCAGGCCCGACAGCTGTCTAAAGGCAAACTCAGCCAGGGCCCAGGTCTGCCGAGGCGCCGCCCTCTACCCGGCCCCTCTGTCGCCTGATGAATCAGGGACGAAAAAGGAAGTCAGGGCTGCGGCCTCAGCTTTCTGCCAGTTTTGTTTTATTTCTGGAGGAGCCAACCAGCTCTGGCCAAGGAGAGAATCATAAATTCCACTGGGAAGGAGACTGGAGCTCCTGAGACGTGGCCAGGGCTGCCCCTGGGGAGCGCAAGGCTGGCGGGGAGAAGTCACAGCAAATGCCCCTTCCGCCTGCCCCACGCCTGCGCCCAGCATTTTCAGGCAGTGACATCACAGTACACAGGGAGGAGAGACCACCCCTGAAAGGAAAAACAAGTCACAAAGAGGGCAGGGGGTAGTGGGAGGGGAGGGAGCCAGCCCTCCTTTGCCTTGGGGAACACAATCAACTCAAGAATGAAAAATTCTCTAGGTTATAAGGGTGTTGCTTTAAGCTCATCCCTGGGTGCCAGGCCCGGGGTGACCATGAGATGCATCATCTCATTTAAGCCTTCCAAGGAAGGTGCTATTTCATTCCCATTTTACACATGAGGAGACTAAGGCTAAGAGAGGTTATGTGATTTGCCCTAAGTCTCTCACTTAGTAGCAAATGGAGCCAGGATTCAGGCCCAGGCTGCCGCACGTACAGACCCCCTGGGAGCAGACAGGCAATAACCCCAATTGAAGGAGCCCCATCCTCTGCCTGCAGGAAGCCCCCAGCAATCTGGGACAGAGGTCAAATGCACGTTCCCCAAAGCCCTGACTCCAAGCGGGTGCCCCCCTTCCCTCCATGGGCCTCCCTCTTCTCTCACCTCTCACTCCCCACCTCCCACCCACCATCAGGCTCCCAGACCCCCCTCCTTCCCAGATTTTCTCTTTTACCAGATCACTTGAAATGTCTGTGTGGCTAGGTCTGTGCCCCAAGCTTGCACCCCTCATGCCAGAAAGAAGTTGGCCCTGGGCGGATGAAACCCAAGATAGATCTGTCCACCCACGTGTGAGATTCCTGCAGAATTATGTGCATTTTTTGGTGGGGAGAGGGGGGCTTAAATATTTCTGATGGGACCAGACCAGGGCGGGCTGGAACCCTTCTCTGAATGGGCTTTCCACCCAGACGCTCCATCTCACCACTTATCAATTAACCGTCAGTGAAGAACCCACATTCCTGCTCAGCCAAGAGATGTACCACCTCCAGAATGTACACAGTACTCCTTTCCAGAAGTAGGAAAAGAAGCTTTCCTACTGCGAAGCCCATTTCCTGCTCAGACCAGGTGGAAAATCTGCTAAACTCAAAAGGTCAAACCTAGTTTAATTTTATACCCTTTTGTTAAGAATGTTCCCTTAAAAAAAAAACAAACAAAAAAAACCTCATGTTTCTTTCCAACTTTTCAAAAGTTAATTCATGTGGAAGAAAAAAAAAGATTAGGATAAAATTTCAAATATTAAATTCAAATGCAGGATTAATGACTTTTATTTCTAAGCCCAAGAGGTTGTCTGGAATTTAGGACATTTTTGGAGTAGTGGAGACCAGACATAACCAGATGCGGTTGTGTTTTGGACCAAGTCAGCACAAATTTCATACCTTGAAAGATTATATCCACGTCTGTCTTAATACAAACAGTCCCCCCTTTTCCAAAACTCTCCATCCAAAATGAACCCAAAGCCATCGGCTTGAAGACAAAGACTAAACACTTTTTAAATGTAAGCGAAAGTAGCTGACGACTGTAAACCCTGATTAAAATACCCCCACCCCGTGCAATTCAACCCTTTCTCCCCATCTCCCCTCACACCCTCCTCAAATGCACAGACACCTAAACACAGGCCAGAGGGACGGGAGAAATGGCTAATCTGAAAGAAGAAAAAACAGCCTTTCCGTAACGTACAATTTCCCTCGAATGACTAAATACTGTGATAACATGTCTGGTGAGGTATCTCAAGTTCTGAAGAACCTGAAAATACTGAACAACCTCACACGAGGGTCCTGGCTAATTTTCCAGCCAAAGCAATTTGGATTACTTAGGATAAAGTCTGAACAGAAGTCTCGATGATTTAGCCCAGTCCACAGATGAGCCTCATAAAACAGTATCAGGACATGAGTGCACACAGGATGGACATGGATCAGTGGGAAGGGGTCAGCTGGCTGAGGGTCCAGGGTTGGCCAAAGGAAGAGTGTGGTCTGTGGAACATGAACACACCTTGAAAAAGAACTCCATGATCCAATATGTTTGGAAAATATTCCACACTCTAAGACAGGGGTCAGCAAACTACAGCCCAAGGGCCAAGTCTGGCCCACCACTTGTTCTCGTAAATAAAGTTTTATTGGAACAGGGCCATGCCCATTCATTTACATATCAACCATATCATGGTGTTTTCAGGTGACAACAGCAGAGTTGAATAGTTGCAGGTCCCAGAGACCCTGTCACCCACAAAGCCTAAAATATTTACTAGCTGGTACTTTAGAGATAAAGTTTGCTGACCCCTGCTCTAAGGCCATCTTCAAGATTCACAAATCACATCATCACACTAGAGACTCCAAGAAATCCAGCAGCAAGGAAATCCATTCCACTTTGTTCACCATAATATTTCACAAGCATATTTGACTTAAAAAAAAAAAAAAAAACACCTTTTCCCTCCATGAGATATGCATCAATTCCTCTCATAGGATGTGCTCCACACACATTTTGGGAAATACTGGTGTGTGCGTGTGTGTGTGTGTGTGTGTGTGTGTGTGTGTGTGTGTGTTTGCATGTGCCAGAAGGAGACATATTAACACAATCTTCACAGGGGAAATGCTACATATCTACTTTCAGACACTTCTGGTCTAATGGGCAGTGGACACAAGAACACTATCAAAGTGGTTCTTCAACCAACTCTTGAGACGGATTTAACACATATCCACACAACCAAATAGAATGGTTCAATTTGTTTGGAGGGAGAGAAATGGTTTCATTTCAAATGATTTGATTGTTTCCAAGACAGACATCTCCTCGTTGTTAAAAGAGAGGATATGTAGATTGATGGCAGGTCCCCGTGGTGAGGGGGAATGAAGAGGAAACAGATGACTGTGTGCTCCCAAAATTCATGTGCTGAAGTCCTAACGCCCGGCACCACCAAATGTCATTGTATTTGGAGAGAGGGTCTTTAGAGAGGTAATGGAGTTAAAATGAGGTCACTAGGGGGTGGGGCTCTAAACCAATAGGACTAGTGTCCTTCTAAGAAGAGATTAGGGCACAGCCACACACAAAGGGAAGACCATGTGAGAACACAGTGAGAGGGTGACCATTACACACCAAGGAGAGAGGCCTCAGGAGGCAACAACCCTGCCGACACTCAATCTCAGTCTTCCCAGTCTCCAAAATCCTGAGAAAATAAATGTCTGCTGTTTAAGCCACCCAGGCTGTGGTACTTTGTTGTGCAGCTCAATCAGACCGACACAGCAAATAAGGCTTGTTAGCAGAGAGCTTATGAAAGGCACTTGATATCTTATAGCCATGTGTTATGAAAAACTCTCCACAGCTAATCTTCAAGCGCTCAGCATACAGTTACAGCTGAGTTTCAATCCAAGCACTTAGTAGCTGTGTGAGTTTGGGCAAGCTACTTACCCTCTCTGATTCTATGCTGCTTCATCTGTAACATGGAAACAACACCTTCCTCACCTGTGCACCTCCCCCAAGTGTTTGTGAGCGTAAAGTGAGATCATGGATAGTGAAACAGCAACAGAGAGAGCTATCGGTGAGCAGCAGTTCTCATGAGTACTATACTCCTTGCAGCCTAAGGCCACATGGATTGGGATCCACCAACAACTTACTAAGGGTCTTTAAGGGAGAAAAGAGACCCTAGAATATATGTAACCATCAGCGACAAGATGCATGTTGATTAGAGAAACACTCTGACGTGAGCGAAAACGGACATGTGTTTTTGGGATTTGAGAAAACGTGATATTCCTCTTAGTTTTATATTTAGAGAAGTGCCCAGATCGTTGGGTGTAGAAATGACAATAACAGATTCTGGTGCTGGGATCTGTTGTATGGCCTTGGACACTGCGCTCCTAAGTCTTGGGCTGATATGTTACACAGCAACAGATAACTGATACAGCAGTGATTCCTTGTGTGACTGCACTGCTCCAGGACAGAGTTCAGTGGGGTATAATTAAATTATTACATTACATAAATAATTTAAATTATATTAATATAATTATTATATATTATTATATACAATAATTAAAAGAGCTATAGACACAAGAACACCACAGGCTCTACTCCAGGCACAAACTGGGGGACATTCTTAGGCCTATTCATTGAGTTATTAACGAATGAACAAATATAAAGTACCCACATGTTAACAGGCAAGTGATTCATCAGTAGGGCAGCCACGGTCCTTCCTTGCCTTCCGGGAGCTTACAAATCACAAATATGTCCAGTGCTATGAAAGCAAAGTGTGCCCAGTATAGTGGGACATAAAACAGGTGACCAGACCCCATCCTGCGGGTCATGGGAGTCTTCTCTGAGGAAGGGGCATTCAGAGGGGATCCAAAGGATGAACACTAGAGGCGGGGTGGGTGTGGCAGAAGGGTGTGCCAAGCAGATGGGACAGCCTGTGCAAAGACAGGCAGAAGAGAGCAGTCCGTCTGGCCAGGGCACTAAGATGAGGCCCCTGAAGTCAGAGAACGAGCTGGGGGAGGGAGGGTTGAGACGTGGCTGGAGGGTAACACCTCCTCCCTCTTCTTGATTTTCAGCTGGGCATCCACAAACATGAACTACGCAGACTCTCCAGCTGGGAAGGGTCTTGAGATCCTCCTTGTGTTGGCCCAGGTTGTGGGCAGTGTCCTCCCCAGCACAAGCTAAGCACTGTACCAGCTCCAAGTCTTAACTCAACGAACCCACTTCCGTGCTCACATCCCAGCCCAGTGTGGCCAGAGGCGAGCTCTGCTCCCCAGTCACTGGGCCCCAGGGCGCTTCCGTCCTGGATCTGCTCTCCTCTGCGTCTTGGGGCCTCTTCAGCGCATCACTTGTGGCCGCAAGCCAGCCAATGGCCACAGCCAATCCCAAGGGAGGCTGGGCTGTGGAGACTGCGGTGTCCCAGGAAGAAGAGCAGGGGCGGTCTCTGCTAAGGTGTGAAAGAACAGACTGGATGGGCTCTCTCTGCCTCTGTGACAGGTGGGGAGGGTCTACATCTCACCTCTCCATTGAGGAGAAAGGTCTGGCTGGCACTGGGGAAGAGCCTTCTGGGCAGGGGTCTGCCCGGCGCCCTCCCACCCAAGCCTACGAATCACACCACACAGGCGGCAGGTGGCCCTCTTCCTGCTCACAAGGGAGCCCGTCTCCAGGCTGGCAGACCCTCTGCACTGGGGGCTCAGAGACCTCCTGGGTTTGACTCCTGAACCCACCAAAGGCATCTACTGACCAGCGTTGCACAGGTGAGCTCACCTCCCGTGAAACAGGCACCATAAAGCACTTAGCACAGCACCCAACACAGAGCAGTGCTGGATAAGCATCAGATACATTAAGTAGTAGAATATAAATCCATAAATGTCATCTAATGGTCATACTCGGGTATTATTTTTTATTTATTAATTTACTTGCTTTCTCTTAAACCTAGAGGTAGGGCTCTGTGGTTTTACCATCTCATCTGGTGGTCCCAGGAAACTGCCTGGAGAATCTGCTCCTTTCCCGTTGGAGCACCAGCCTCTAGTGATATAATCCACAGCATGTTCTTGCCCCAAATATTGCTTGAATGCCCTGGATGTGGTAAACGTTAGTGGTTAAAAGCATGAACTCTGAGGGAGACTGACTGAGTAAAACTCTAGCTCTGGACACTAACCAGCTGTGTGACCTTGGGCAAGTCACTCAACCCCTCTGAACCTCATTTCCTTATATGCAAAATAGGGATGACTGAAGTACCTACTTCATAGGGTTGTTAGGATTTAAAGGCTCACTCTATATTAGGTTATTGGAACAGGCACGTAGTAAGCATGGTGTGTTTTCTAGTACTATTATTACATGCAGCTGCTAGGAAAACTTGCTCAGAAAATGTACACGTTATATATTATACACAGAATGAGGCCTCCAGGAGTGAGCACTAGTGTCATATTTATTATAGTTACAAGTGCCCCCTGTCACCTGAATCAATTAGTTTCTGAGTTTGAACAGTGAGAGTGTGGATAGTGGATGTGGGTATAATGACCATTTTGTTTCATTGCCACTCAGATGGCATAGAAGCAGCAGCCATTTTTCTGGTGGACCAGGGAGGTGCCAGGCACCAAGACACCCACCCTCAGGGCTCTTTCCTTTCCTGGGAGACGCAGGCCAGCTCTTCCCCACGCAGCTCAGCCAGCCAGGGGCTAGGCAGCCTGCCCATTCAGAAGATGTGCTCCCCGGGGACCCATGAGGCCCAACGAGCTCTCAGGGCAAGAGGAACGGGCCTGGGCTCTGCCAGGCTCAACATTCCCACAAGCGCCACTAGCAGGATGGTCAGAGAGATGGAGGCCAGGGGGCCTGGAGTCAGGCCTGGCCAAGGCAGGGGAAGTCTGCGACATGCCCATTTGCTCCCCTGCCTCAGGGTCACGGGAGCCGGAATCAGCCAGCTTGCCTCGAGCCATAGGCCCTCAATCTGTCATGACACCCCAGGAAAAAATACAGTGAAATACTGTTTTTTCATCCCATTTATTACCCGAACAAGACTTAACCTGGAAGCACCATTGGCACTGAACGGCAAGGTGCAGCCGTGCCCGTGGTGCCCAGCTTGCCCGCAGCACAAGCGCGCTCACTGTGGGGCCCCGGGTCCTGGAGGCCCAGGCCTGCTCAGGAGAGATGATGGAGATGGGAGAAATGGGGCCAAGGGGTGACATCCACCCTGATGGCTTTACAGCCTCACCCCCACCCCACAAAGGCTGTCATCACAGTGACATCGAGGGACTCCCTGGCATGATGTCACCGTGCTGGGCGGGGCCGCCCGCTCTGGAACCCAGAACCAGAAGTCAGCTTCTTCCGGTTACAAGGGGCTGTGACCCTCGGGCCAGTCCTTGGACTGGATTCAACGGGGGACCGTCCAGAAGCTGTGCCCCTTCCCCCACCGAGAGGCTCACGGGCACGGGGTGGATCTCCACAGTTAAAGAGAAACGTCTCTGGATGCTGCTGTGGTCAGGATGCTGGTCTGAGACGCAAAGGCCCCGGCAATGGGCAAACAATGCATTATCATCAGCCACTGGCCTCTCGGTGTCTGCAGCTTCCCGCCACTTCCTGCGCCCTCCAGGGACGCCAGCAAGTGTACCACGGGGCCCACGCCCAGAAGGCCCCACCCTTGGTTCAGTGCTCTGCTGTAGCTGACGCGAAATTCCTCATCATTTTTGACCAGGGACCCCATTTTCATCTTGCACTGGGACCCCCACATTATGCAGCCAGCACTGCCCACACCTCACCCTCCCGGGTTCCAGCAGCCCCATCGCTGACCCTTCTCACCCACTGACCTCCTTGCAGCCGAAGTCTCAGGAAATCCTCAAAACAACCCCAGGTTTGGGGACTAATTCTGCAAACATGGAAAATGGGATGCGTGGGTAGTAAGCAACGTCCTAGACCCACACGGCTAGCAGGAAGCAGACCCGAGGACCAAATGCAAACTTCTTTAAATCCAGAACCCGTGTTCCTCTCCCCACATCTTCTTCCCCTGAGTGGGGAGGAGGACCCAGGAGAGCCTGGGAGGGGGTCTCAGACCAGCTCAGTGTTGCTGGGAGGAATCGGGTTATTGTCCCGGAAGAGATATTCTAAGGCCCCAGTGGAGGCACTGGTGGGCAGGAGGCCAAGGTCAACGGGTGGTGGTAGGAGACCCGCAGCTCTGCAAGGGCAGGGGGCATTCTCTGGGGCCCCCTCTCGTTTGACCGCCCTTCCACTGATCCTCCCTGAAGGTGTGCTCAATGAGGTCACGTCCCGTGGCCCCATGCCACTGCACCCAGGAGCCTCTGCCACTGGAAGGGGTTGGCCTCACAAGAGTAAGGAAACAGGGAGCACACAGCCTCTGGGACCCCGGCGATGGCCTGAGTCCCTCCTTCGGAATGAGAAGCAACCTGATTCCATCGTGTCCATTTCGGGGAAACATCAGAAACATAACCAAGAGCCCCAAGAAAACAGGTCTCATGCAGAAGCAGATGGGGCCAAAAGCAAGGGCCAAAGGAGCTCAGGAAGGCCAGTCCAGAGAAGCGAAAGCTCCGAGAAAATCATAACAGCCTCCAGCTGAGGAAACGTGCAGACGATGAACACTGGGCACCAGCATTCCAATTCAGATACCACAGTGGCAAGTGACGAAATGCCGACTGAAACTGGCACAAGGGATTTATCTGAGATAAGCCAGTATTCGGAGAGGGATGATGGAGAGCCCCTGCCATCTGCATGCGGGACGCCAGCCTCCTGCTCTCACGGGTGCAAATTCCCCCCACCCCCCCCGCAGCTGCTGGCCAGACGGTCAGTAAGACGGCGGAAGTGAGTGGAGTGTCTGCAGGTTGGCCCTGAGCCCCTCCTCAGGCCCACACCACTCCGCAGTACGGACGGGAACTCTGAGAGGATAAGGGCCGCGCACTTGCCTCCAAGCCCCAGCCCTGCCGTTTACTGCCCGTGGGTCAGTCCTCCAACCTCTCATCGGCTTCCCGGGGCTCTTAGGAGAAATAGCAAAGTTTGCATCCCGACCTGGAGGCCTGCGCCAGACAGGAGTATTATTCCCACATAACTGAAGCTCCCTGGGCTGAATTAAGTAAAAAAGCAACTTAAGAGGGTGTTGCATGGCCGACATTATCTGCAGTCCTGGGGAGCAGGAAGAAAGGCTGAGTGGCCAGGAGTAATTCCCAAAACCACGCCAGAGAGCAGGGACAGTGGGACCCCGGCCGTTGCCTGCTGCCCCTCCATGAAAGCCTGCACTGTGTTACAAGCTGGCTTCGGCTGCACTAAACAGAAACCGGAATACCAGTGTCCGAGATGAGCTGTTTGTAGAATTTGTTTTTCTCCCACAAAGGTCTGAGTTCTGCTCTCTGAAACCAGCAGGGTTTCCTCTCTGCCGTAAAGCATGGGGTTCATCCATGTGGGCTGTGACGATGCATCACAGTGTCTGCATCGAGCCACTGGGAGGACACAGAGGGGGACGAGGAGATGGCCCCTCCTGGTAGGGACACACGCCAGAGATTGCACGTAGCCCTTCTTAAATCACATTGGCCAGGGCTCGTCACATGCTTTCATACAGTTGTGACAGACTCTTCGTAAATTACTATGGGGGATCGTAGGGGTCGATGGTCGGGGGGAATCAGCAGTGGCTACCTCCCTCTCTGCACCCCAGCTGCCCTACCGCCACCTCCTTTTAATTCTCTGGGCAGGATGAGCTCTTTGCATAGGCTGTTCCCTCTGCCTGGAACACTGTTCCTCTCCTTTTGCCTAGTGAGCTCCTCCCCCAGATCCCACTCAGACATCACTGGTCCCCGTCAGTCTCCTGCCCTGCGTTCTCCTCATCCTGGTCTTGCCGCCCCAGCACCTTCCGTATTCTGCGATTATCCCTCTGGGTGATCATTTGACTGATGGCTGCTTCCTTCAGGAGGTGGAGAACTTTCCAAAGACGTGAATCTTGGTTTGCTTCTCCTTAGGCACTAGTGCCCAGTCCAGGGCTGTAACTATTGGCTGAAGGACTGAATAAATCAACGTGCCTTCCTGAGCCCTGGGTCCTCTCCTGCAAACGGACGCCGCTCAGAGTTGTTACAGGAAACACAGTTACGATCCTAAGGAGAGCCTCTTTCCAAGTAGCAGGTGCTGTTACCCCTTTGATTTGTTTGATCCTCCCCGTAGCCCTTAAATTAGCTCATGTTATCACCCCCATTTTACAGCTGAGAACACCAAGGCAGAGAAGCTTCCCAGCTAAGTGGCAGGCTGGGAGGAACCCCAGGGGCCTGGCGCCACACAGCAGGGGTTCAGGCAGTGTCCCTTCTGCCCAGACTCCCCTGCTGCGGAGCACACGCCCGGTGGGGAAGGGCCCAGACCCGCTCCTGTCCTCGTCCCCAGGCCTCTTCTGGGAGCTTCTCCCACCCTGACCCTAACTCCTTCGGCAGCAGGTACCCCCGGAAGTCCAGATCCAGATCCATGCTTCCACAAAACCACTGCCCCTGGAGTGTGGCCGTGTGGCCTGGCCCCCCGCAATGGCTCCCAGAGACACACAGCTGGGTGACACACAACTGCCCCACCCCCCAACTCTGGGCCACAGACCAGCAAACGGGCAGTCACGTGCTCTGCCAGCGAGCAACGAGGGGCATCCAGCCCTGCTGGCCACGAGGATGTCCAGGAAATGCCAAACCATGCCCCAGGGAAGAATCTGCCTGGAGTAACTCAGCCAGTTTTTACACCGCTCTTTAAAACAACTACTACTCTGTCTTGTTACAAAATGGATACACATCCAGTGCTGGACAAGAACCGGGAACACAGAGAAAACAAGGAGACACGAGGATCGCCCACAACCCCTGCAGCTCTCACGCTGGGCCAGTGCCAACCTGGCGCCTTGCTGTCTGCAGCGCACCTCATTCTTGACGGAGAAAACTACGTTTCAGCAACATCACACATTTCCGTGTGTGCGTCCTTCTAAGACTTCCGGATCCTGGGTGTCATCTTTTACAGGAGAACAGGAGTCGGCTGTCACCATACCTCTCATGCGGCAACGTGTGCGTGGTGAGGGCGGCGGTGGTGAACGCCCCGTCCCCTCCCGATAACATTTCCCAAGGCCCCCTCCGTGCCCTGGGGGAAATACAGAGCTCAGACTTGGCTTCTGTGTCCCACCCCTACCCGCACCCCTCAGCATCGTACTACCCAGGGGTAAAGATAGGAGAAAGTTAATTTATTTCTAACAAACGTTTTTCTAGCACTCTCCATGTGCTAGGCATCGTTCTAAGGACTTTACAAACATTAACTTGATTAACAGCAACCTTAGAGGTAGATACTCTTATCTGCATCATACAGATGAGAAAACTAAGACCCAGAGAAGTCAAGTGACTTGCCTGAAGTAACACAGCAACTTAACAGTGGAGCCTAGATTCAAACCCAGGCATTTGGGCTCCAGAGCCTACGCTGGTAAGCTAATTGACCATGATGTGAGGACCACGTTGGAAATGTGGGAGGTGACACATAGGTCACTAGCTCCTGCTAAGCCAGCACATTTTTAAAAAGAATTCCAACAAGAGGAATTAGGCATAAAGCAGTGGTTCTGAACCCTGGCTATACGTGAAAGTCACCTGAGGCAACTTGAAAACTGCTACCCAGGTTCTAGTCTGCTTGGTTTGGGGTGGGGCCCAGGAACCAGTACTTTTTAAGACTTCCCAGCTGATTCGACTGTGCGGCCAGGTTTGAGAACCTCAACTCTCAGAAGGAGGCTCTCTCCACATATCCTATGCGACTGTGGGCTATTTGCTTAGCCTCTTAGGCCTCAGCCTCCACATCTGTGGAATGGGAATGCCATTGCTTTGGTGAGCACATGAAGCCTCACATGCACACACCTCACAGGGGCCTGCACAGACTGTCGGCTCTTATCACAAAGCACACCAGCTCTCAGCACCCAGGCAAAGATCAGTGTTCGAGTCTGCTTAGGCGGCCATAATAAAGTACCACAGGCTGGGGGCTTACCAAAAAGATTTATTTTCTCACAGTTTGGAGGCTGGAAGTCTGCGATCAAGGAGTCGGCAAGGTTGGTTTCTCCTGAGGCCTCTCTCTCTGGTGTATAGGCGGCCGTCTTCTCCCTGTGTCCTCACGTGGCCGTCCCTCTGTGTGTTCGTGTCGTAATCCCCTCTTCTTATGAGGACACCAGTCATAGTGGATTAGAGCTTATTTTAACTTAGTACCTCTGTAGAGGCCCAGTCTCCAAATACAGTCACATTCTGAGGTCCTGGGGTCTAGGGCTCCAGTACATGAACTTTGTGCAGGATGCAATTCAGCCCAGAACAATCAGTAACTGCAGACAGAACCTGTTTTGAGGCGCTTCCCTGGGCATATGGCTGAGAATCCAGAATCTCACACTTATGTCCCCTAAAGCAGGACACAGCGAGGTGGGTGGTTTTCACTTAGCTAGTGAGCATTTGACAATCTCTGAGCCTAGGTTCCCGATCTGGGTTTCACCCCTGCCAGCCCTTCGAGGGTTAATCCAAAGGTCTCTGGAGTTGGGGGGATTTACTGCCCCCAGACCTTTATCATCTCACCCTGACGTTGAGGGCTCACATTTCCCACTTAATTACTTGTCCGGCAATCAGAAGAGATAGCCGGTCCTGTGCTGAGTTGGCTGCAGCTGTGAACTGTTTATTTACTTTTCCTCAGTCCGGGAATGACTATAATTTAAAGGTTCAGATCTCAGCTACCCTGCCTGGTGCAAACCCTGCTTAAACACTTCCATATTGCTCGGGTGGAATGCGCTGGAAGCTGCCCCCACTCCCCTCCCTGGACACAGAGCGCTGAGAAGGCAGGTGTTCCTGGTTACGGAGGCTGCAGGGCTGGGTAAGGGGAGAAGGCTGCCCACCGTTACTGCCAACTCCGCCGTCCACCCCAAGAGCTCACGGAAAACCTAGAAGCCATAGTAGGCCTGAGGACCACGAGATGGCAGGACGGGATGGCCCCAAAGCACCCCAGTCCCACAGCAGTGGTCCCTGCCACAGTCGAAGCCACAGCTCGCACTCATTCCTGCACCAAATGGTGTAATTACACTGAGGCTGTCAAATGGCATCCAGATGGTCTCGCCGCTCGCACCAGCGCTTTAATAAGCTTCTAGGCGTGACCTTGGCAGCTTGTGCCCCACCTGCGCAGCCCCCGGTTGTGAAGCCCGAGCCCACAATTAGATCAGATAATGAGCGCCCAGGCGACCAGCCTTGAACTCTGCAAGCCCTCTTCAAGGGGTGCCCAGAGAGTCACCCCACGCCACTGACAAATGGCATGCGTTCCACCACAAACGGAGGGCCGCCTGTGCACAGCTCCCCTGGAGGCCTGCCTGGGGAAATCAGAGACCCGAGACCCAAGAGCACATTTGGGGGGCCAGGCAGCTCCCAGGCAAGCTGTTCCAAGAGCTGAATTCTGGCAAACCAGAGGCTCAAGCCTGACCGTTTCCTCCAAAGCCCCAGGCAGCCCACCAGGGAGGAACTGCTTCTAACACTGTCACCCCCATAGGCACCGACAGGTGGGAACCCAAACACGGGAATCACCTGCTGCCACAAAGCTGCACGTGACCTCCACCAATTCATCCCCTTTGAATATCCTCCAGCCGGAGTAACTCCACAGTGAAGCTTTCAGTGATCTTGCGCTGAGAAGAATCACATTCCACTGGCCATTCTGAAAAGTCAAATTATTCTTTCCCAGCATGGGGCACATGCCTCAGAGAGTGACAGAGCTAACATGCCTACACCAGGCACCAATGCCAGGACTTCACACATAGTGACTAAACTAACCCTCAGACGACCTGGATGCTGTTTTATTCTCCCTTTGTAGAAGAGAAAACTACAGAGAGGGTAAGTAACCTGCCCAAGGTCACACAGCTAGGGAGTGGCAGGAACGGGATTTGAACCCTGGTAAGGAAGCAGACGTCATGAGTGCATACAACTATGATCCCATTTGGGTAAACAAATAATAGTTAAAATTTTACTGTTACGCCTGTATGACAACACGTTATATATTTTAAACAAAGTTTAAGAGTTTGTGCAAAGGTTTGGAAAATGCCGAACAGTCCAAGAAGAGCCCGCATGCTGATATTCTCAGGGCCCTGCCAAGCCGGAGAAAATGGGTAGACACAAAGAAAAGAGCAAATCAGAAGCCTTCTCCGTGATGGGTTGGCGCAGAGGGCGATGGGAGAGGGACCAGGCACTTGAGCTCTTGGCCGCGGAGACAAGTTTCTGTGGGAGAATCTTGTCCATGATCTCTGCCAGGTTTGGTTCTCGCAGACCTCAGACAGAGAACGAGGGGAGGCTGAGACCCAACAGGGAAATGCAAAACGTGTTTGTTCCGACTCCCTCGTTATGTTTGACTCTTTATAGGGCATCAGTATTCCCCTCACAGGCATCCTGGGTTTTAATGGTCCTATCTCAAGCTGTCATTGAAAACCTACCCTTAAGATTGTGTCACCATTCTTAGTAAGATGTGAATGACTGACATTTAGGAAGAAGGGATTGCATTTCAGGTTACCATCTGAAGGTCAATTTGGCTTTTCAAACAAAGAGACCATGAGAAGACCCAAGATAAATATGATGCATGGAAAAATCATCATTTTTGCTAAAATAATGGGAGGGACACAATGGCTTTTTAAAATACCTCTTCAAATAACATGGAATGCAAAGTAAAGATGATGTGACTTAATGTGAGGAGATGCCCAAGAGGTCATGCCTGTGCAGGTTTTGCTCTCGGTCCACACTCTTGGGAAGGGGAGCCTACTCTGTTCAAGATTCTGTGATAGAAAATCTTGAGGAACCGGGCCTTAAATTATGCAACTGGTTCGTTCCGGTGGTGACATCACCTGGCAGGTCACAAATTCATTCCAGCATGAGCTGGGGCAGGGGTGGGGGGGGGGGTTCCTGGCAAAAATGCTAGGACTCAGAAGCCACCAGTATTAGATACTGGGTGATCTGTCCTAGAACCGCTGCAGCCCAGCCAAGCGTTCACGAACAGGAGATCAATGGTGGACCCACCTCACCATCCAGGGTGTGTCTGCACGTGTGTGCGCACATGTGTGCATGTGTGCTGGTATGCATAGGTGTGTATGTGAGTGGGTGTGTGTGTGATAAGAGTGTGTGTGGTGTGTGTTATGTGTCCAAGTGTGTGCATGTGATTGAACATGTGTATGTGCGTGTGAGTATGTCTGTTCCTTTCCAAGAAAAAAAAAAGTCTCAGAAGACAGCACGAGACCATTTGGTCAGCCACCATATTTCACGTTTTATTGCACCCCTGCTTTGGAAAAACATAAGCCAATAAACGTGAAACCAGTTCTGTGCCTGCAGCTTCCTGCTTTGGGTCAAAAGAAACCCTGGGATGAGAGAGTACTGGGAGATTCCCAACAACAAAGCAAAAAGTTCATAAAAGACAAGGATCCAAAACTCTGAGGACCCCACTGCGTTCCCCGTCATGCTTTCAGAAAAGACCGTAGGACTCGAACAGACAGGGAGTGAACCTGTCCAAGACCCTCGTCACCCAAGAACCCACTGATTCTGCCAGACAATCAGGCTGCCTGCTCCGGCCTCTTCTGCTGTCTCCATGCCTGTCTTTCCACAAACGGGACCGGCAGTGCAGAGCTCTCAGAGGCCCAAATTCAAATCCCAGACCCACCACTCATCACCAGGCCCTTGTGCAAGTGAGGAATCCCTCCTGGCCGCTCCAGCGTTCCCATCCGCGGAAAAGAGAGACCACCACCAACAACACTGTCACCAACTCTGGTGCTGCCTGAGCGCTTCAGCATCTAACTGCGCTTACCCCTCCGAGGACTGGTGCCCTAAGGATGCACTACCGCACCTCCCGCAGGAGGGAACCGGGCACAGGAGGGACGCGGCGGGGAGGGAGCACTGGAACGAGGGCACTACCTCTGCCGCTGCCCACATTTCCAGGAGGGGCTCATTGCCCCCCACCCCACCTCATCTGACAGGAGTGCCTCTGACGGGTCTTGCAGGATTTCATCCTCACTGTTGTAAAGTTTCCTCGTGGAAAACACGAGCATTTTCCTGGTCTCTTCTTTAACTTGATGTGTCCTAAGGAGGGTCAATCCCCCTCCGGCCCCGACGCCTCAGCTCTGAGAATCCCAGGGTCACTCCGTGTTTCCCAATTCAGGGCTCCTGTGCCCCAGGAGACAGCAAGGACTTGAGTCCCTTGTATTACTGTCAACATTTGGAAATTTCCAATGCAAAGAGCCCTGGTTCCTAAAATGAGGCCTAAGAAGGTGCTCAAAATACTCACAGTCTCTGCTTTTGACTCCAGCCCTGTGAGTTCAGTGTGGTCTGCCCCGAGTTTATGATTATCAGAAACTTTGCCAGGAAGGTTATATCACTGAATACCATTATGGGCAATAAGAATTAATCCTTTCCTGAACACACTGTCTGTGCTTGCTGTGTGCAGGGCACCCTAGGATGTCTCCCGACTACCCCGTAAGAGAGATAAGATCATCCCCAGTCAGCAGAGGAGGAGACTGAGGTTCCGAGAGGCTCCAAGACTCAGAATGACCAGGAGGGGTAGCAGTGAAGATGACTCTCACCTGTCTAACCCCAGAGCCTGCCCAAGCTGCCAGGCCAGCCTTCTCCCAAACGTTCCAGGTCAGAAGAATTACCTGCGGGTCTGGTGTAAGCTATGAATCCTGGGTCCCAGCCCACTTCTCGTGAGTCTGACTCTGAAACCGGGGCCTGAGAATCTGCATTTTCAGACAACCATCGCTGCCCACTCTCCATCATACAACTAGATTAATTACCTGTTTCCATGCACATTCCATGGCTTGATACATCTTTCAGATGCTGGTACTGACGGGGAGGGTGGAGGACGGAAACCTAGCCTGGGCCAGGCAGGCAGGCCTCCCCTGCCCTCACCCGCCTGCACAGCGCCCCCGAGGGCCATGCGGGGCACTGCGACCCCCCAGCCTCCCAGCAGGGAACCCACCCACTGCCCCTACAGAAAGAATGGGCGGAAATGGCCACAGGCAGGAACTCACCCCTGCCATTTCACAGCGCTCTGCAGGGGAGGGCCTGCAGAGGAGCTGAAAAGGCCAGGGACAGGGAGCCAGCCTTGCGAGAGAGCCTGGCAAACAAAGCACAGCCCCCCCAGAGCAATCACCCGCCAAAATCTGCAAGCTCATCACGGTGCTTGGGAACCTCGAGGGGGGGACACAATACAGGACGCATCCTGCTCGGCAGAGATAAGAGAATTCCCAGGTTCTCACTGCCCAGCCTCCCCCTGGGGACAAAAGAGCTGGCAGGGAGCTTGGAGGAACGTGAGAAAGATGCCCGAGGCCAACACTGCACGAAGCTCTGCACCCCGCACTCCCCACCCTGCACCTCTCACCCTTCACCCTTCGCTCATCCCTGAAGTCACTCCTCAGACTGATCTTCAAGCCCACCCTACGTCTCGCTGGCTGTGGGGCCCTGGACAAGTGGCTTTGCCTCTCTGCTCCTCAGTTTCCCCACCTGCAAAATGGGGCTGCAGGTGGGAACTACCTCCGTCCCTCCTCGGGGTTTTGCTGCAATCCTTAGTACGTTTCTGGAGGACCCACTGTGCCCTCGGCACTTTCCTGTATCACCAGGTCCAGCCCTCAGCCAGTCCCAGTCCCAGGAGCTGGGCTTTGGCACGAGCCCCTTGTCCCAGCACGGAGGCCCATGTGGACGTGGGGGAGGTGACGTGGTGGGGCCCGAGGCCGTGCCCGCCCATCTTGGAGCTCACCACTGTTCTGAGAGCCTGATCAGCACCAGCCAACAACACAAGTGGCGGCTCCAGGACTCCCAATTCCCTTCTTATCCGTGGGTCATGCCTTTAGGCTCAGTTTAATCCAAATGCTGAGCATTTGTTTGCACACATCAAAAATGATAATAACCGCAAGAATGAAAGCTACTACTTACAGCTCACTTTCCATACGATGCCCTGGGAGGGTGGTGCTGTTATTAACACCCCCAACAGTCGAGGCCATTGACATTCTGAGAGGTCAAGTCATCTGCGCAGTGTCACCCAGTGGTGATCAGGGGAGTACTGTGCCTGCACAGTGCAGGGACCCAGCCCTCGGGACCTCTCTCTCCCCGTCTGGGAATTCCTTTCCCTCTCAAGGGCAGGGACCTCACCTGTCTCTCTCTGTGTCCCCAAAGGATGCCAGCACGGCAACCAGTCAATGGACAGTTCGAAAGCGAAAGTCAAATTGACTCAGATTTTATTTCCTGGGTCACTTTGAGCACGTGGTTTCCAGAATGGGCAGGAGGTGGCACCATGCTGCTTGGGGCATGTGGGGATCAGGCTCCCACCTCTAGAGGGACCCATGCTACCCATGAGGTCTGTTTCCTTCACTCCAGGTGGGCTGAATGAGTTGGTGCAGAGCCAGTGTATTTTGGGGGGAATTCAACGATAAGGAGTCCGTCATGGAGACCAGCTGGGAACCCAGAACCTGTCCCGGCTCTCCAGGCAGAATGGAGGTGGTGGGGATGCCCTCAGGACCCTAGTGGGACCACTCTGTTCAAAGTGCAGTGAGTCCTTTGGTCAGGAACAGAGCTGACCCCCCCCCACCCCGTGAAACGGAAGCCCAGGGCACGGAGAGAGGGGGAGACACACCTCCCTCTGCCTCATTGATGCCAGAGAGGACCTGCCACTCAGACCTGCCCGCACGTGCCCCTGGGGCACTCGAGCTCTGAGCATTGCCAGGAGCCCCATGTGGTGCACATCCTCTCTTGTTCCCAAGTCAAGGAGGTTCTGGAACCCAGGAAAGCCAACTCCAAAGCCCAGAGCCTCCCCCACAATTCCAGAGGGGGAGATTTTAAGTCTCTTTTTAAAGCTCCCAGAGTTCCTGTCAACCACATCCCACTAGAAAGCTTTAAAGCCATGCCCTGAAAGCCACCACTTCCTCCCTCCTGGTGCCCTCCCTGGGAAGATCTGCTGAAATAAACTCAGGAGCGTGGGAAGGGGGCTGTGGCAGACACTGCAAGTGTGCTTCCCAGAGTCTTTGATGCCCACCTTCTCCCGACTGTGTACCTTACCAGCCTCTCTTGCAGCCAGACGCAGCCAGTGACACAGTTCTGACCCATTAGATGCCAAAAAGAGTCCAGGACACTTCTGGGAAACCTTTTGCTTTCCTGATAAAAAGGGGCAGAGACCCAGCTGGTGCAGTCCTGGAAACCTGCTCCTTCCCTCCCCCCTTGAATACAGACGTGATATCTGGAGATGCAGCAGCCATCTTGAGACCATAACAGGACAGGTAATGGAAATGTGGCAGACAGAATGACACCCACCTCCCAGAAGTGCCCACATCCTAATCCCCAGAACCTGTCAAAATGTTAAGTAATATGGCGAAGGGGGATTGAGGTTGCTAATCAGCTGACCTTGAAATGGGGAGAGCATCCTGGATTCCCCAGGGGAGCCCAATGCAATCACAGGGTCCTTAAAGGTGGAAGATGGAGGTAGAAGAGGGGATCAGAGAAGAGCTGTGATGAAGAAAGAAGGGCAGAGATGCAGCATTGCTGACTTGGAAGATGCAGGAAAAGGCCAGGAAGTGGGTTTTCCCCTTGAGTTCCTGGAGGAACACAGCCCTGTGACACCTTGACTTTAGCTCCGTGAGACCCGTGTCGGACTTCTGACTTCCAGAACTGTGAGAGAATACATTTGCGTTGTTTTAAGTGGCCAAGTTTGTGGTCATTTGTCACAGCACCTCCAGGGCACTGACACAAGCCATACGAGATGCTGGCTTGCCCTTGTCGAGCAAACAAACTGAGGCCAGCAGCTGTCTTTCTCCAGACATCCTTGTCGTGTGAGAAGAATGACCCCATGCTGGTTTAAGCCACTTCAAGATGGACTATTTGTGACTTGAAGCTTAACACGTTTCTAACTGCCATCTGTGTCAGCTGGAGAAGCTTTCATTTCAAAATTCCTTTTGTGAGAGAGAAAAAGCATCACCAGCTAAAAATGTAAATTGAACCCTAGGACAGTACCCCCAAGGTCTGACGATGAACTTTGGGCAGCCCTGGGACCTTTCTGGGGAAAGGAAGGTATAGTGAGATCAGAGTCCCTTGAGCAATTCTCTTCATAAAACTTTCTCTTCATATAATGCCCTAAAGCCCTCAACATTCTAAAAAGGGAAGCAGATTGTTAAGTAAGTGTTTATTGAACCATAAAGTGGACCTATGACAAAAAAGTTAATTGCAATAAACAGAAGGGTTACCTTCTCTGGGCACTGTGGCCACTACATGGCAGGGTCCCTGGGGTAACAGATGTGTTTGCAGTTGCCCACCTGATAGGACTGGCCACGACTCCTCCAGTTTAATGGCCACTCAGGACTGGGTTCCTTGTGTCTTACTTTTTATGGCAGGCTGTTTATCATTGATATGACCTCTCTCTGACAGCCCTTTTTCAGAAACACAGCTTTACTGTAATGTCATTTCTGAGCTGAATTTTCCCAACCTATCTGATTGCTCACTTTACAAGTGGGTTTCTAGGAGTGGGTTGCGGGAAGATGCCTTTGCTTACTCACGACGCGCAAGGAGACTGTGATCTGGGAAGGGATGTTTGTCGGGGACCTGCCTTGAGGGTCACTCGGCACCGGAGTGGGCAGCCGTTTGACTCTCGCTGCTCCCGGTGTGGTCTGACCAGGTTACGGATGAAAGAGATAGTCCAGCGCAAGGGCTAGCAGAGGCCCGGCAGGTGACCAGTGCTCAGCAAACGTTAACTATTGAAATGCCCTTCTCTCCAGCACTCCCAGCAGCCCACAGGGTAAGTCTGGGGAGCGTTCCCACACTCCAGGCCAGGAATCCGAGGCTGAGCAGGATTCCATGACAGCAGGACAGCAGCCCATCTTCCCGCTCTCCCTGAGACGCCTCCCCGCGGCGCCCACGGCCATACCTGAATGTGAGCAGCCGGGGTAGCCCCAGGTCCCGTGTTCTTTCCAAGGCCAGCACCATGCACCCGCCTTCCTCTTTGTCCTCACGAGAGCCCTGTGAGGGGCCTTGTGCTGCTCACACTCAGGACGAGGAAGCCACAACCTCAGGGGGCCCTAGTGTCTTGCCCACCATTCTGAGACACTTGGAGACAGGTGCGAACGCAGGCAGCCCGACGGCATGTTCTGGGCTCTCATCTGTGACCCCACAGCCCCGCTGGCCGCAGCACAGCCTTCTCTGGCCCCACAGAGTGCAGCGAGGTCAAGCGGGCTTTCAGCCAAAAGCAGAGAGGGTCCCCTCCCAGGGCCAGGCTCTGAGCTCAGAGAACCGATTCGCAGAAAATCCCAGACTGACTGGGAGCCCAAGAGAGGTGTGGGACCAGAGAAGGGAAGCCGTGGGCACCCCAAGGCCCACCACGCAGGGCCTCTCGGGACTGTGACCACAAAGGCCAGCCCCCCCGCCCTCCTCCCGGGCTCGCCCACAGGTCACCTGCGCCCACCTGGAGAGACCTTCCCGCAGCCTGCCACAGCAGCCTCTGGGCATGGGCTGGGATCCTGGCGCCAGGCGAGAGTTTTGCCACTTGAACCCCTCTCTGGTTCTGACACCCTGTGACTCTGGGCAAACCCCCAACCTCTCTGTGCCTTGATTTCCTTCTCTGTGAAATGACAGTCGTAAAAGAAGGCTCCTGCTTTTAAGGGAAGTTTTGGCCCAAAACACCGATCCTTTATTTTCCCGACTGGTAGGAACACATTAATTCATTTTATTTTTAAAGAGGCCATGAGTGAGATATCCAGAATGTGAAGAGATAAACATCCCATCAGGAGGGTTTTTGTAAAGAAAAGTGTCTCTTTCTGCTTTGAATCAAGACAGCATCACGTAATCGTCAGACGTGACCCACGCCGCCTTGGCCCTCTGCTGGTCACCCAACCACATCTGTTCCCCACCCCATTCCTCCCTGTTGACAGGATTCGGGTTTTGTTTGGTTTGGCAATGGACCCGACTAAAAATATGCAGTTTCCCAGACTCCTTTGCAGTGAGAGTGGTCAGGTGACATGGTCCCAGCCAAGGCAATGGAGGTGAGCTGCCCAGAGGGGCCCTTCCAGAGGGACAAGACGGTACAGCATCTCCCTGGCCCTTTATCCTTCCTGGAATGCTACGAGTCCCAAAGATGTGGCATTCACCTCAGGACCTGAGCCCACAGGCCCAGAGCCCAAAAGATGGAGAGAACCAGGCTCCCTGCCCGGTCTGCCCACCCCCACCTTCCCCGCCTAAGACAACACCCCTGTTATCTGCAGCTGACCCATGTGCACCTGAATACTAGGAGCTGCAACCCTGACCTCATCTTTGAGGAGTAAACACAGAAGAGGTTAGACCGGCCATCTCCCTGGAAATAACTCCCACCCAGGCCTGGGGGCCCCACCTCCCTCTTGCCTATCAGAGATGATTGACATTAATAGCGTCCAACCACAGTGTTCTCTGTCTTCTTTGGGCACTGAAAGGCAGACACCTCTGTTCACTAATGTAAATATTGTATTTACTGGGGCTTATTTATTTATGCATTTCTTTAGTGGAAGCAGCCTTCAGGTTCCCTGAGGCGTAACATGACATGCAGACTGCAGCGCCCTGGAGCTGCTGTCTCCTCCTGAAGTGGTGACTGATGGAGATGGCACTCAGGCAGAGGGCCTCGGCGTCTCCATCTGTGCAGTGGGGATGCCCAGACCGTGCCTGCCCGGTCCCGGGACTGCCCCCATCTCGGTGATAAGACCAAGGCTGTGGTCTCTGAGCACGTCCCCCCTCCTCCACTCTCCCCGTTCCGGCCCACTGGAAGGTCCCCACGCTCCCCTTGCTGGCCCCTAACCCAGGCCAGTGCCTGGAATACAGCTGCCCCAGCTCCCCTCCAGGCTGAGCCTTCACATCTCCATTCAGAGGCCCTTCTTAGGGCTTCCCCGAAACCCCCTACATGCCCAGTGCCCCATCCAACGCTCCCCCAAAGCCTGCAGCCGCCCAGCACAGTCCGGCCTCCCCATGGACTGTGGGCTGAGATAGAAATGACCTTGCTTGTTGTTCACGGCTGTAAACCCAGAGCCGCCCAAGTGCTAAGCACGGAGTCAGGCTCCACAGACACTTGCTGCCCATGGAATGACTGGCGCTGACCTAGTGGGAGATGCTGTCATTTCACAGCGGTGGCTATGGAGGGCTGGGAGGTACAGCAAGGCCTCATTTTGCCACATCTGTGTTTTCTCTCCCACACACCATGTCCTTACACCTCCTACCCTTGGGGAAAGGAGGGGAGTGTCTCATCGCATTGGCCCCGGTGCCGCGACAGGAGAGATGGCTAACCCCAGGTGACCGAGAGTTAAAGGAAGGACAGCCTAAAAGGACAGGAGGGAGAAGTGAAATACTCAGAATTCCCTTCAGTTCCCCACTGCACTGAAGCCTTGAGGCAAGGAGGTGAGTCACTAGTTGGAGAAGAGGGAACCGCACTTGGGGAGAAGGAACAGCAGGTGCAAAGGCCTTTGAAGAATGGCGGGTTGTGGGTGTGTCAGGGAACAGAGTGAGGAAGGCCGAGGCTAGACTGTGGTGGTTGTTGGATTTTATAACACGGTATTACCATTAACTCTGCTTATAATAATGATAATGTCTGTCCAGCACCAACTATGTTCCAAGTACTTTACCTATACCATCTCAGTCCCTACACACCCCAGGAGGTAGGCCCTACTATTATCCCATTCTATAGAGGACAAACCTGAGGGCCAGAGAATCAAACTGACTTTTCCCAATACACCCGACAAGAAGGGGCAGAGCTGGGATCTCAATCCAGGCTCCTGGCTCCTCAAACGTTGTTCTCAAATGCCATTTTATACCGCGGTCCTTGCCCTTGGGCAACGTGAAAAGAGCTGTTTGTCACCCGGCGATGATGGATCACTCAGCTCTCAGCACATCCTGCTACGTAACGGAAGCACAAAACCTGTGGCACGTGAGGGTAGCATTTATACCCTGTGTCATAACTGGTCAGGTAGGCGTCGCTGCTGACGCTGGCTGGGCTACTTACATGTCTGTAGTTCTGCTGGGATGAATGGGCGTCTCCCATCCTTCCTCAGCCAAGCAGCTCAGGCCCTGCTCACACAGACAGCAGAGGCACACGAGGACTAGTGGACATGGGTAAGAGCTCCTCCAAGCTTCTGCCTGAGTGACGTCTGCTAACATCCTATTGGCCAAAGGAAGTCACATAGTGAAACCCAGACTCCAGGGACAAGGAAATCTACCCGCCTCTTAGTAGAAGGTGCTAAAAGCACTCAGCAAAGGGCTTGGACCCAGGGAGGGCTGAGGCCCTGAGGCCACTTGTGCATTCCACCTGTCGTAGGTGAGGAAGGCCCAGGCCAGGGCCAGAAGAGATGCTGGGTGGGGAGACAAGGGGGCCTCTCTGAGCCCGGGTCCTCCCCTGGGCAAAGGAAGAGTGACTTGTCCAGGGTCCAGCACGAGGCAGTAGGAGAGCTGGAGCCCTTGTCCAAACCGTCTGACTCCAAGACCCCTTCCCCTTGAGGTGTGAGCCTGGGTGGATCACTAGATCCAACCAAGAAAAACAGAAACTCCGCTGAGTATTTAAAACAGAGAATTCAATACGTGGAACTGGTTGCTCTGATGATGGAAAACGGAGAAGCCAACCGTGGAGCCCGGGAGGTATGCACCGGCAGGAAGCTGCTGGCACCCTGGGGCCAGAGGGACAGAGAGGGGCCAGGGCTGGCAGAGCCTGCCCCTGCAGCAGCACAGCTGCTGAGCTGCAGAGATGGGAGCTGGTGGGGGAGGACTGAGAGGGGGAGGAGGAGGGGAGGGGAGAGGGGGAGGGGAGAGGGGGAGGGGGAGCAGGGGAGGGGAGAGTGCCCAGCTTCTCCCTCCTCCGGCCCTCCCTCCCAGCTCTCACCAGCGCCTCTCACCAGCCAGACCCAGCCAGAAGCCAGGGGAGCCTGCGAAATGCAGCCTCTCAGCCCCTGCAGCACAGAGCCAGCCAGGGAGGGTTGAGGGATGGGCCTGAGGGCACAGAGAGGGAGCCTCCCTAAGGACAAGTGGCCTCTGTCTCCCGTGTGCTCCAGGCCAGTGCACACATGCAAAGCCCTGGTTCTGACCCAGGAGAGCTGGGTTGGGCCTGAGACTCTGCATGCCTAACAGGCGCCCAGTGATGCCCAGGTTGCTGGTCTGGGGGCCACACTTCCCGAGGCAGCACCAGCAGAGAGCGGAATGCCTACAGGGAGACGCCCAGAGAACATTCGTTTAGTATTTACTGCAGCTGGGCTTTCCCTCCTCCTTCCAGCCTCTGAGGCAGGAACTGCAACGGGAGAGAAAATCAACACCACCAACTCAAGAGACTCACCGGGTCACCCCTCTCGTAGGTGGCCGAGATGTGATGCCAGGTGGCCCCTCGGCCCGTTTGTTCCTGGGCTCCGGGAAGTGGCCCACAGATGGCCACGACCCAATCGTCCATCTCGCATACACTAGGGGCCCAGCCTTCTCATTCACAATCTCAAATCCTCACGACCTGAAAAAGAAAGATCACCAGCTCCATTTTAAGTCGGAGGAAACCTAGGCTCAGGAAATTTAAAAACTTCACCACGGGTCCCCAGTGAATGAAGGCAGAGCCCTATTTGAACCCAAACCTGCCTAAACCCTCTGCTCAGGCATCACCCCTGCCTCTCAGGCTCACCCTCCATCACTCAGCAGTACTGAATTCGCAGAGCCTACAAGGCCCTGTTGAAGAACGTGGGGCCTGTGATCCCCCACCTGGATTCAGACTCCAGTCCTCCCAGCCCTCCCAGCCCTGCGCACGAGCTGTGCCACCTGGGACTCTCACTCAGGTGCCTCAGTCGTCAAGTGGGGACAATGACATTCCTGACTCCATCAACGCGTTGGGAGGCACCATCCAGTTATCCCGTGCGACCCTTGGCACGTTCACACTCTGGATAAATATCAACCTTGTTGTAAGTACACAACATTCATGACGCTTAGATTCTGGTGGAGAGACACAACGCACAAATCATCAAAACTAGGCATTCGTCGTGTGACTGAGTGTCCAAGATTAGAGTTCCAAGAGAGTGTGTGCGATGGAACAGCAGCACGGCACTCTCCGAGCCCTCGCCCAGGCCCTGTGGGACTGGGTGCCCGCGAGGCGGCCCGCTCTGTGGATTGCTCACAGCTCTCCCAGATGGGAGCATGTCCCATCTCCTCACCAAGCCAGCCTCCACTGCTGCCTGGGCTAAGACCTGGGGAGAGCAGCCTGGAATGTTTGGGGCCCAGACACCTCCGATGCAGAGGCGGCGACACAAGGCCACTGAAAGGTGGCCTCAAACCTCACTTCTCCAAACCGCACACAAGATGCTGGGCAAGTCTGTTTCTGAGAAGACAGGCAGGGATTTGAGCTTCTGGCGCTTGTTTGCACAAAGGATTTCGGCCTTCTTTCTCCTGTCACACAGCTTAAACACGTTAGCTGACCCTTAAATGGAATCCCCACGATGCCCCCCTCTCCCTCCAAGAGAATTTGCCGGTGGGGGGGGGTGCGGGGGTGGGATAAAATGCATTGTGTCCCAAGGGCTTTATTCCTGGCACTGTAGGGTTGATGACTCCATGCTAACTGTATCTTCTGGGTTTTTGAGTGTCTTTTTCTCTTCTCCTTTACCTTTTAACTAAAACACAACATAAAATAAGCGTTTTGATTGCATTCAGCTGTGAAGAGGGACGTACATATCCACCCCCCCCTCCGCCACCTTTGCTGGCAGAGATCAAACGTGAATTTCTCAAAAAACAAAAAGTGGAAAGTTTACAAATACAGGACTCAAAATCTGCAACAGCACACCATCACTGCAAGCCAGGGATGTGTGCAGTCTGACATGCTTGTAGGCAACCAGGCCTCCATGCTGTTTCTCTAATCCCACGTGCAAAGATGGCACCAGGGCCACTTTCTGCCAGAAAAAAAGAAAAAAGAAAGCCCAGAAGAGGCAATAGTCTCTGCACCAGCTCAGGCCCTATCAGCCTGGCTGGCAAACTGAAACATCATATTTTAGGCCGGAAGTGGTCAAATAGGCTGTTGAATTCATTTTCTAAAAAGTCTCACTCCGAACAAATTTATTCATTTACACGAAGTCTGAAAGTGCTTTTCCTTGTTGGGTGTCTGAAACCTGAAGTATTTTCAACCAAACAAGAAAATGTTCGCTGTTGAACGGCCTATTAGAGCTGTCACAAATGTGATTTCTGGGAATAAACAAGATCATAAGAAGGCTGGCCGGAGCAGAAACGTAAGTCAGCGTTAATAGGTGGTGTAACTAAATTATCCCTTAAGCCAAGGTGCTAAGTGACACAGCTTTTTGTGTGTGAATTATAATACAGTCGCCTCCCTGGGCCTGCACAGATCTGAATTGGACCTCTCTCCAGAATCACTAATTTTATTTTTCGGTTTCTATGTATCAAATAGCTCCCTCTGTTCTGCACGCGAACCAAAGTACTTGAGACATACAAATTCATATTTTCTCCATATCATTTTACAGAGGTTCACTTGATACACACCTGGTTCCATAAACAATGTTTACTTTTTATGGGTTAGTATCTTGCTCAAGAAAATTAAAACTAAGTTTCAGGAAGCTTTATTTTCATTCTAACTATTGTTCGCTGGTCACTGCCACTTAGATGACTTTTTCCCCAAAGGGTAAAACATCTTTAAAGCGGAACACAGTCTATTTAAACAGCTGGTTTTTGCGCAATCGTTTTATCAATGTGTAGATTCGAGGTATGAGTAGTCGGTGACTTGCTCAGGTTGTAAATTCATACAGGTATAAAAGCTGGCATGTCATTCAATTAAATTTTTAGAGAGCAACGCATGATTAATTACTACCAGTATGATGGGGTTATTGGCCTCTGCTGCATTGACATATTTCTATGTCTTTAAATAGGATTTCACATTTGGAGTGAAATGAATTCCTGCCTATCTCCCGGCCGAGGACAAATGATAACATTATTTTTAGGAAAAGAAATAGATCTTTTTGTTGCTGTTGTTGAATTCCAGTTTGTTTAAAATAATTGTCAACATGCACCCTATTTCTTTTTAAATTAAAGAAAAGATACAGCAAATTATTCCATAAAACAAATTAAGGAATCGTGTTGTCCCATGAAGAATCAAAACATTGAAATTATCCAAAAATGTTTTTAAACCATTTTAACATTAAATATGTTGAACGACGTGCTCATGGTTATTGAGACTCTCTCTAGCAAGAGGTGGGGATAGAAAAATGTTTGTTTGTTTTTGAAATCAAGTAGAAACTTTTCCCAGTTGGAGAGGAGGAGCTTCATTCCTGGGAGATGGAGGTTGAAAAGCTTTAAAAAGCCGGCCATACCATTTAGCAGGCGCTGATATAACGAAATACAATGCCCAGGGTGGGAGGCCCACACACATTCACCACTTTCAGAAGGATAATACTTTTTTGAGAAGGTGAGACTCTGGTATCATTATCTGTACACTCCTGATGTTAATTGGCCATTTGTACGCATATAAGATTCCATGCAATACTGTAACACGTATATTCTTCGTGAATGTTACAAACAGAGAATCATAAGTATATCGCTTACTTGATAAAACATAGACAGGCAACAGATACAATTTTGAAAAAGCTGCTAAGCGTTGCCTTTATAATGTCCATATAAATGTCCATATAAAATAATGTTTTATTTTGAACATTTCCAGAAAGTATTTCGTTGAACTCTAGCTGGGTGATGTCTCAGACCACTTCAGGACGGTGAGACACTTGGTAGTTAACAGTCGCCTTAAATACTTTTATACTCTTGGATGGCTTGGCACGTTTCAGGCCAGGCCTCAAAAAAGTTTTTCTTCTTGCTTTTAGAGATCACTGGATGCACTCCGGAGAGGTGAAGGGGGTAAATCTCAGTATCTATCTTCCCCACCCCCACCCGTGGGTCACTCTAGAAGTAACATCGCCATCTACTGGACAGCAGGGGAACCTCCCTAAGAAGGGGAAGGTTTCTGTTTCGGCAATCCAAACTAGAAAGCTTACAAAATATATTTAAGATGTACAATGCCATAGCTTCAGGGACAGAAGAGCAAGAACAAAATACTCTAATCAAAAGTGCAGGCAAGTGGAAATACCCTTTTTGCACAAACTGGTCTGCAGCAATTTTGAGAACTGGTTCTACCCCATCACCCCATCCCCTGCAACAACTCCCAGAGAGGAGGTGAAAAAAGTAAGACAATTGCTATTTTTAATTTCTAAGAGTTTTTATATTAGTTATGAATTTCTGGAGTGAGAGGTGTTTTTTTTTTGGTCACTAGTCAGCTCCCACCTTTTTCTCTGCACACTTCCTGGGGGTTGGGGACACGGGGGAGGCACACACACACACACACACACACACACACACACACATTCACACACTCTCTCTCTCTCTCCTTTGGAGTTCTTTAACCTAACAAGGCTTTGGGAACACAAGAGCATAAAACTGGGATAACCCAAATATTATTCTAAACTCTTTTTTCAGGCACTTAAGCAAAACAACTACCATTTTTGAAGTTTATATAACTTTTCCTTATAAATACAATCACATTCCAATTATACATCTGCATGATGTCGATTTCTGGATTTTCTTATGCAAGTAACAGTCCTGCTTTCCCCCCTTCTTCCTGCTCCTAACTGATCACTGGATTGGCCTTGAAATTTGAGCATTAATTGCTTTCTCTTGGTAATTAAAGTCAGGGTATTCTTTTCATGAGAGAACTACATTGTTTTACAATTTCCCATACTCCTTGGAATAGTTTCACGGAGGAAAGGAAAGAAGTCAATTGTGGCCCAGAATATTAATTTCTTTACAACCCTCCCAACACTTGACAAGATGTTCAGAAAAAAAATTTGGTAAATAGATAACATGTTAAATGAAAATTACAATTAAATTTATTAAGTATCACAATTCACCCACTTTAAAAGAGAAACATTTCTACTGAATTTTATTTTTCTTTATTACACATAATAAAAAAATTTTAAGTGTCCTAGGAGCCTTAAAGTCAGGCTTGCTATGGTATTACAGTCACAGATTACTTCATTTCATATATATATTCATTTCATATATATATATATATATATATATATATATACACACACCAAAGTATTTACATTTTGTAACTTAATTTCTCACTCAATAGAGTTTGAAAGATCTGGACATTATAAAGGCAAACTCATTTTCGGCTGGAATGAAATGAGAAAATGAAAATTTTTTAAATTCATTTTATTAGGTAAATTCAGTAGGGACTCCCTGTTAGCCCCTGAAATAAACCAGCCTGCTTCTGTTTACTTTCTCCATCTTTCGGAGCCTTAAAATGAAAATTGAAGTCACTGCAATAGGTAAGCATACTCCCCCTCCCCTTCCTACCCGATGTTTGTGTAGAAATTGTAGGGTCTCTTTTCCTAAAAGTTGAGAATGGTGCTGAGGGCTGACAGAGTGAGTTCAGCCTAGGAGCCCCGCAGAAAGCTCACTGGTAGAGAAAGAAAGGGGCAGCGGGACGGGACGGGACGGGACGAGCGGGGTCAGAGCCACAGGAGAGACTGGAGTACTCACAGTTTCCAGTGTCTGCTGCTGTCTCTCTGTGTCCTGGTCCCGATTCCAGAAGGAATGTGGCTCTTTGTGCAGAACCAGAATGCACATCCAGGAAGCTGGCAAAATCACTAGCTAAACAATCAATAGAGGAAACACAACAGATTAAAGTACCAAATTTGTTTTTTTCTCCAATAAAGGAAAAGAAAGTGAGCAGAGGGGAGGGTGGGGAAAGAAGACATGTTATAATTTTTTCCTGTGACCTGAGCTGGGCCCCAGGTTAATCTCAGTTCAAATTTGGATATTTGCTCTCCTGCACCCGCATAATATAAAGGATCATTCGACCGCCTGCAATGGACGCAGGCTTATCGCAAACCCTGAGATCCACTGTGTGAAACAGTCTGAGTTCCTGCCGCAGATCTGAAATGAGTTTTCCTATGAAAATACACTTTAAAACTCAGCGACCCCCGCCCCTAACGAACGCCTTCAGTGACAGGAAATGTTAACCATTTTAAGCACTTTTTATTTGCATTTGCTCTGAAGCTGAGGGAGTGAGGGGAGAAATGTACATTTAATGATTGGTCGTGAAAATCAGATCATGGAGTGAGCATGGATCTGCATGTTTCTGAGCCGGTTGGGGGGTGGGGGTATTGAGCATCCTGGGTCCTGAATTTGCCCAGACAAGAGTGACTTCGCCCTGAATTCCCACAGAAGCTAGAAAGGGTTTGCATATATAGCAGTTGAGCCGTATCTCAAATTCTCTTGCTCTGTTGATAAGTTAAAGGCAGTCCCCTTCCACTTTACAGCTGGGGAGTCTACAGAAAAGTGCCTGTCTCGCACTGTTTGTGGCACTGAGATGTGTTTGTGCGAGTGTTTTCTCCCTGGGATCAAAAGGGGAAAAAAAAAAAATTCCCCCCAACTCAACTAAACACTGAAGCTCAGAAACACACGGAATGTGTATAACATTGTCCTTCAGAAATCCATCTTGATTTTTTTAAAAAAAACTACTCTCTTTGATCAAAAGCCGACAGAGAATTACATTTTTCTCCATTCTGTTGCATTTAACGTGGACTAACACGGGGTGAGTTTAAACAAACAGATGGCCTGGGCATGAATGCTTCTTTCAGTTTGAGTAGCTCAAGGTGGGCTGGATCCATGGGGGGTGGCGGTGGGCCGCAGTCCGGAGGATTAGTTGGAGGGGAGGAAAGCTGCAAAGTTGAGGGGGGAGCTAAGACAAGAATAAACCCATGATGAAAACAATTTTTAAACTACCTCTCTGCTTTGAGCCTGCGATCCTCCAGCAAGTGTGCAGTGTAACTGTTGAAGTTCTTCTGCCTAAAAGATAAATGGCCTACTTGATTCAAGAGTGTCAAGTAGGAAAAACAAAACAAAACAAAAACTCTTCAAAGTATATTTTCAGAAGATAATCTAATGCACAATGAACGCCCGGTAAGAGGGGTGTGCAGGGGAGAAGGCCAGCTCCTCGTGGGAAATCCTGCACGACAGTGGTACTCCAGCCGCCTTGGGGTAGAACGGGGGCCAACTGAGAAAGGCCAGTCCTGGGTTGAGGGTCTTCACAGGGTTGAACTGGACCTACCCACCCCGCCCCCCGCCCCGAAGTCCCAATCAGAACGGCTGCTCGTGGCCTCCCATGTGGGAACTCTAAGCCACTGACCCACACGCCATGAAATCCTTCAGCCCAATGGGAACATACAGGGCTGTGCAAGACTGGGGCGAAAATTCTGGGGCGTGTGGACACTTGGAGGTCCCTGCTGAGAGCTACGCAATCTGCACTGTGTCTTCCCCATGTGGGAGGACGGAGGTGCTAGCTGGTGCTAGTCTACCCGTGGGTGGGCCGGCCATGGATGCCCCCCTTGGCCTCAGAGACCTTCCAGAATCCTCTTCCTCCACAGAAAAAGTCTGCAGAAGAGGGACAGCCATCCTCGCCTCTGCCCCACAGCCTGGGAGACATCTCACATCTCCACATCTCAGGTATTAAACCCCAGCCAACTGTTTGGACAGGGTCTGTGCCCTGGCTTCAGGGCCCGGTGGGTGATAAAATGCAGAGGGCATCACAGAGAACCCTCTGAGCCAGCGTTCCCTCTCCCTTTCACTGCCTGCAGAGCAAGCATGACCTTCCCTCCGTGCTCCTTCCCTCTGGTGCTCAAGACGCCACTGAAAGGAAGGGGAGAAAATATCAACAGGCCGTGTAGAGTCACTTGTCAGCAATGGCACACACCCCGCTGGGGTGCTTAATTAAAGGCCAGGCGATTTCTGGAGGATCAAACCAGAGAGAAGGAACCCAGACCCGGCCAGGCTGCTGCGTGGAAATTCAGGAGGCCTCTGGCCCAGGGACCCCACGACCCAGCGACCGGCCCCATGCTCGCAACCTTCACCGCGTCTCTCGGGTTCCCGGGCCCTGAGCTGTACCTCGAGCTCTTGGCGCTCAGATTCTAGCTTCCCATCCATGTTGGGGCAGACACAGCCCAAGCCTGGAGTTGGCAGGATCCCGACAACTTGGCGAAGGCAAAAGAGCCTGCAGGGGGAGGAAAAGGAAGAATGTTCTAGAAGGAGACAGAGCCCAGGCGCTGGGCCAAGAAGGCAAGCGACACCCACTTTTCTCCCTCACCTGCCCTTTCTCTGCAACACCGAAAGCAAACCAGCACAGCAGAAACGTATGTGCATAAAGAATGCAGTGACTGCACGCACACACACACGCACATGCACACGTTTTATTTTTAATTTATTTATTTTAAATGCCAGACTATTTCTTCTTACTAAAGGCCTTTTCTCACACTGTTTTATCCCCTAGTTTCACAGAGCTTCCCTCCTTCATGTAAACGAAGGCATTTCCCACAGCCCTTTGGCTGGAATGTTCTAAAATGCTAGCATCGACACATTTCTATTTCATTTTATTGCAGAAAAGTTGTTTTATGGCACAGAGTGTGTGGTGTGTGTGAAGAACGAGCAAAGGAGGGGGGTTCTGCTGCGGAGGGGAGCTGCCCCGTGGTGCCGTCGGCCTCATATAAATCCTGAACAGTGACAGTTGAGCTGGCAGGAGAATTTGGGAAACCAACAGACAAAATATACAGTGCAGCCCGTAGGCCTCACCTTTACGAGGCAGAGAGAGCTTCTGGATTGGGTGGGCCAGGACCTCCGAGGCCACTCATTAGGCACTTGATGAATTGGACATGGGGCCCACTGCCCTCCTGGGGCAGTGAAACGCTCGAAAACCAAGTTTTATTAACCTAATAAAATGAAAGGGAAAAAAAGTCAGGAAAATTTCAGCTGGAAGAATAAACGCGAGGAGCGGAGCAAGTTAACCTACTTTTCATGTATTTAGAACCGTTTTGGCAGCTACGGGCAGTTCCCAGAAAGACCCCACATTCCTAACATCAGATTTCAGCCAACTGGCTATCAACTGGCCACGGCAGCCTAGGAGATCCAGGGATGCGTTGTCTCCACGGTCCCGGGAATGAATACAAGTCAGTACTTTTTCATCACGTTTAACGACAAAGCCAGGGAGGGAGAGAAGGAAAAATGGCAAAGCAAGGTCTTCAGGCGCAGACAGGGGGTTTGGAGAATGAAACGGACGCTGGCTGAGGTCTCGGGAATGCCGTCGCACCCAGAATCAGGGCTGCTGCCTCACAGGGGAGCAGTAACGAATTGGAGTAGTTCAAGCACAGGCAGACGTGCCAGGCTCTATTTTACCCACAAACGCCTCCAGGGACCCTCAGCTTGGGCATGGGGGCTGTGAGGGTCCCTTCTCAGAGACCAGCCCAAGCCCAGCCTTCTCGTGCTCCTGGAGCCGCTCGGGGCCGTCTCAGTGGACCTGGAGCCTACTTTGTCCAGGGGCCTGGCCAGGCGACCACTCACCCGCAGGACGCAAGGGAGCTCTGTTATCTGTGGGACCGAGAGGCACAGGGTGCGGGCCAGCCTGTGTTCACACAGCGCCCCTGCACAGGGAGGAAACATTTCGGCAGCAGATGCTTCAGCAGGACTGTGCAGAGGAGGCAGAGATGCCTACTCCCGATTCCCCACTAGGTGTGCGGGCTCAGAGCCGGCCTCGCGGCACCATCACCCATGGGCAACGTGTCGGCAGCAAACGTTACATCAGCCAGAATCAACAAGCCCCACCCCAAAACCTCACCTCCTGGTCCCACTCAGCGGGCCGGCCCACACCTCCCCATGGCCATTCCTTTTTTTTAATAACACACATACACACACTACTGCCACTATGCATGTGTACGACCACTGTCCACTCCTCGCTGGGCCCAGCTCCGGCCTCTGGGCAAGCCTCTAACACACACAACCCGGCCCTGCCTGCGTGCAGATAACAGGATCTCATCTGCACATGCTCCTGCTATCCAGTTCCTAGGGTATTTGTGCAGCCCTGAAAGGTGGGATAGCTCTGGGTTTTTTTAAGTTGCTTTAAAATCTCATTGCTACAGGGGATTTCTAGGGCAGTGAAACTCTTCCAGATGATACTGTAATGGTGGATACATGACATCACGCATTTATCAAAATCCACAGAATGTACAGCACCAACTACGGACTTAACTGATATATTGATATTGCCCCATCAACTGCACCAAATGCACCACACCCATGCAAGACATTAGCAATAGGCGAAACTGAGGTGATGGGGTAGCAAGGAGATGGGGACTGGCCTTTCTCCTCAGTTTTTCTGTAAACCTAAAACCACTCTAAAAAATGAAGTCTACTAATAAAAGAAACCTCGCTGCCAAAGTGATAGAAGGAATTTTCCTTCACTGCTCTCTTCCCCGTCTGGTATTTCCTGGGAAAGCAGAGAAGTTCAGAAAGTAGAAAGTTCAAAACAGAACAAAAATCCTACCAGCGCACAGCTATTCCACCCACCCCATTCGAGGCCATCCTGTGTTGGGTCTGGTCTCGGAGGACGTTTTCCAAGACTGGTTTCTGCAGACAGGGGTGGCCTGATGCTTCTGCAGTAGCGACAGTGATAAATCCAGGTTACTTGAACAGTATTCTCATTTACTTTTTATTTTTACACTAACGTCCCATGGTTATGAGTGCAGTGACATGATCGCTGTTAAATAAACTGAAATCCTGCTTTCATTTCACAGCTGGTTCCATCCAATTTACAGTCAAATGTCAGCCCATCAACCAGGATTACCACGGTCGTTCTGCCCCTGCCCTCTGAGGCCAAAGAGAAGGGTTCTGGGCCCACCTGTGAGCCCACAAACCTGGCACGGGTTGCGCAGGAGAAGCCACCTTGGGGTGTAGACTCCGAGGTGAAAGCTGACCTGAGGAGCCTTCTGCCCCAGTGGGAGGAAAGATGGGAAGCTCACTGCCAACCTCTAGGGAAAGATGGGCCCTGTCCCTGTGAGAGAGAGACAAAGATGGGGAGAGACAGAGATAGTGAGTCAGAGAGAGAGAGATGGGAGGAAGGAGCAGAGAGACAGGGACAGAAAGAAACAGAGACAGAGACAGAATGAGGGGTGTCTGTAAGCCAGAAACTCGGCCTCCCTGCTCATCCTCCCTGGGAGCTGGCATCTGTAGCCCCGGCCAACGTAAGCGTGGACGCAGGGCAGGCACTGCATTTACACCGTTTATACCGGGCCTGCACCCCCGCCGCCGTCAGCCCTGACACTCAGGCCTCGGCATGTCGGTTGCTCCGTCCTGCGGCCTCAGTGGCGCCACCAGGTGGTGAAAGCACAAACCCAGGTTCCCGCCCTCCAGCTCCGCTGCAGGAGCTTTTTACGAGGGTAGCCCCAGGATTTCAAACACCATGCACACACAGAGGGAGACACCCAGAATACCCAAACCACCAGTTCCATTCTGCCTGGAGCCGACTCACACACAGTGTGAACCCACAGCGCCGCCTAAATCCAGCCGGCGGAAACATGGGGAGCAGACCCAATGTCTGGGGCCCCCAAAGGAAGGGGGCGACGAGGAACTCCCAAGCTCTGGGTTTGGGGACGTCAGCCCCAGTGATGTGATCGCAGCCTCTCTCCTGCCCTTTGTTAGCTCAGAGCCAGTTTTCAAACCTCTAAACCTGGCCCAAGCCCCTCACGCTTAAAAGTATACTATAGGGTTGGGAGGGTGGAGAGAATAGAGGATATCTAGCAGGAAATACACACTCCAAAAAAGAAGAGCCTCCTTAATATTCAGCAAGGTTGTGGGCATTGGGGTGGGGGTTACCAGGCAAGGACGGGGAGGGGAGGAGTGCCCAGGCACACCTGATCTCCCCATCGCCATCCTTCCTCAGGGTCACTTTCTAGACCGCGCCACAGATGTTTTTACGGCACTTCTTAACTGCTGGTTGGCATTGAAAATAAACTTCAGCTAGTACTACCCATAAACAAGCAGTAATTGTCAGAGCTGACGTTTATTGGGTGTTCCCAGCAGGCTGAGCTCAGAACCTGACACGCTCCACCAGGCACTTCTGGGAGGCACCGCTGGCACACCCATTCTGCAGATCAGAAAGCAGAGTCACAGTAGCTGTGTCACCAGTAAGTTGCTGAGCTGGATCCACAGCCCACAGCCAAGCCCTGTCTCTACCCACCTGTGTCAACCCAGGTGACGTGAGGGGCTGCCTCTCACTAAGCATGGTTATGAAAACCCAAGAGAGAAGGAAAGCAGATTTCACTCCATTTACTTCTCCATCAAAGTTGTTTTAGGAAACAGGAAGCCCAAGGAGAAATGTTGGGCCAGGGGAGACTGATGAAAACAGGCCCAGCTGGGCCAAAGGCTAGACACAGGAACAGCCAGCTCCGAGGGTGGCACGTAACTTTGGGGCCGTCTCCTGGCGTCAGCCCTCCTGAGCAGTCTGGAATTGGCTGCCCAGGAGGTTGCTGCCCTTCTGCATGGACACTTCTACCAGAGAACGGACAACTTTCCAGCACACCGACGAGAAGCTGTACAAAATAAAACAGGGGTGAGCACACAGACCTTGGGTCAGAAACACATGGTTTGGGTGTGTGAGCTCTTTCCCTTGCTTTGGGGCAAAGTGTTTGGCCTTGCAGAGCCTCAGCTCTTTCACCTGCAAAATGGGGATCATCACACCTGGTCTGCATGTCCTCATGTATGACGTGCAATCCAGCATCAGATGGGGAGGAGAGGCCCAGCAAGGCCATGTCACCAGGCTCAGGGTTCCCTTCATGCGGCCTCAGCAATGAGCACAGCTCTTGCCCTGGGGTCTTGGCAACACCTCCCATCCGCATGGTCCTACTGACCCCACAGGGCTTTTATCCTGACTACCCAGCAGTCTTCAATGGGAACATTCGTATAATAAAATGCTGACTGCACAAAATGTATGCAAGCTTTTGTAAAATATCCAAATGCTCAGACAAAGGCTAACACACCAAAATGCCAGACTCTGGCGATGTTTAGACGATAAGATTACTGATAACTCTTTTTCAATCCATAGTGTTTAATGTTTTAACTACCTGGATAATAAATAAAGGAAATTAGGAAAAGACAAATAAATACAGCTTAGAGGAAAATAGATGCCTTCTTCTCCTGAACGACACTCATTTCCCACGTGATCGGTGACAATCAAGGCCGCACAACCATGCGCCTTGTGCATGGCGCTGAGGCTCTGCAAAGCCAAGCACTTTGCCCTGAAGCAAGGGGAAGAGCTCAGACCTCGCAGGGGCCAGTGTCCGGCCCCTCAGGAAGGACCCCGTCCCTGCCCCTGCCCCTGCAGCACCCAGGCAGGGTTCTGGGTTACGTTGAGGAATGCTCCCAGGCCTCCTGCTGGACGCAACTGTCTGCCCCGACCGGGACCCAGTCCACCCTTCCCTTGCCATGGAACATTCATGCTTCCCTACAGCTTTTCTTTCTCCCTTTTTGCAATTATAGACAACGATGCAGCCACTCTATTTGTGCACAAAGCAGCCTAGAGCTCTGGATGAGTGCACGGGGGATAACATCCACGCTGCACACCGCTGTCCCCATGAGCCAAAGCCAGAGCCAGCTGTGGGTCTGGGATCTCTTTGTTTTAAGCTTCTCTGGTCCTGAGGATAAAGACCAGCCCGCGCTGGCAGACAGTGCAGCAGGCCCAGCCTCCAGTTCCGTCCCTCACACGGTAGGGCCCCTGCTAGAGCCACGGGACTAAAAATAACCACCACAAACAAATAAAAAGCAAAGCAAAACAAAACAAAAAGCACCCCAGCATCGAAAGCTGGAAAACCCGAGGCCCAGAAATTGAGGATGGGACCGCAATCGAATCAAATCCAAATTGCTGGGGAGCACGCTGGGAGACGCCGGTCCCTGGCTAAGCTGGGACTCTGCCTATTAAATGATGAGGCAGGTGGGCTGCCCGCATCTGCTGACACTGTCAGAGGAAGCCCGTGACCACTGTGACCCCAGAAGGTGTGAGTGGACAGAATCGACACTCCCAGGGCCTCAGCCCCAGCAGGACAAGGGGCCAGACATCAGAGAATCAAATTTTCTTTTGCCCAAAGAATGCTTTCCCCTCAGATTATCAGCCAAATGAATGTGATCAACAATAAAAGGACTCCTCCCTAGTGTCGTTGGATTATTGCATTCTTCTCCCATCCTTTTATAGAAATAAGCATTTCCTTGCCTGTCCCCTAACTTGCGGTACTTCTGTTTCTCCACTGCCCCCACCTCCAGCCCCACTCACATGAGGGAAGAAGGCTCGCCAGACAAACATTCTCGCACACATTCCTCTGACCCTTCCAACCCACCCAGGTCTTGTACTCCTTGTCTCAAACTACTCAACAGCCGGCCACCCGAGTCACTGAACAAGCCGCATGCATGCTGTACCCTCTCGGGCCGGGCTGCTCACGCTGCTTGTGTCAGGTCGATGTTTGGGATGTGCCCACCCCACCACGACCCCCCTGGTGATAAAGACCCCGTCATCCCAGCGCTGAGCCCCTGCTCGGACTCGGGTAAAACCCCTCAGAATCAGCACGCCCCCCAGTCGGGCCGCAAGGTCCAAACACATGTGCGCTCCAACTTTCCAGAACCATCACCAGGTCTCGTGCCTTCACCAGCCTGCAGCCTCTGCATGAGCATGGCAGCCCCTGCGTGATGGTGATGTCCCCCACCCCCCGTGGTGGCCAGCGAAGGGGTTGCCACCTTCCCGACGGTGTCCGTCTGAGTCAGCCCCACTTCACATCTCGGTCACGCCAGAGCTCAGAGGAAGCACGTGTTGCCCTTGCACTAGTTTTGGCTCAGTTCCCTGCCTGGTCACGTGTGGGGGGTCCCAGTGGCCACTACGGGGCTCCTGGATAGGACGTGACGTTGACCGGTATGCATTTAGCTGTTTTCCGCACCCCTTGTCCCATGGGGACTTGGAGGGGTTGGGCTCATCTTCTGAGGCCCTTTCATCTGCCTCCTAACCCATGAGTCCAACCATGAGTTGGCTCTGGCCACACCTGGGCCATTTGCCCTCAACAAAACAGTTGCAGGTAACAGGACTGTAAAAGGAGAACACACACACACACACACACACACACACACGGGGTACGTGACCTGTGAATAAATGTACATGTGCACATGGAGAGGAAAAATAATAAACTATGCTGTAAGTCAGCATTTCTCAAACAAGACTCCCCAAGATACGACTGTTAGGCCTTAAATAAAACATCCCACGCTTAGTTAAATTTGGGCTGTTTCTTCCAACGCTCTCGGTGCTTCACAGCGGGCCAGAGGCTCTGAGAAGTCTCGCCAAAAAGCACCTGCTCAGCTGTAGTCCGGTTAGCATCCCTGGCACGCATCTGGCTTTTGGACTCTTTGTTGGGGCACACACATCCGTTTCACTACTCCACACACCCGTGTGCAAAAGCAGACCCATCGCCTGCCCTCCTGGAACTCTGTCCAGTAACAGACAGACATCAGTGAACCATCACACAGAAGTAACGCTACTCTGTAATGAATGTTAGGAAATCAAGTGGCTGGGGTGCTGCGAGCCTGAAGGAGAAATCCAGGACGAGGCTTCCCTGCTGGGAAGCGACGCTGGCGGAGCAAACTGGTAGCAAAGTGGCAAATCGAAGGAGATGGTAACTATTCAAACCGTAAGCCGTGTTATGGACACGGAGCCCACGTGTGCTCCAGAGGCAGGAAGGAGGGGACATGGCAGATCTGAGGACCAGCAGAGACCAGGGTGATGGAAACAAAGGAAGGCATCACAAAGACGGCTGGAGGTGTGGCTGGAAAGGAGATGGGGCGGAGAACACGGGGACTCTTACCACATTAACCATTTTGCACATTATCACATTAAAGCCCCCAGCCCAAGCCCACCAGACACGTGGCTGCAGGCAACCAAGTTGGGTTTATTAGCTCTCTGAGCAAGGGAGACCCCACCGTGAGGAACCACAGCATCTCAAATTGGGAAGTGAGGAAAGGACACCAGTAGTGGGTGTAGGACAAGAGCTAGTAACAGGATGGTCTGGGCCGGGATCGTTCAGGATTTGTAAGCTAGGCAGGTGACTGCAAGAGACGAAGGGTAACAGGGGTATGGGCATGACGCATGATCAGACCCAGATTTGGTGGAAGAAGAGACCAGATTACAAATATATATTTTAACTGATGAGTTGATGTTCTGATTCTGTTTCACTGTGAAACAAACCACCCCAAACTTCAGTGGTTTAAAACAACAACAATTATTTTGCTCATGAATGTGCAATTTGGGCAAAGCTCAACAGGGCTCACCTCTGCTCCTCTCTCCCACCAGGTGGGCAGGCTGGAAGGCTGGGGGCCGGGCATTGTCAGAAGGCCCACACGTCTGCTGCTCAGAGCTGACTGTCAGCTAAAGGACTGGCTGGCTGCCGGTCAGACCACCCACACGTAGCCTGAGGGTCCCAGGACAGAGAACCCAATGGAAGCGGTATTGCCTCTTCTATTTTCTGCTTAGAAGTCATCATTTCTGCCACATCCTTTTCACAGAGGCTGTCACAAAGGTCAGCCCATATTCAAAGGGAGGAAAATGACATCCCCCCGTTTGTTTTAAAACCACCACAGTAAATAAATAAATAAATAAACAAATAAAAAGAGGGAAGAAGGATGAGGGATAACGTGATGAGATTCGCATTTTGAAAAGATCACTCTGGTTACCGTCTGGAGAATGGATCTTAAGGGAGAGAAGGATGCATGTGCGGAGACCAGGGAGACGGCTGGGACCATAAACTAAGAGAGAGCTGAGTGTGCTCTGGGCCAGGGTGGCCGAAGCAAAGGTGCAGAGTAATGAGAGTTTCAAGAGCTAATAACGATAACGTTTCATGCGAAGAGCCAAGAGTGAAGAAAAATTCCTAGGTTTCTGGCTGACTTTGTCATCACTCTCCTCTCATCTCTTCCTCCCGGCCTTTGCATGCCTCATGGTGTCATTGAAGTATTTGCTCAAATGTCACCTCGATCTAATACAGCCACTCCACTGACCCACCCATCAGTCTCTCCTTACCCAGCTTTGGTTTTATTTATGGCATTTACCCTTTCCTGAAATTGTGTGCTATGTTTGTTTCTTTGCTTGATTTATGTTTGTCTCCTCCACGAGGGTATAAACTCCATGACAACAGGGACCTTGCCCATCGTTCATCTGTATAAGATCTCCAGTCTCTTACACAGAGTAAGTTCTCCACCGACATTTTTCTAAATGAATGAATCATGATGGGAGTGGTGGCAGAAGTGGCATTTCCTGAGGTAGAGACCCTTCAAAGAAGACTAGGTTAGAAAAGAAATGATGACTTTTTGTGGGGACATGCTGAGATGTGAGCTGCCTTTGAGATACCCACAGGAGAAGATCAGTTAGGCAGTTCAGAATATGGACCAACGCTCAGAGCAGAGTTCCAACATGGATATACAGATTTATAGTCTTCTGGGGAAAGGTAACAATTAAAGCCATGGGCATGAATGAGCTTGCTTAGGGAGAAAGTGTCAAGTACGGAGTAACATAGGCCTAGAAATGAATTCTGAGAAATCCAAACATTTTATGGTCAAATAGAGGCGATGAGCATGCACAGAGAACAGAGCAGAAGCACCCAGAGAGTTGGGAGGACAACAGAGGGAGTGCGTGCCATGGAAGCTGAGAAACAGGGTATTTCAAGAAGGATGATGTGGCAGACAGTGGCAAAGGCTGCCCATGGTCTGAAGTTAGGTCCAAAAAATGTCTAACTGGATATAGTTATGTCACAGTCATTGGTGACTTTGGCAAAAGCTGTTTGATGAGAACAATGGAAGTGGAAGCCAGATTACAAATGAAAGAAGATTAGAGAATGAGAACAGAAAGTATAGACCACACTACTGAGACACGTAGCAGAAAGGAGAGGAGAGTGAGCAGGTGACAAGATGGAGCATCACGTGGGGCTGATCATGTATGTTTGTTTATTTTTAATGTGAGAGAACTGGTCATGTATAGACATCTTTTTTAAAAAATTTAGTAGTTACCCCAGGGTTTGCAATAAATATCTTTATTTGATCAGAGTTTACCTTGAAATAATATTACATGGATTTACATGTAGTGTAAGAATCTTACAAACTACACTCCCAATTCCTCCCTCATACTGTTTTTGCTCTTATTATGCATGTTACTCTTACATACAATACAAACATACAGCACATTGTGACTGTGGAGTGGAGTGGGAGATGAGAACATGCTCTCACCATAGTTTCCCTATTTGGTTTTAGAAACATAAAGACTTAGTGGAATTGTGTTTTCACAAGTAGCTTTTGAAGCAGAAGCTACCTACCCCCATCCAATCACCAAGGTAATTTTTTCTGTCTTATAAAGGAGAAGAACTTGGCCAGGTTATACTCAGGGCAAACAGAAACTGGGAAAATCAGACAGCTGAGGATTCTCTCCAGACTTGCTTCTGACCTGCCCCAATTTGGGTCTTGCTAGAATATTCCAAAGGTTGTTTCAGAACATTTTCCTTATAGCCAAATGCACTCTGTGCTCACTCAGTCCACTTCCTTTATGTTTCGGGGTGCCGTGGTATCCAAGAGAAATTTATGTCAGCGTTCAAGTCATTTCATTTAAATTGTCAAAATGCCTATCTCTGGGCTCTTCAAGCCCTCCCCTCTGACCCAGGAAGTATTCCATGCCAGCTTCAAGTTGAATTCCATCCCCAGTCCAAGTTCCAAAGGATGGGATGCTACTGAGAGCCCTGGAGCCTGGCCAGGTTCTATGGGTTCAGCCGTTGGAAGAGGGTATTGATTCCACTTCCAGGTGGACTGAGCCACCTTCCTCTTCCTACCAGTGCAAATGCTTCTGGCCACTGGCTTAGTCACTCTTAACTTTAGACAAGAGAAAAATTCTGTTTTCCAGGAGACAGCAGATGGTCACGTCAAGAGCTGTGGAAGTCTGTGTAACTCAGCAATGGCTGACCTCACAGGCCCACTCTGGGATCGTGTCAAGCCAATGAGAAGTGGTTAAGCCATCACTTGTGGTCAGATATTGTGACCAGAAAGGAAGACCTTATGATGCACATAAGCTTGTGTGTAACTGTCCCAGGAAACTGCCCCTTAGCAGGCCAGCACACACAAGCCTCCAAAAGAACATGTGTTTGCTCCCTTGGGCATGACCTGCATTTGACTTCAGAGCTCCTGATTCAGCTCAGCTATAATGAAGGCTCCTGGGGCCAACACAGAGCAAACCACGAGAGACTGCAGCCAACATGGAAGAGTCAAATTCACCTGGAGTATTTCCTCTGCCTCCCTGGACTGAGAAGGAGAGTCCACCAGTCTTCCCCACCCACTAAAACCACCACCCAGACCCTACCCCGGGCATTAGCAAATGCCCTGCCCTCTAGCATCTGAAAGCCAGCCAAGGGATCATCTCAAAATTCACATCTCCAGATGATCATGACTAGACTCCGTTTCCCCGGACTACTGTCCTGTAAAGGTGAGGAAATAGGGGTTACCACAGATCTCTAAATATGACATCAATTGACTACAGAATAAGTCAATCACAGGGTATGCCACACCCACAATTTCCTGGGCAACCAAGTTCTTAATCAGGCAGTCCTCTTGGCCCTAACTTGCTGGACAAATCCTCTGAAAGGCTGGGATTCACTCAGGGGTGACAAACTACATGTGAGATGCATTTTGAAGCAGGGAGCCATTTACCACTGTCATGTGCCTAACTAGTCCTCCGACAAGTTAACCTGGGAGAGCAACTGCTTCAGGCTCTGGAAGCAAGTTGGAATGTTACGAGAATGAAAAGTCAGTGTGCATGTGGAAAACTAGGAAGGGCCAGGTGCTGCTGCTAAATAGGTGGGGTGAACGGCTTGTTAGGCAAAGACTGGCTTTGGGCAGAGTCAGCGTGAAATTGGCTTTCCCGGTTTGCACACTGATGTCTAATCCTCATGACTTTCTGAAATGAGGGAACATCCATTTCCATTTTGCAGAGGAAGAAATCGAAACTCAGTTATGGGACTTGTTCAAAGTTTCATAGCTGGTGGTGAGTGACAGAGTAGGGATTCAAACCCAAAGAGCTTCAGGATCATGACTGCTCCCATTAAAAAGCTACAGTCATTTAGAATGAGTATATTTTTATTAAAATGCTTGATAAACAAAAATTAAGCTCAACATGTGACCAAGGTGGATTCTAAGAACATGAGAGCTTAGGGGGAAAATGAATTTAAGCCATTTCTGAATCTCACAAATCTAATACCATTTTTATGAAACCGATTCCATTTTTACAAGATTAATTCCATTTCCCAAATTTTTCAACGTCATTTTTCATCAAGCCCTCCTCTTCTTTTAGGAATAGGTTACAGGTTAGGTGTAAATCGGTACAACACATCTATAGAGCAATACAGCAATGTGTATCAAGAACCTCAAAAAGATTCCTACCATTTGATTAGGGTGACCTTACAATTTATCATCCAAATCAGGACACTTCTGAGAGTAAAAGAGAGCACTATTACTAACCATATCAGGAGAAAATAGGGACTAAATGGGCCAACCAGAGGCATGGAGCACCTACTTTAGACAAAATAAGTCTATATCCAAGACCTATCCTAAAGAAATCCACTCATTCATCCATCCTTCATTAATTCATAAATATTGAGTACCTACTATATGCCAAATACAACATTTATATTAAAGGACCATCATAACAATGTTGATTTTAAGAACAATAATTGGGAAAACACCTACAGATCCATTGTTAGTTATATTCGGGAAGATCCAGATGATGGGAGACTCCAGGAGATTATTAAATGGGAGACATTAAAAATCCAGTTTTCCCATAATGAATCAATAGAAAACATAAGCAATATATTAAATAAAAAGTATAAAACAACTGTATATTTAGCATGATCCCAATTTTAGAAGGATATATAAGCATGTGTGTGTTTATGCATCAACGTAGACAAAAATAGCAATATATCGAAGGGGTAATGGTAGATTTCTCTGGATGATAACATTATGAAAGGTTTCTATTTTATCCTATGTGGGGTTTTCTTTCTGTATTTTTATATTGGGTTGGCCAAAATGTTTGTTTTTTTTTTTCCATAAGATGGCTCTAGTAGCACTTAGTTGTCTCTAACTTCATTCAAAACAAGTTTGTTAGCTTGTATTGTGACAGCTGTCGTATCAGCGTGCATTAAAAAAAAAAAAATCAAAAGTGGTGAACTTTTGTGTAGTCATTTTAATATTGAAGATGGAAGAAAAGAAGCAACATTTTCGGCCTATTATGCTTTATTATTTCAAAAAAAGGTAAAACCACAACTGAAACATAAAAAAAGATTTGTGCAGTGTATGGAGAAGGCGCTGTGACTGTTCGAACGTGTCAAAAGTGGTTTGAGATGTTTCATGCTGGAGATTTCTCGCTGGACGATTGCTCCACGGTCAGGTAGACCAGTTTAAGTTCATAGTGATCAAATCGAGACATTAATTGAACACAATCAACGTTATACCACGCGGGAGAGAGCCGACATACTCAAAATATCCCAATCAAGCACTGAAAATCATGTGCACCAGCTTGGTTATGTTAATCGCTTTGATGTTTGGGTTCCATGTAAGTTAAGCGAAAAAAACCCTCTTGACCATATTTCCGCATGCGATTCTCTACTGAAACGTAACGAAAACGTTCCGTGTTTGAAACAAATTGTGACGGGGGATGAAAAGTGGATACTGTACGATAATGTGGAACGGAAGAGATCGTGGGGCAAGCGAAATGAACCACCACCAACCACACCAAAGGCCAGTCCTCATTCACAGAAGGTGATGTTGTGTACATGGTGGGACTGGAAGGGAGTCCTCTGTTATGAACTCCTTCTGGAAAACCAAATGATTAATTTGAACAAGTACTGCTCCCAACTGGGCCAACTGAAAGCAGCACTCAATGAAAAGCGTCCAGAATTAGTCAACAGAAAAACGCATAATCTTCCATGAGGATAACGCAAGCCCGCATGTTTCTTTGATGACAAGGCAAAAACGGTTACAGCTTGGCTGGGAAGTTCTGATTCATCTCCCGTATTCACCAGATATTGCACCTTCGGATTTCCATTTATTTCAGTCTTTACGAAATTCTCTTAGTGGAAAAAAATTTCAATTCCCTGGAAGACTGGGAAAGGTACCTGGAACAGTTCTTTGCTCAAAAAGATAAAAAGTTTTGGGAAGATGGAATTATGAAGTTGCCTGTAAAATGGCAGAAGGTAGTGGAACAAAACGGTGAATACGCTGTTCAATGAAGTTCTTGGTGAAAATGAAAAATGTGTCTTTTATTTTTACTTAAAAACCAAAGGAAACTTTTGGCCAACCCAATATTTTCCACATGAGCATACGTTAGTTTAGTAGGGGAAACAGGACACAAAATATCACTGGCAGAGTCGGGAGAGTTACATTTTGGGTGCAAAGGGCAGATGTTCCCACCTAACAGTGGGACCTTGGGCAAGTGATGCTGCTTCTCTGAGCCTCTGTTCCTACCCTACGGAACAGGAACAGTGACTGTGCCTTCTCTTGGATCTGTGGGGAGAATGAATGCGCAGGACTGGTCACCTCCCCTCCCCAACCTGTCCTTGTCCCACTGTCCCCATCTTGGTCTCTGGCTTTCTCAGATCCAGGCTTTTCATCTCACGGAAGAAGAGCTGGTTTCTGCAGTTCCTTAGCATGACAACTGCAAGAGTTTCTGGTAGCCCCAAAGGTGATGTCTTCTTGCCAGCGTCACTGGGCTCTGGGAGCCCCAATCCTGGACCGTGCCAAGCGCTCACTGTCCTCAAAAACAGTAACACATCAACAGATCTTTGTTGAGTGGACTTGCAGTTCAAATCCCAGCTGTGCAAATCACTGGCTCTGGGACCCAGGGAGGGCTACTTTACCTCTCCATGCCTTGGGTTCCGCAGTGTAAGATGAGAATGAGATAGAACCTTCCTTCTGGGGCAGTTGTGTGGGATAAAAGAGAGAGTGTGTGTAAACACTCGCCCGCATCTGGCCTGTAGCACCTGCGGAATCAGGGTTCACTCTCTCTGCTCACTTGGGGTGCCTCCAACACTCTGCTTTTAAGTCTAAGGGATGCAAACGTCTACAGGATGCCCACGGCAAACCATGCATCTATGAGTGGAAAATGCTCCTTCCCGGTCCCCACTGTGATTAGAACTGTTCCTTTTCAATTGTTTTTCAATTTGGTAAGACACGCATAACATAGAATTGGCTATTAGTGTCATTGAGTACGTTCATAATGTACTAAGTCACCAGCATCTAGTTCAGATCATTTCATTACCTAAAAGGAAACCTGCACCTGCTGGCAGTCACCCCCATTCTTCTTCCCAGCCCTTGGCAACCACTAATCTTCTTTCTGGCTCTATGGGTTTACCTACTCTGGACATTTCCTACAATAAGGGCCTTTTGTGACTGGCTCTTTTTTTAACTTAGCACAATGTTTTCGAGGTTCAGCCACACTGTACCATGCATCAGTGCTTCCTTCCTTTTTAAGACTGGATAATACTCCTGTATCAAAAGGCCATATTTGTTTATCCATTCAACTGTCAATGGACATTTGGATTGTTTCCACCTTTTACCTATTGTGAATAATGCTGCTACGAACATCTGTGTACAAGTTTTTGTTTGAACACCTGTTTTCATTTCTCTTGGGTATAAACCCAGGAGTGGAATTGCTGGGTCAGAGGGTAACTCTTATGTTGAACCTACTGAACGCACAGCAGCTGCACCCTTTTACATCCCCACCACCAATGTGTGAGGGTTCCGATTTTTCCACATCCACATCAGGACTGTCTCTTGACCAGCTCTCACCTCAGGCTAGGCTTTTGACAGGCACAGGGTTAAGCCAGCCTCCTTCCAAAACGTCTGCTCTCCCAGGGAGGTCCCCTGCCTTGGAATGTGGCCCAGCACCACGTAGAAGGGCCATGGAACGATGCTCGCCATCTCTGCATGAGGCTCTGTTCTGGCCTGCCTGGCACTACATGTGTAAGGAAAATGGCAAATCCCACCAGCACACAGGATGGCAAAGTCCCCAGCACCTGGGCTCCCAGGGGCAGGAGACACACAAATGGCCCAGGCACTTTGGAGACAGTCCCTGAGAACACATGTGGTTCCGATCAGGCGTGTCCTGTGCAGCATCCTGTCTGTCCACAGCTTATTATTACTGACAAAGTATCCTCCCTCCCAATCTTAGGGAGCGCTCATTTTTCCCGCCTATTAAACCTGATTGGAACATTGGGTTTGATTGGACTCAGCCTGGGGCCCTGTCATAAGCCGCAGCAGCTCTGTTTTGTGGTGAAATGCTTGAGATGTGTGGAAATAGTATCTCCCTCAGGGCGCTGGATTCCCCAGTGTTAGAAGTGGGTTTTGCCAAATGAGAGTAGATGGTGGTGCCAGCAGCTGGGGGTGCAAGAAATGGGGAGATATTGGTCAAAGGGCACAAACTTCCATTAAGAAGATGGGCAAGTTCTGGGAGCTAATGCACAGCATGGTGACCAGTTAACAACACTGCACTGTATGCTCTAAAGCTGCTAAGACAGTAGACCTTAAATGTTCTCTCCACACACACAAAAGAATGGTAACTATGCGAAGTGATGGAGTGAACTAACCTTGCTGTGGTGATCATTTCATAATATACACACGTATCAGATCATCACGTGGTACACCTTAAACGGACGTAGTGTTATGTGTCAATTATATCTCAGTAAAGCTAGGCAAAATAGAAGAAATGGGTTTTACAACTCGCTGGTTCCCTGGCCTCCCAAGCTTCATTTTATGCACCTAGTAAAGAGCATCCAAAAGCATTCAATTATTTTGATAAGCTTCTGCTTTAGAATCATCTCATGGCATGTGTCTTAGCTCTTACTGCTGCAAAACAAATTGCCCCCAAATTTAGCAGCCTGCAGTGGTAAACTGTCTTGTGTCCTGCAGGATTTTCAAATGTACCCTGGATAGTCATGAATTTTAAAATCCTATTCATAATTATCTGAGTCCATCTGACTCTAAACATAAAAACAATGTTTCAGTATGTATTAAATGTCTCAGGAATGTAACCAATTGTTCAGAATTCTCACATACCACAAGAGGAAGGCAGGCAAGTTCAAGTCTACAGAAGTTGACTCCCTTAAAACTATCCATATTCAAGCAACTCCTAGAAAGTCTCCATGTATCCAGGGGAACAAGAGCTGTCCTATAACAGCCCATTATGGCGGTGTGATATTTCATCGTATAGCCTCCCCCTGTTCCATGGGACACAGTGGGCCAGGCCACCAGTTCAGTTCAACCCCCTAGTTTACAGAGGCCAAAGAGAGCAGGCAGCTTGTATAAAGGCACGGAGCAAGTGGCTAAGCTGATCCTAGAAAAACCCCAAGCCCATTTTCCTTGGTAAACTCAACTGAGAAACAGAAGCCATCCTCCTGGATGCAGACCCCTCCGATCCTAGCGTCCCCCACATTTGTCAGATACAGCAGGGAAGCAGGTGCAGGGCATGCCCTTGCCCCAAATACAGTGGAAGCTGACTTCCCAAGCAGCCCCCACACCTGGCTACTCAGCAAGCCTCTCCACCGAAGAAGGGCTGGGGGCTGGGGTCCAAGGTCGACGAAGGAAGAGCAGAGGTTGGTGCAACTGAGAGAGGGATTCTGATGTGGATCCCAGCCCTCCCAGGTCTGTATCCCTGGTAACCAGGACCTCTTCCTAAGGCATCTCCAAATATGTGGCAGGTACTGGGAGCCACATGCAACCTGGTGGCGTGCCCTGGGGTGGGCTGGTCTCACTGCCGGACTGGGGAGCAGAGAAGACCATCACTTGTGGGTGCTCACTGCCGAGGATATTGTGCTTGGGCTGCGTCCCGGGGCCCACAGCACACTTTTTGTCTGCTCTGGGGCTGCCCGGCTGTCTCAGGTTGCACGCTGTGGCCAGGCTCTCTGCCTTTCACCAGGAACCCCTTGGAAACTAAACAGATGTCTCGGGGGGGTGGGCGGGGTGGGGTGCTGTTCATTCTGCTGGAGAAATAAGGCAATTAGGCAGCCAGCAGGACAGTGAGCACCTGGAGAGGCTCTGACTGCAAGACAGCAAGGGCCGAACAGAACTCACGAGTAACCTCGCCAGAGACCGCGGGGTGGGGAAAAGAATTGGGGCAGAGTGATTTTTAAGTTGCAAGAGCATCTGGTGAAGGAGGAAGTCAAGATGTGTTTCCATGCACTCTGTTTACGAGAGGAACCTGCATGTTTATAGGCCCCTGTATGATACTTGCTGCATCTCATGGTTTGTTTTGTTTTCCAGCTAAATTATAAATGTGCTTTATTTGGTGGAATATATGGGTGCAGTTTATTTGCTGGTTTGCATGGCACCCTTGGACATGAAAGTCGGGGACTCCTAAGAGGTCTGTTCATTCCTTTTCCCCCAAACCTCAGCCTGAGGAATGCTGTAACCACCTCACACCTGCGTGTCACACCTTCACTAATTACCAGCTATTTTTTCTTTTTTAAAAGATTTGATTTTGGGGGCTTCCCTGGTGGCGCAGTGGTTGAGGGTGCGCCTGCCGATGCAGGGGACGTGGGTTTGTGCCCCGATCCGGGAAGATCCCACATGCCGCGGAGCGGCTGGGCCCGTGAGCCATGGCCGCTGAGCCTGCGCGTCCGGAGCCTGTGCTCCGCAACGGGAGAGGCCACAACAGTGGGGCCCGCGTACCGCAAAAAAAAAAAAAAAAAAAAGATTTCATTTTGAAAAATGTCAAACCTATAGAAAGATTGCTAGTGAAGTGAACAACTGTCTGGCTTTCCCCTAGACTCACCCCTCCTCAGTCACACACACACACACTCACAGTCACAGAGATTACTGTCATTGTTGCAGAACCTTTTGAGAGTGGACACACTTGAATGTGTCTCTCCTAAAAACCACACCGTTCTCTCACAGAACCATGACACAACGATGCAGCTCAGGAAGGCCATCACTAGGCCCCTGCTGTCATCAGATACACAGCTCGAGGTCAAACTTCCCCACTAGTCCCAATTACACAGCATTAGTTGCCCCATCCCTTCAGTCTCTTTAAATCTGGGACATCCCTCAGTCTTTTCTCCCGACACTGGCATTTTGGGAGGGCACAGGCCAGTTGTCTTGTAGAATTTCCCTCAATTTGGGTTAGTCTGATGGTAGCTCACTGTTAGATTCAGATTATGTGTTTTCCGCAGGAATACCCCAGCAGTGAAGTTGAGTCCTCAGGGCGTCATATCAGGGGCCCATGATGTCATTTGTGTCCCATTAATGATGCTGTAAATTTTGATGGCTTGGTAAAGGTGGGGTCCCCCAGGGTTCCCCACTGTAAATGCACCTTTCCTTTCCTCTGTAATTGAAGTAATCTGCAGGGACAAGGGCTGAGCAGTGCTGATGCCTTGTTCCCAACAAACTCACTTGTGGCTTTTGCATCCATCAGTGATTCTTGCCTGAGTCAACTTGACTGTTTCTCTAAACAGACTCACACTTTGTTTAATTGATTATTTAAGAGGAAAATAAAACCCCTGCCGTAAATGAAACACTAGTATCATTTTTTTCTTAAAAAATAAGGAAATACAATGAAAAATGTTAGCTACAATTGCCCTCTTAGGACTCTGAGCTGAGGCGAAATTATCATGTGTTTGACAGCTGTTAAGGACCCATTAGCACCCAGCAAAGACTTTCTCAGTGTTTCCTCCAAGAACTAACCTTGTAAATGGATACTTTATAGCACCAAGAAGCAAATGTGAGGGCTCTCTGTCCTACGGAAACCCCCAAAACACCATATGTGCCTGTCAGTGAAGAGTGACCCCCAAACCACTAGGTGATAAGAGATGATTCCTGAGCTGGAACACCCAGAAACGATTTTATAAGGATGCATTTGTGCCAGAATTCTTGCATTTTTGCCTTAAGTTCCATCAATTTCAAACTCCCTTTTTCTTCCAAATGGAGCAATCCTGAGGAATAGTTTCATAATCCAATCCACGTCTTACAATATAATAGAGTTCAGAAGTATTTAATTCCAGTGGATCCTGGCTACAAAGTCCAAGCTCACACACAGTGAATTTCTGTAGCCCTTGTCAGCTCTAGGCTGGGTGAAAACTGGACTCGATTTCCACTTTCCCTGCCCTATTTCACCCCCTACAGTAACCTTAGCCCCTGTAACTTGTTCATTTTTGAACTTCCATGACTTGGTGCTCATAAAACCTGTTAACCCTGCAGCCTCAGTCCATAACCCAGGAGTGAGCCACTTTCTTTCAATAATTATCTCTCCCAGGGTATGAAACAGATCTTTAAAACAGAGCTGCTCTATCGGGGGCAAGAAACCTTCAGCCTGCTTGCCCATTCCCCCATCCCCTCTGAGACGACCCCTCGCCACCACTGCAGAACGCCAAGCACTGTGCAGGAAGACCCCTGATGGAGAACCACCGTTCTAGAGCCCAATGACTGCATTCTAGAGGACCAGGAAGGTGCATTCCAGCATGCAGAGAGAATGTGTTCTAGAACACAACAAGAGGAACCCCTGTGGTGTGGGGCCCAGTGTGTTCCAGAGCACAGAGGGGCCAGTGCACTCTCCCAAGTTCATTTCGTATTTATTCTTGCAGATTTATTAACCACTTGGAAGAAAAGGCATTAAGCAGACATCTGCCACACACCGACCTCTTGGAGCACCGTCGATTTCACTTAAATGCCCACAACGGCTGTCACGTGGTGACAAGATGGCAGTCAGTCCCACATCACAGCCGAGGATGCTGAGGTCCGCAGACACAAGAAGGTTTGCCAGGCTACTCAGCCATTCGGTGGCTCAGCCGGGCATCTCTTACCCTACAGGGCCACACTTGCAGGCAGGGCAAACGGAGAGGAGGGAGCCCAGCCAAGTGGTACCAACCTCTTCCCACTCTAACGAACCCCTGGGAAAGCTGTCAGGATGAGCTTCTCCTGAGTTTAACTCACAGGAAGGAAAACCGGAAACAAGATACAGACTGCACCGTATGTGTTTGGAGCTTGGTTCTTGCTTTCTGTCTTGTCTTACTACACCTCCCTGTGGGGTCTCTGGGGAAGCTTACAGGACGCCTGTCCCAGGAGAGCCCAAGACGTTACCCTTCAGGCTACTCCAGACCTTTGCCAGCAGCCAGGGGCCCACCTTGGTGTCACTTTCACCTTCGCAGTCAGAACAGACAGCAGGGACCCTGCTGACCCAGGCCAGCACTTCACATGTGACCACAGGTGGGCGGGGGTGAGGGTGACGGTTCCATGTCCCACAGATGTGGCTGATGCAGCCAGTACTTTCCCTTCCCCTGGGGCTCAAGCGGAGAGCACAGCACACAGTGACGGCCACGCACCCCTTGCAGCTAGCGCCAAGAGCTGGCCTGTCAGACAGATCTGGTTCAAGTCTCAGCTCTGCCAATAATGGACTGGGTGACCTTGGACAAGTTACTATCCTCTCTGAGTCTTCGAGTGCTACGAGAGCAACTACAAAGCTTTCTTGGAAAGGTTAAATGGGATAACATATGTAAAAAGCTTGGAAGAGTAGCTAACGCATAGTCAGCCCTCAATCCACGTTAAACTACTACTAAAACAATCAAATTCAGGACAGGGTGGCAGAACCTGCACTGGAAAGGAACTGATATGCTTTAGTTATATTTACATCGTATATACATATATATTGTATGGGTATGTTCAGATACACACTGTATCACTGAACCCCTCAGCTATCTAGGGAGTGGTTTCACACACATATGTTGCATACATAGGTTCAGATATATATTGTATCACCGAACCCCCAGCTATCCTTTGACATAAGAAATAGTTTACATACACATACACTGAATACAGATGGTTAGATACAAATTGTATTACTGAAGACCCATTATCCTACATAGGAAGAAGCGTGTGTGTGTGTGTGTGTGTGTGTGTGTGTGTAAAATTTCTACATGTTCAGATATTATATTGTATCACTGATTCCTCCCCAAGCTATCCTCTGATCTAAGAAGTAGTTTTCATACATATTCATTGTATACATATGGTCAGATACGTATTATATCACTAAATACCCCTCACGTTATCCTATGATCTAGAAAGCATTTTTCACACATGTACCTTATTTCTAAATGTTCGGGATATAGACACAGGATGTCCTTCCATTTATTTAGGTCTTCTTTAATATATTCCAATAATGTTTTATAGTTTTCATCATATAAGTTTTGCACTTCCTTAACTTTACTCCTGAGTATTTTATTCCTTTTGATGCTACTGTCCGTAGAACTGTTTTCCTAATTTCATTTTCAGATTTTTTCATTGCTGGTGTAGAAACACACAATTGATTTTTGAAGATTGATCTTATATTCTGCAACCCTGCTGAACTCTTCTATTATTATTACAGCTGAGCCCAAGATCAAAGGAGCCTGAGTTCCTGAATCACCACATGGAAATGCCTACCAAACCCATAATCAAGTGTTGCATGAGCAACAAACAGACTCCTATTGTGTTAGGCACTGAGACTGGGGTTTATCTGCAGAGCAGCTGCCATCACCTTAGCTAATACAACTTTCAACTTAAACACCACTTCCTTTCTTGATTACTCCCTTCTAACTTAGGAGCCTTCCCTTGATTCTCTCTCTTATTTATTTCCATCTTAGCTTTATTAAAAATTGTAATTCTTGGGCTTCCCTGGTGGCGCAGTGGTTAAGAATCTGCCTGCCAATGCAGGGGACATGGGTTCGAGCCCTGGTACAGGAAGATCCCACATGCCGCGGAGCAACTAAGCCTGTGAGCCACAACTACTGAGCCTGCGCTCTAGAGCCCGCGAACCACAACTACTGAGCCCATGTGCCACAACTACTGAAGCCCGCGCGCGTGCTCCACAACGAGAGAAGCCACCACAATGACAAGCCCGCTCACCGCAACAAAGAGTAGCCCCCACTTGCTGCAACTAGAGAAAGCGCGCACACAGCAACGAAGATCCAATGCAGCCAAAAATTAATTAACTAATTTTAAAAATTGTAATTCTTTAACTGTTTGTGTCATTGATATAATGTCTTGCTTCCCCTAAAGGCAGAGACTGTATGACCTCATGCATCACTCCACTGCCTGCTCGATATAGCACAGACCACACTAAGCAGGTGCTCAGTACATATTTGTTGAGTACGTGAACACATATTCTCTTTTTGTCTGGCTTCTTGCTGCCATGCTCTGAGCACTTACTTTGCGCCAGGCGATGGCTGAGGGCATTATGTGCACTACATCTCACTGAGCCCTCCCACCAACCTTCCGAGAGCTCTACAATGACTCCCCTTCCACAGTGCAGGAAAAGCAGCATCAGAGAAGTGAGGTCACCTCTCCACTGGTACTTAGCTAACAAGGGACCGAATCGGGATTTGAACCCAAGTTTGAACACATTCTTCTACAAGGTGCCTGTTCAGTCATTCTGCAAATTAGACTTCTTGACCATTTTTACAAGATCTAGTTCTGTGGGCAGCCCTTAGCTATGCCAACTCCTTCCAGGCAAAGTGCAGATCTGAGGGTTTGGGGGTCCCCATGGCTGCTGAGGTCCCAATCAGGCACCACCTGGTGAGAAGTATGGTGGCCGAGGTGTAGAGGGGGTGCCTGAGGACTTTGGGGAACTCCTGGCCTGCCTCCCCTTCATTTAGCTTACATACGAGGAAACTGCGGCTCAGACCGGCTAAACAATATAGCCAAGGTCACAGAGCTAGTAGGTGGCAGAGCTTGGACTGGAACCAGGTCTGATCTGACTTTTCTCTCTTCTACCGGCAGTCCACCATAAACAGGTGTGCCTGGCTGTAACGCATCTCCTAGAGATAGAGGAACAACCCCACCCAGAACATCCTCAGGGTTTACTGGCTGCCAGTCTGGAAAAGTCTCTTGCAATATATATATTTAAAGTTTTGTACAAGAGCAGAATATAAAACACCCATATATAAATATCTCCCTCTCTCCTCCCAGTCTCCAATGCCACATTCACTCTGATTTATGGAAGCATTTCCTTGCAACAGGATATGCTGGAAAGTTTGAGCCTGGCTCAAGAAAGACTAGGGTATGTTAATTTCAAGGCAAATTAATTAAAATGCAATCCAAGCTCTTTGGAAATAACACAGAAACAGTATTCAATGCTTGGTGTCCCTCCAGACAGAAACGGGCCTCCTGCCTTTGGCCAGTATAGAGACAACCTTATTATGCCTCATTTTCATCTTAAGACTTTCAATTTCATTATTCAAGGAGCTCAGCTTTGGGTATCACCTAGCACTTTTGTCATTAGTATTCCAATCTTTTCGTCTTCTCAATAAATATTAAATATAGAAACTGCTGAGTCAGTTGGTGTTTGATTCAGGGTCCCAGCTTGAATCGGATGGTACGTTAAAGGGAGGTAATTTGAGCAAAGTTTAACAAAGGGACTGCCAAGACGTAGGCAGAATTTAAGAAAACCAACAAGGGGTGGTGCAGAAGCCCCAGGTAGTAAGAGCAAGGGTGGTACCTCTGCAGGGCTGCAAAGGGAAGGGAAGGGAACGGGTACCAGAACCCAGAGAACGTACCATCAGGGTGAGGGTCACCTGACCAGAGCCGTGGCCTTGGTGCTTGGCAGGAAGAAAACTGAGGGAACAAACACTCCCCCCGTCTCTCCTCCCTCCCCCTGGTCCCAGCCAGGCCTCCCACTGGCCAAACCCAAGCGAGAGGTGGACAGTAAGGAAGCCACTGGTGCAGCCCATGCACATCAGGCTCCCGGGGCACAGACCAGGGTGGGAAGGTGGAGGTGGGATCCTGACAGCAAATGGAAGACACCCAGCACAGGTGATCTCATCTTTGCCTCTTTCTGGGCGTGTGCCCTCGACACAGGACTTACCCTCTCTGTGCCTCGGTCTCCTCTTCCGGTAAACGGAGATAAGAATGGTCCTGGCACTGGTAACTTTGTTGTGAGGATTCACAGCGAGCCCTCAGCTAATCACGGCTACTGTCGATACCTGTCCTGGTCACCCCAGGACCCCGTGCGTTGGGGGCAGACAAGACTTGGCTATTGAAGTGGAGCTCGTGTCTTGGCCCTACCTCCCCATGCTCCCCAAACACACTCTGAGACCTCGGAGCCACATACCCCATATTCCAGGGGGATGATAATAACAACAACATCAATAACAGAACGACCTAAGAGGATCATTGCAAGCATTAAGCATGTATTAAGCAATTAATTCACTTTGGTCCACAGCACGTGGACCAAGGCAAATGTGGTTGACTGAAAAAAAAAAAATGGTCACAAGTTTTCACAGCCTCAGAAATGAGATGTCGCTCTCCCATCATGACGTGAAGTCTATTTCCCTGCCCCTTAAGTCTGGGCTGCTCTGTGACTTGCTTTGGCCAACAGTACATAAATGGTTGCACAACAATTTGGAATCCAGGCCTCAAGGGGTCTTGCCCCCTCCCTCTAGAACCCTGCATGCACGTGTGGGCAAGCCCAGCTAGCCTCTGAAGGATGGGAGACCAAACAGGCAGTGATGAGTCACCCCCACTAAACCGTCCCCCATCCAGAACAGCTAGCCCAGCACTGGCCCAGCCAACAACCACAGATGCCTGAATGAGTTCATCCAAGACAAGAAGAACCTCCCCACTGAGCCCAGCCCAAATTCTTCATAGAATCACGAGTTAAATAAATGGTGGGGTTTTAAGCTGCTATGTTTCAGAATCATTTGCGATACAGTAAGAGCTAATTGATACAGTAACTATTCAATAATTGGTAGCAGTCATTATTATTGCTGATATTTTAGTAGCAGTAATAATCTGGCTAATAGTAGTATTAATCATCTCTTCCCCACAAATATTTGCACAGCTCTCAGAGCCATGAACTTTCCATGTATCAATATTATTATTCAATCTTCATAACGACCCTTCTAGGTCATGCTGTGGTCTCCATTTCACAGCTGAAGAAACAGCTTTGGCAAGGGGATCTGACCCTCGTCCAGGAAGTGAACAGCCAGACCTGGGGTCAGAGTCTAGTGCTGCTGTCCCACTGTCACTACCGGGCCTCTTGGGATGGTCACTGTACATTGCCTGGATTTTCCCTAGGGCATGGCGTTATCTGAACACTTTCAATTTTAATAACCTAGTTATTACAGGGTGATGGTGTCAGAACATTCTGTACAGTGTTCTTTCTACTTTGGTCCAACTATCCAAGTCAAACCCTGCCTGGACTCTTTCAGTGACAGAGGCTCAAAGGATGTCATCAAGACTCTGCATTGACGACATTCCCAACAACTCCAACAAAAGTGCTATAGCCAGCTCTGACTGATGACCCTGGGTCATCTGCCCACCCCTGAGCTGTCCCATGTGTTCAAGGGAATGAACAGCAGTTATCAATAGGTCTTAAGAAAGTGTTCAAACCTGGATCTGGGAGGGCGAGGCCAGCCCAACCCAACTGCAAGGGAGGAAATTGGGGAAGAGGATCTCCCGCAGGAAAATCAGGATGCCATTACGAAACAAGAAGGAAGGGCAATGGAGCCCAAACAGAGAGACCTACCTAATCCCAGCTCTGAGCTTTGACTTGCCCCAGTCCAAGGAGGGTCCTGAAACACCCAGAAGAGGAACGAGGCTCGCACTCTGACCACATCTAATCCTGGTACCTTCTACACACCAAAAGATCTGCTTTCTAGACTCACTCAAGTAAGAGAATCTTCGGCCATGTTTTGGCACCTTCCCACCACACCACCCTAAAACAGCTGCAGGTCCTCCAGCAAGTCACATAACTTCTTTGAGTTCAGTTTCTAATCCATAAACTGAAGATATTTATGTTGATACTCAAGACAGACCATAAATATAGTCCTAGACAAATATCTTAGCTAAATTTTTCATTTTTCTTTTACTTATTTTTTATATAGCATTTCACAAAATAGACTGAAAAGAGATGACGCTATTCTTATTTGCTTATATTATTAAATGGGAACCCCACCCATGCCTAAGTCTGTATGGTGTCAGCATCCACTTACTGCCACTTCTCAACACTCTTCCTGTCTCTGGAAGTTGGTGTTTCTTGGAGGACAGTTTGACCGATGGGAAAGAGTCATAAGCAGGTGGCTTTGGTTCCCTTCTACAGGTAGAAAGTAGTCCCAAGAATCAAACAGAAAAATGTTGAGTCAAATGTCAGCCTCATTATTAGCCACGGAACTCCAAGATAAAGGATTAATCTGCTCATAATGAATCAGATCGTTATAGTGTATAATTTGAAAAGGTTCCCTTTAAGTAGAAGGGACAAAAAGGAGTCCATCTTTTCTGAAGTGAAGCTGCACCAGTAATGACAACAACAAGTGGCATTTCTTGAACACTAAGACCTTTATACACCAACTCGCCAAACCCTTCAGCAAGCCGATGTGATGATGGTACTACCCCATTCTAAAGATGAGGAAACTGAGACCTAGGGGACCGAGGAGGGAACTGAGTGAGAAAGGAACGGGCAGGGAAAGCAAAAGAAAAGAGAAAAATAAGGAGGAAGAGAGGAAAGGGAGAAAATAAATGACTTCTAAGGTTTTGACAAAGCTTCTTATTTTCTTTTTTCTCTTTTAAAGGATGAGGGCGTAGTCACTGAGAAAGAAAAATGGGCACTTCTGCAGTCAAAAGGGAATCTTTTCATGTATTTTACTATCTTTAGCTCTATAATTAAAGAACTTTGGTTTCTTACATAGCAAACTTTTCTTCCGCTTTAAAAACATTGTCACTAGAATAATCTTGGCAGGGGGTTAGGGGGCTGCCACCTAAAAACTGTCACTGTTTCCATAAGGTGGCAGCTTTAAGTCTCCTTCTTTCATTTCTGCACAGCAATGCAGTACAAAGAATGCTGGCTGCCCCCTCGCAGCAAATGACCACATTAAAATTCATTCTCTCCTTTCGTCTTTTTACTGTTTATTTTACAAACAGAGACACAGTGTCTGAACACTCCAGTGGCTCAAAGACATACTTTTCTAGTGAAACCTAACTACTTTCCACTTTCATATCTGAAAATGAAGCAAAGTCTTCCTTCAAAAGAATTTTCATCCAAATGCATCTACTTTCCAGCGGAGGTGGGAATCACACCCACTCATCCAAAATCCATAAACCCACACCTCTTTCCCAAAGCCCCATGTGATGCAGATCTCCCTCTGAGAAAGAAAGTTAAAACTGAGAATTCACGAATGAGTGCTAAGGTCAGGGAATAAGCAAGCTATTCTATTCTTCATGAATGCGAATTGAACTCACACCCTCAAGGAAAACATGGAGGCATTTGGGGACCATTTCTTTAAAGATCAAAGGACAGGCAAGGATCTCCTAAACAGGACACAAAAAAGCACTAACCAAAAAGGCAGATGGATAAATTGGACTTTATCAACATTAAATACTTGTGTTCATCAAAAGATAACAATTCAGTAAATCAAAACTACAATGAGGTACCACCTCACACCAGTCAGAATGGCCGTCATCATTAAAAAGTCTACAAATAACAAATGCTGGAGAGGGTGTGGAGAAAAGGGAACCCTCCTACACTGTTGGTGGGAATGTAAGTTGGTGCAGCCACTATGAAGAACAGTATGAAGGTTCCTCAGAAAACTAAAAATAGAGCTACCATATGATCCAGCAATCGCACTCCTGGTCATATGTCCAGACAAAACTATAATGCAAAAAGATACATGCACCCCTATGTTCATAGCAGGACTATTCACAATAGCTAAAACGTTGATACAACCTAAATGTCCATCAACAGATGAATGGATAAAGAAGGTGTGGTACATATATGCAATGGAATACTACTCAGCCATAAAAAAGAACAAAATAATGCCATTTGCAGCAACATGGTTGCAACTAGAGACTATCATACTAAGTGAAGTAAGTCAGAAAGAGAAAGACAAATACCATATGATATCACTTATATGTGGAATCTAAAATATGGCACAAATGAACCAATCTACAAAACAGAAACAGACTCACAGACATAGAGATCAGACTTGTGGTTGCCAAGGGGGAGGGGGGTGGGGGGAGGAATGGGTTGGGAGTTTGGAACTTACAGATGCAAACTATTATACATATTGGGTTGGCCAAAAAGTTCGTTCGGGGTTTTCCGTAAGACACGCATACAGGAAAACTCGAACGAACTTCTTGGCCAACCCAATAGAATGTATAAACAACAAGGTCCTGCTGTAACAGCACAGGGAACAATATCCAATCTCCTGGGATAAACCATAATGGAAAAGAATATTAAAAAAAAGAATGTACATATGTGTAAAACTCAGTCACTTTGCTGTATAGCGGAGATTGGCACAGCACTGTAAATCAACCATACCTCAATAAAAAAAAAAGGTTTTAAAAAAGATAATTTAAAAAGTCAAGGAGTAAGTAAGCTACAAATGGGAGGAGATATTTGCAATACACATACTTGAGAAAGTACTTATATCTAGAATATATAAAGAAATTCAATAAGTCAATAAGAAAAAGAGTACTCAATTAAAAGTAAGCAAAAGCCTTGCAGAGGCAACTCACAAAAGACCTAAATGATCCTATAAGCTATGAAAAAGCACTAAACCTCACTTTTTATTGCGAAAGTGCAAACACTGAGATAACAGTGACACCCCATCAGAATGGCTGAAATCCTAAAAGACTGACGATGTCAACTGGGGCCACCGGACTCTCATACACTGCCAGTGCACACAGTGCCACCATTTTGGTTAAGTGCTTGTCATTTTCTATAAAACTAAATATATAGCTGCCTTGTGACCCAATGATTCTCTTCCTAGGCATGTATGCATGAGAGACGAAGGTCTCCAAATCCTGTCTCAGGGTCTGCTCCTGTGGGGACCCAAAGGAAGACCCCTCATTTCAGCATAGACTAGCAGTTCGGGGAAAGGGTTCTGGAGTCAGAAGGACCTAAAACTAAATTCAGTCTCTTCCAATACCAGCTGTGTGGTCTCAAACAAAGGATTTAGACTTGAGTTTCTTCATCTGTAAAATGGCGATAATATTGAGCCAACTCACAAGGGTTCTGAGGCTGCAATGAGTTAATGCACACAGGGCACTTTTCACAATGCTTGGCCTGTTGTCAGCACTTCAGCGTGCTCAATGTTACTGTCATCAGCATCATCGAAGTTTGGAATCACATGTGACGTTCATTCTGCGATACAGAAAGTCAACCATTTCTAACATTTTAGGTACATAGCTCTTTTGTTTTTGGAGAATGTTTAAAGAAGTTCATCAGTGGCTCTACTTGGAACCATGGATGTTGAGGAAGGTAGATCTTGGGACATCTGATTGTAGCAATAACAGAAAATAAATGCTGAAAACACTGGTTGAAAAGATTCCATTTCACTTATCTGTTTCTCCACAGAGACCACACACTGTGAGATACTTGTAAGATTAGGTTATTTTCTGGAAGAGCAAATTTACCTCATCTCTCTCAAGAAGACTGATTTATTCCACAAGTTTATCCCAGGCCAACCAAACTTAAGCAGACTAATTTAAAGCTACATTTGAGCAGAACTAAATTCCTTTCATGAACACTTTTCAGCTTTTCTGATGAGCACATTTTATGTTGGAGGTTGCTCACCTTGTGTTTACTATTACATTCTTGCCTCCTTTGTTTATTGGCATAAGGGAAGGATTATAAGCCTGCTGAACATTTTTTCTTTTTTATGTCTTTCATGTGTTCTTTTCAGATCAAGAATGTGATATGTCCATTTAGAAGCTGCCTACCTGCAGGAAAGAAAAATTTACAATAGCTGACGTTTTTTGTGCAGCCCCAAATAAACAGTAGGTAGCCTTCCTGGGAGTGGATGTGGATAGCAGGCATGTCATTTGAGAAACAGCACATTAGGTCTCTTCTCTCTGTCTCTCTGACTCTCTCTGTCTCTCTCTAACTTCCGCTGGAATCACCTGGAGAGGATCTATGCTGGGAGCATATGATGGCCGCATTACAAACCAAAGACACACGGAAGCTCAGGTCACAGAAGGATGAGCAGTCAGCTGCTAAGCTCCGGGCTCAGACTTGGGCCCCTACAACTCAACACTGTACTGTTCGGAGCGACCCTGGACACATGGCTTCACCCCTCCAAGCCATGGTTTTCTCCTCTGTAATGTAGAAGTAGTAACACTGCCTGCCTCACAGAGTGGTCAGGATGCTTAAATGAGATACTGCTGGTCAAATGCCACCAGACCTGGTTTCAAGAAGCTGTCACTGCTACAACTATTCAATCCAGATTGGTTGACGCTTTGGGAAGGTGAGACCACCACTTTCTAATTTAGTGGTAGCATTCATTTATACTACATATTTTTGTTGTGGCATGAGTTCTTTTCCTTTGTGATAATGTGGAGTACATATCAGTTAGAAGGCATTCTGGGGCAAGGAACCAAATGCTCAGCCAAGGATGGCTTAAATGATAAAAATATATAGTTGTATCACGTTTTTAGAAGTCCCTAAGTAGGTGGTCCTGGGTTTGTTGGCAACACAATCAAGTCATCTTTGCCCAGGCGCTTTCCATCGTTCTGCTCTGCCATCCTTAACTTCTCTCCCTTAGGTAATCACCTCATGGTCCCAAGATGGCTGCTGCAATGCCAGCCACTTCAACCATATTCAATGGCAGGAAGCACAGCAGGGCCAGGGCAATAAAGAAGAATCTCTTCATGTGACCCTTTACACAACTTCCTTTCCTTTATCAAGGAAGAAAATTCTTCCCTGAAAGCTCTGCTGACCTCCCTCTGACTTATTGACCAGAACAGGTCACGCCTGGCTTCAAGGGAGGCTGGGAAAGCACATATCTGGATCATCCAGGCCTTTGTAGCAAGAGAAAAGCATTGGCAAGGGCTTTGGTGTAGCTAACCAATAGTTTCTGCTATAGGGTGTTGGACTGTGGTGCAAAATTGGGGATATCCAGCCCTATGCAGCTGAATGAACCAGGAATTGAGAAGAAATGTGGCACAACCAGACTTCCCAGTTCCCCCAGCCTTCCTGCTAACTTCCAGTACAAGTCTGAGCAAGCACCTCACCCTTCTGAGCATCCCCTGAAGAAGGAGAGGCTTCGAGCAACCTCCCAAAGAAACAACAAGAAGTCATGCCATTGGTACTTTCAACCACATAAAAAAGAGAATAAAGATTATTGGGCAGTGAAGTACTGATTTATCCCATTAATTACTGAGAGAGTGAGCCCGTTAAGACTTTCAGAAGGAGGGATTCTCTGTAAAGCTGGGCGGGGGATGCAGGGCAAAGAATGCTTTTGACACAGAAGAGGTCTGAGCTATGTGTTAAAGGGTGGGTTGGTCTGGAACAGTCAAGAGAAGAGGGAATTCCCAGCAGAACGGGGTCAACAGAAGGGTGGAGGTGGGAAGCCCAATGTTTACCTGGAGGTCAGTAAAGAGGCAAACTTAACCTAAAGCCATGTTTTCAGCAGGCTGTTCTACCCCAAACTAGTCACTCAAGATGTTACAGGAAGGACAGGGTTCTGGGGTATGTTACATTAGGAGACATCTGATACTCTAGCCCAATGCATCCAATGAAAATACAATGCGAGCCACCTAAGCAGTTTAAAATTCTGTAGCAGACACGTTAAAGAGGCAAAAAGAAACAACTCACTATGCCCCAGATATTGTCATTTCATTATGTAATCAACATAAATAATGAGAGATTTTGCATTCTTCTTTTTCATACTAAGTCTTTGAAAGCCAGTGAGTATCTACACCTACAGGACACTGCAATTCAGACCAGCCGTATTTCTAGTCAATGGCCACACGTGGCTGGTGGTTCCCGCATCAGAGGGAGCGGCTCTAACTCCATGCGGAGACTGACGTGCCACGGCCTCTCCCTTTGTCTTCTTTCTTTTTTTTCTTAGCACTTCTTGCTGAGAAGCAGCGTTGTAGGGAGCTCATAGCAGGAACTGCCAGCTAGCACGCTGCTTCTGGTGCTTTCCCCCGAAACACCCCCATGGAAGGAAGAGCAAGCTAGGACCTCAGAGGGGGTGGAAGGAAAGTATCTGCACTCTTCGCTCAAGCCAGTCTGCTGCCAGTATGGAATTTTCTTTGAAGTCTTCTGTTTCACCGTAAAAATTTATGGAGATTTTACACTCTACTCCAAAATATAGACGTGTTTGCTTGAATATTGAAAATGTTTTGGATTACTTGGCGTCTAGGAAAAATCGAAGCTTACCGTGTTTATGTTGTAACTCTCTCTGCCCATTCCATCTACCCTTGGGGTTATGGACCCCCCAATTTAAGATGCACAGGATTACCTGATCTCCAAGTTTCTTTCCAGCTCTGGAAGCCCAAGACTTTTTAAAAAATTAAGTTGGAGAGTCTGCTCCCTTACATTTAGGCAATCCATGAGCCTGTGTAAAGTTTTTTTTTTTTTTTTTTCCTTAACCATTCTGATCTAGGATAACTCACTAGCTGGGAGGCTTTAGGTATCAGATCTTCCAATTGTTCCCTTTTCTCTGCTAGTAACTCTTCCCATTCATGCTGAAAATAATCCCTAGGTCTCCCAGAACTATCCCCTAAATACCCCCTAGAACTGTTCCCTGAAAGTACCCCCAGAAGATGCTTCCTCCTGGAAGAGAAGTGGTTCTTCCTGAAACTACTTGTGAAAAATCAACATTTAGACAGACATTCCAATATCATTATAATTTCTAGTCTTTATGAGAGGTGCTATGTTGCCACTAACTAAAGTGGTAAATTTTGTAATTATTACAAAAATTTTATATATAAATATATTACACATTTATAAATATTATTATATTTATTATATATAAAATATAAAAATGTTAATGTTCCTCCCATCCGTGGTGGGGTGTGTGTTCCCTCCTCTTGAACCTGGGGGGAGGTTTGTGACCGTCTCAACCTGTAAAGCACTGGTGGAAGTGACCACCAAGACTAGACCAAGAACTCTTCCTCCTTGCTGTGAGGAAGCCCAAGCAGCCACAGGGAAGACCAAGCACAGAGATTCTGGCTGAGGGAGCCTAATGGGGTCCCGTTAACAGCCAGCCTCACACACCAGACAGGTGAGTGAACCAGCCTTCAGGTATTTCCAGATCCCAGCCATCAGGTATCCCCCAGCTGTCAAGCCTCCCCAGCTGACACTACACAGAGCAGAGCAGAGCTGTCCCCACAGAGTCCTGCCCAAATCGCAGATTCATGAGCAAAAAATGAATAAATGCTGTGGTTTTAATCCACTACGCTTGGGTGGTTTGTTACGAACAGCCTTCAGAGTCAGGCAGACCCGACTCTGGGTCAGGTCTGCCCCTTGCTCTGCAATCTCCCCACCACACACACACACACACACACCAGTCACACCCGCATCACACACCACACACACACACACACACACACACACACACACACACACTTGCAAACAGTGCTGAGGGCATGCAGTTGAACTTACAGAGGACAGGGCATTTTTGGTGAGGCCCCCAGCTCACATCTAAGTGAGACCCAGTAAGTCATCAGCAGCACCAGAGTTAGTAATAGTAAAACTGTGATCGTGAAGGGAGCTTCCCCTGTGTTCGCCCCGAGCTGGCTCTGCTCTGAGCACTTCTCCTAGACAAACTCATCCAACCCACAGCGGCCTGAAGCCCGGAGGACTCTATCTCCCCATTTCCCAGGAAGGCGTGTTGACCAAGGCCACGCGGGAGAGGAGCAAAGGGACCCTGGCCTCTCATCACCAGTTTCCTCCCGAGGTTTGTCAGCAAAGCCGTCCCAGAATGGAGCTGTGAGGGGTGTGGCTGTGCACCCATATGGTTTGCTGCAGAAATTCATGACCCAGGGTGTCCAAGATCCCATGAGGCTGTTAATGATATACAATATAAGCACTGATTAAGTTCTGAAATCTAACAAATTCTGAATTCTGAAACAGATCTGGCTCCCAGGGTCTGAGATAAGGGACACAGATAAGAAACCTGTGGGACAGACTGTTTGGATCATGAGTCCCAATTGTGGACAATTAAAGAACAATAAGCCCGCTCACATTCATGGGGGCTTATTCATGGGGGCTTATGCATTTCGCACAGATTATCTCATTACTGCTCACATCCACCCGGGGGTCAGCAAACTGGGCCCACACGGCCGCAGAAACGCTGTCCAGCCTCCAACCACGCTCTGCTGGGGGGTCAGCAGGCTGACCGCCTGTGAGGGTGGGATGCACGTTCGCAGCCTTGGCACCTATCGGGTTTCCCAGAGCCAGCGCCCTCCCTCGCTGGTGCCGACATCAGGCTCCACGCTAAGCACCAGATTAGAGCTGTTTGTCACGGGATTTGCAGGGCTTTCCCCAGCAGGCGAGAGAGCCAGCATTTCCCCAGAACGCTAATACAGCTGGCTGTCGGGGGCTCCCTCAGGCAGTGAGCACATGGCTAGGCTTGGGGATGGGGACAGACAGGATGGGGGAGGGGAACAGTCGAGGGGCCCTTCTGCCAAAGAGGAGGATGGGGACCCTTGCCCCTGACAAATGCCCTGTGCTTCCAACCCTGGGGTTCTCTGCCACTTTGCTCCTGAAATGCCGTGCCTCTTGCTAAGAGCTTGGTTCTCAAGCGCATGGATCTGGCTGGAATCCCAACCCTGCTCTTTACTCTGGGACTTTGGGCTAGGCACTAAAAGTTGTTGTGCCTCAGTTTCCCCATCGATGAGGTGAGGATGTTAACAACTGCAAGTACAGACGTGATAACAAGTGAAGGAAGCCAACAGGCCATGTGATTCACAGATACGTAAGTTCCACAAAACTCATGGCGATACAAGTTGGGATGGTGACAAGCTGGGGAGATGGGGGTCTACCAGGAAGGAGGACGAGGGGCCCCTGAGGGCGCTGTGAATGCTCTGTGTCTTGACCTGGGTAGTTGCCGCACGGGGGGGGGGGGTGGGAACGCCTGAGTTAATAAATCACCGAGTTGTGCACTCAGGTGCGCTGAATTGCATTGAAGCCATGCCTCAATGAAAAAGAAAAAAGAACGTGCCAGCACATCGTAAGGGCTCGAAAGATAGCAGCTCAAAAAGCATGTGTGTGTGGCCTGGGCATACACACCACCTCGCTTCAACCAGCAAGCAGACCAGCGCCTGGGAAGGTCCTGGCGATTTCCCACCATTAAGGCTTTACCATTTTTCTTAAGTAGGGTTCTTTCTGTTCAGTTTGGATGCGCCTGCAGCCTTCTCTCTGATTACGGTATTTTTTTCTTTTGAGGGAAAAGAGAAATTGGGGAGTAGAGGGCAGGACAGAGGGTAGAGCGAGACAGTTGGGACAGGGCCCGCGGAACCTTCCAAGACATGGTGTCAGCACACGCACCCTGGGGTTTCCTCTGTGTGCTCCTGGGCTCGATTTTTCCGTGAAGCCCCACATTCCAGGAGGGGACCTTCAGCCTACCCAAATGCAGCTCCATGGTCAAGGCTGCCCCCCATTGCAAGACCATGGCAGGTCCGAGACATGGCACCGAGATACAGCAGATAATGGTTGTAATTTGTCCCAGAACAGAGTCTGCTCAGAGTGAGGCCCGGAACGTTCCCTCCCTCCAGGCCAAAACACCTCCTGCGGATTCTTTAAACACTGCTATGCTTGTCCAGAAGCGTGGCTGAGGCTCTGCTGAGGCTGATGGTTCTCAGTGGATTTACTTCCCACCTCCCAAGAGGAGGTCTCTGTCTCCTCTCTGCAGGTGGCCCTGGCAAGGAGAAAGCAGGGGCGTGGGAGACACTGGACCTGCCGCCCCCTGCCTGAACTCACTGGCCATCCGGGAGGGGTATGGCCATCTAGACATGGCTGGCCATCTCGAGGTCCTTAACTGGGTCATATAGGCAAAGTCCCTTTCGCTCTGTAGGGTAACATGGTCATGGGTTCTTGGTATCAGTGGACGTCTTTGGGGGAGTGAGATATCTTGCTCACCACACTGAATGTGTGTAGACTCAATCTGTCCAAGGAGAAAGAACTAGCTTGAGCCTCAAAAGGTTTGCACCAGTTTACGTTCCAGCCGGCAGAGCACGAGGGTCCCTATTTTCCCACACTCCACCTTCCTTCCTTTCAACCCCTCCGCCTTCTCCCAGAGAGGCCTGCTCAGTCACATGAATCTACACCCTGAATACTAAAGTGAACCCAAATATATTATTGCTCCCCCCCAAAAAAAAATAACATCAAAAGTAAAACAGCCCAATTAACAAGATCTCTTCTGAAAGCACCACTTTGTGAAAAACCAAACTATTGAGAAATAACTATTCTGCAGTCATGAAATGAATCTTCCAGAGTCCCACTTTTAAAACTAAAATCTCAGGTTCCACTTCGGAGGCATTGGAATGAATCTCCTCCCGTGGTTGGAGTGAATTCCAGAAGTGACAGATGTCTTAAGGATGAAACTTAAAAGAATACAGCAGTGTTTTTAAAAGGCTATTTGTCCACCCTGAATCTAACCCTGAACTATATGTAGAATAACAGACATAAATGAGATCAGCACAATCAGCAGGGAAAGTTAACAAATGATCATGAAAAATTCGATACTGTGTGCAGTGATATTTCAGGGGCATGTGCCTGTTAAAATCTACCAGACTTTAATGTCCCTTCCACAGGTAATCAAAAATAAATACAATGACATTCTGTATTTGTCAACAAAAAGAGAGCCCTGCTTAGCTTGACATCACCTCTGTGTCCAAGACCCAGGAGAGTCCACTCTATTCATCTCGGAGGATAATCACCTGTGAGATAAACGGCTGTCTTATAAAACACAATAAAATACAATACCCAGTGCTGGCAAGGATGCAGTAAGACAGCGGCCTCGTGCCCTACCCCGTGGGAAAAGAAAGCAAATTGGCAGCCAGTCTCAAGAGCCTTGACAACACTTGGACACTTTGATTCTTTAATTTGTTCTGGCCAACTGTCCCAGGGAAATAATTCTAAATACTTCACATGGGAAGTGCTGAAGAAATAGCCACTGGGTTGAACTGAGCTGGACCTCAAGGCAACCAGGGGGCTGGAAGAGGAGGAGGAGAGTCCGAGGTGAGCTTCGGGTATGACTCACACACCCTTGAGGGAAATAACCAAATGTGAGAGCCCACAGGAGGGAGAGCAGGTCCAGGGCTGAGGAGGGACATTCCTTCCTGCCTGGTGGGTGGCCGCCCTGTTGTCACCCCTCTTCCCTCCATTGGAGCCCCTCCCAAGGTCTCCTCTTCCCACCATGTGGAAGGGTCACCGCCACTACTTTCCCGCAGAGCAAATCATAAACACCAGAGAGAGAGGGAGGAGGCGAGGGAGAGAAGAGCCTGGGTCAGAGAAAGGGGGAGGGGGGAGGTTGCAGGGGAGTGTGGGAATGAGGGGGGGGCTCCACAGCATTTAGAAGCACGAGGCCGGAGCCACGAGCAGGAGCTCAGGCTCTGCTGGAGAAAGCTGCTAACACGTGTATTCTGATGCAGTGACCACACCAGACTCTGGTCCTCACTTGATGGACCTGATCGGGGTTAACTGCCCATTTAATCAGAAACAATGCAGAGTGTGCCGCTGGCAGAGGGACACAAGAGCATGTTCCTGCACCCTGCTGCCTGGAACACAAACACAATGGCCACCCCCCCTTGTTCCTCGGGCCACACCTTTAGGTGGCAGAGTGGTGAGCAGGAAGGAGCCTTGACCCCTGAAGACTCTGTGGAGCAGAGGCACCCCCCGCCCCAAATGGCCACCCCAGGACTCCCATTACATGAGAATGAAATCAACATCCGTCATTTTTAAGCTGTTTTCTTTTCCAACTTCCACCATACATAGCTGAGTCTAATCCTAAGTAGCACAGTGACCAGTAGATAACAAAGATATTACTTAATGTCAAAACATCAGCATTCTAATTATAATTATTGTAACTTTTAATGATGTACAATTATAACATCGTATCACTCTTAAACCTGGGCCCCCACCCTGGAACCCACACCTCAGGGGGTCCCACATTTTGGAGCACAGCCCTTAAAATTTTCTAAACTCCCTCCAGTGGCTGGAACCAGACAGGAAGGCAGTGCCATCCAGGTAGGACACCCCAATCCAGGATGGGACCCACCTGAGCCTTGGTCCTCATTCCCTCCCACTCTCCCACCCTCTACCCAATAGGAGAGGTCGACCAAATGCCCTGAGTTTTGGTACTTGTGCCTATGGGTCATCTGGAGTTCTATGGCCACTGGTGCCAGTCTGGTGTCACCAACTGATGCAGTATATTTTATGCAGGATCACAGGAGACTGGGCCACTAGAATGGACTCTGATTTAGAGTCATTCAAACTGTTTATTAAGACAAGAGCCCTGCAAAAAGTATCTGCCACGGACTTCCCTTGTGGCGCAGTGGTTGAGAATCTGCCTGCCAACACAGGGGACGTGGGTTCAATCCCTGGTCCCGGAAGATCCCACATGCCACAGAGCAACTAAGCCTGTGAGCCACAACTACTGAGCCTGTGCTCTAGAGCCCGTGAGCCACCATTACTGTAGCCCACGCACCTAGAGCCTAGGCTCTGCAACAAGAGAAACCACCGCAATGAGAAGCCCGCGCACCTCAACGAAGAGTAGCCCCCGCTCGCCGCAACTAGAGAGAGTCTGCGTGCAGCAACGAAGACCCAACACAGCCAAAAATAAATAAATAATTAAAAAAAAAAATATGCCTGGAGCCCCACACATCCTAGGGGGAGCCCTGTCATTATTATTGAGTGCTAATAATTACTGCTAATAACAAATAGTCTCTGTCAATCCAAACTCCACAGCAGTAAAGCTAACCCCTCCTGCAAAAGTTGAGGGACTTTAGGACCAACTTCCTATAGCCAAGCAGGGGCCAGCCCATCAGCGTCCCACAGGATTCCACTCCTGGGGGAGTAGAAACCCACCCACCACCTTCCCTCCCAACCTGCCATCCTGAAGACTTCTCAAAAACGCAAGCAGCTGCTGCCCTCTCTCCCCCCCCCATCTCTATTTAAAATGCCTGCCTAGAGCCCAGCAAACACCAAGGAAGTATGGGCACTTCCAGGAGCAGCAAGGCTGACAAGGTGTCCGGGGCCCTGCCAGGCACCGAGAGCTCCACACGCTGACCATTTCGTCACAGAGCCACCCTGTGAGTTAGGTTGCTGAGTGTGCCCAGTTTACAGCTGAAGGGACCGAGGCAGAGGGCCCACGCAGCATTAGGACGTGGAGAAGCCCTGACTCAATTCGAGGCTGTGCCTGGATGCAGAGCCCCACGTGGAGATCAAGGAGGGAGGGAAGAAGAAGGTAAAGCAGACGGTGCAGGGAGTGAACAGAATCACATTACATTGTTCGGAACATTTTGTCTAAGGAGTAAAAGGCTGTAATGGTGCCCTCAAACTCGCTTTGCATTAGAGTTCCCGGGGGAGGCTATTAGCCTTCCATCCTCAGACCCCAGCCTGGGAGACTGCCTGAGCAGGTTGGGGGCGCCTGGGAACGGGTATTTTCACTCCTGGGTGATTGTGCCCTGCCACCAGGGTGAGGAGCCACCAGATGCGATGGTCTCTAAATGCACCCCCTCCAGCATTCGGGCCCTTCCACCACCTCTGGGGAGACAGGCCCCTCCCTGCCTCCCTAACCCAACACAGGCAGGCTTCCTGTGCCTTGTTTTTATATTACAGATAAGGAACCTGAGACCCAGAGCGGGAGAGGGCCCAGGCCACCGTCATCCCGCGGGTTACTGATGAAGCTCACTGCTCTCGGTTCCCTTGCTCTGGACTTTCCGCTCCAGTCCAAACGCCCTCAGGGCTGTTTCTCTCTGCCATAGAGAGCAGCCTCCACTATGAGCATGAATGCCAAAACATAAAAACAGACAAGGAAAAGTGCCCCACGAGGGTGCCCGCCGTGTCCTCCTAGGGGAGTCCAACCTGACAAGCAGCCTCATCATTAAACCACCACAGTCCTCGCCAGCCCGGCAGCTGGGGATGTGTTCTCAAGCAGGCACCTCCCAGGGAGGATGGCAGTGGTGCCCATGGGGGCAGGGGCTGCCTGGGACACATGGGCCCATCCAGCAATCTGTTTCCAATTCCCTGACGCAGGGGTGATTTATCCTCCTCACTCGGCTGCTGCAGGCTCCGCATGCCTCAAGGATTACACGCTGAGTGAACTCTGTCGGGTGCAGGACAACGCGTTCCATTGTTCCCCCCCCGCCTTTCCAACGCCCTGATTGGCAAGAAAATGTCTCCGAGAGATGGATAGAAAAAAAACATTCCCCAGGCCGAGGTCTCCCCATCAGACTGATTAGCTACCAGCACTGAGGTGGCTCTTTGCAAGACTGGCAGACTGGGGTCTTTTCTGTTGCCAGAAAGGCTCTCTTCTCCCTCATCAGGAAATTAACTTCAAAATGAAGTGGGGCCTGCCCACCTCGACTTCCCAGGGCAGGTCAAACTGCAAATACTCCACCTATCACTGTTTGTTAGTATAACTGTTACTATTACAGTTTATTGAGCATTTACTACGTGTCAAACCTTGTGCTAAGCTATGTAATTATCCTGATGGCAGAGAATAACGTATAAGGCACTCACTATACGTCTGGCACTGTGACTAGCGCCTTCCTCCTCGTTCAACCCTAACCACACAACACTGGCCCCGTTTTACAGCTGCCCTGGCTCTTCCTTGGCCAGCAGCACAGTGAGGAGTCTGAGAAGGGATCTGCCCACTTATTATCACCGAGTGCTGGTCATCACAGTCGCATGTGTACCACTGCGCTGGATAAATGATGTCACCGGCACAACAGGTCCATGAGGGTGAGCACCAGGGCCATGCAGAAGGCTTTCCCTTGTGTGAAGGGCCTGGGCCAGTCACTGAGCAAAGGGGACCAGTGGAGGTGTCAGGGATGAAGCAGAACCGAAACTGACAGAGGAGATGGGATACAAGAAATGGAAGTGTCAAAAGGGGAAGATGTGTCAGGCCCAGGAAGAGCAGAGGCAGAAAGGGAGAGGCAAGAGGTAGCCAAAGCAAGAGGTGGGGGAGAAAACTGTTCCCTGTCTCCTGCTTTCCGCATTCGGAACTCTCCTTGTGAAACGCCCCAGCCTGCCTTTTCCAGCCTCAGAAAATGTTGCCAAAAGTTCACTGCAGGAGAGGCACTCATACAAGTGAGTAAACGCCTTTTAAGGATGGCAATCACTTGTCACCCATTCTTTTCACTCTGTCCTGCTCAGACATCACTAGTCAACCATGGGCCCCCCCCCCCAGAAAGTCTCTACCAATCGATCAGAGTGTGTGCATGAAACAAAACCCATTTGCTATAACTGCTTGGCTCAGGTGATTTTCTTCCTTAATCCCCTCTTATGCTATTTTTTTGGTACTTTTTTTTAAATTTTATTTTATTTACTTTTGGCTGTGTCGGGTCTTCATTGCTGCACGCGGTCTTTCTCTAGTTGCGGTGAGCGGGGGCTACTCTTCATTGTGGTGCACTGGCTTCTCATTGCAGTGGCTTCTCTCGTTGCGGAGAATGGGCTCTAGATGTGTGGGCTTCAGTAGTTGTGGCACGTGGGCTCAGTAGTTGTGGCTCGCGGGCTGTAGAGTACAGGCTCAGTAGTTGTGGTGCACGGCCTTAGTTGCTCCGCAGCATGTGGGCTCTTCCCAGACCAAGGATCAAATCCATGTCCCCTGCATTGGCAGGCGGATTCTTCACCACTGCACCACCAGGGAAGCCCGCCCTCTTATGTTATTTATGGTCATAGCTTTCTGTCCTTTGGACCACCGAGCATGGTCCCATGGCCTCATGCAACAGCCTCCAGGCCGATCTCCAGGCTCTGTAGGAGCACTGTCCCAGAGTGCAGGTTGTCTTCTCTGAATTACACAGTTGGCACCTCGAAGCACAGTTGTGTTTGAAGGCTTTCGGACCAAATGCTGCCTTCCCTGTGACCCATCTCTCTCCATTAGAAAGGTATGTGTATGTCACAAAAAAAACGGAAACCAAGACAGGACTGTCTAGAGGCTGGAGAGACCCAATACCAGGCCCAGCAGACCCTCAGGCCAAACAGAGCTACTCAGCTGGGTCCACCGACATGAAGTCTCTGGAATTGGACCTTCCTAAGTTTCCACCATCAGAGTCCCTTTGCTGTTATCTTCCAAGCAGCTCCACTGAAATGGAAAACTGCTGCCCAGGAAACAACCTATGAACCTATTCATACCTGCCACCTCAAAGCTTTCTCAGTCTCCGTAACAAAAACACACGCAAGCTTCAGCTAGGAATACAGAATAAAAGAATAATAATGAACAAAAAAGCAGAATGATTATAAGAAAAGATGAAGGGGAGCTCAGTGCATCCCGGGCAGTGGCCCAGGGCCCTGTGCTCAGAAGGGCCCTGGGCTTGGTTCAATGTTCTGATATCGCCATCTTGAAATTCTTAACAATCTTATTTTTTACCAGCTCAGTCCTGCTGGAGACCTCGAGGAGATGGTGTAGGACATGCCTCGGCACAGCCCCCTCTGACAGGTGAGGAGTCTGGGGTATTCATCCTCCACCTCCGTCCATCACTGACTGAGGACCCCCAGCATCTCTGGTCTGCCCAGGTGTGGGCTGAGAGGAGCTATCAGGGGAAGTCTGGGGTACCTGCAGAAGGTCATCAGCATGCACTGGGAAGGTGGGCGCCAAGGGCATGAGGGCAGGGCAGTGGCAACCTCAGGCACTGTGAATTACAGAACTAGAGTATGGGTAACTAGGAGGGTTTACCTATAATAACACCAGGGAGAAAACTGTACCTAGCTGCAGCCTTCTACTTCTACACAGAGCTTAGTGCTGGTGTGAGCTAAGAATCCCAGAGGCTCAGGGGTCCACCCTTTCATTCCACAGATTCATGAACACACAGAGCACAGCATCCCTCTCCACAGCTCTCTGTCTTGGATTATGACACAGCCCTTCTTAAAATTTAGAATGAGATGCAAACTCGCCCCCATGGCCTACAAGGCCAAGCGCTCCATGACCTGTGCCCCTCACCCACTGTGCTCCAGCTGTGCTGGCCTCTCCTCACACCAAGTCCCTTCTCACCTGTGGGCCCTTTTAGAAGCTTTGCCCTTTGCCTGCAAATGTTCATCCATCTTTCTCCCCTTCATGTCTGGATTCTCGTCATTCTTCAGGGGACAGCTCAGATGTCACCTGCATATAGAGGCCTTCCCAGACCAGTTAGTCCCCTTCCCTTAATTTCTAGCATGGCTCCCTGTCTGTATCCTCTAGAGCAGTCATCAGAATTGGTTGTGAAGTTTTTATTTGTTTCCTCTCCAATCACCTGTCTCCACGCTAACTGTACTCCATGAGGCAGGTACCCTGTCTGTTTTGCTCACTGATGCGGTCCTAGAGCCTGGCACCGTGCCCTGAGGCTCAATATTTGGCAAATGAATGAATGATTGTGACTTCCTGAAGTTCTCTGCCTTCAAGGGGAACATCCGCTGGTCACCACTAACATGGGAAATATTTTAGGCATAACTGCTGTCACATGTAGCAGCTGGACCCCAAGGACATCACAGGTTTGGGGGTTTGATGGCCCCCCAGAGACATCCACTACTAATCCCTGGAACCCGTGAATCTATTACCTCACAAGGCAAAGGGGAATTAAAGTTGCAGACGGAAGTAAGTGTACTAAATCAGCAGACCTTCAAATGGTGAGAGCATCCTGGATTCCACAGGTGGGCCCAGTGTAACCACAGGGTCCTTAAATGTGGGAGGTAAGGCAGAAGAAAAAGTCAGAGAAAGCCTTGTGATGACAGATGCAGGATCAGAGAGATGCAACATTGTTGACTTTGAGGCTGAAGGAGGGGGCCACGAACCAAGGGATGCAGGCAACTCTAGATGCTGGAAAAGGCCAGGAAACAGATTCTCCTCTGGAGCCCCCAGAGGGAACCAGCCTTGCGACACCTTGACTTTAGCCCAGTGAAACCCACATCAGACTTCAGTCTTCCAGAACAGTAAGAGAATTGACATGTGTTGTTCTCAGACACGAAGTTGATGGTACGTTGTTACAGCAGCCATAGGACACTCATACAGTGTGGCAATGCTTTCTCTAAGAATCTCATTTGATTATTGCAGCAGCCCTGCACAGCGGGAATATCAGTGCCCCCATTTTATGGATGAGGAAACTGAGGCACAGAGAGACTAAGTTGCTGCCCGGTTCCAGAGCAAATAGGTGGCAGAGCGGGCCTGTGCACGGGAGGTAGTCCCCGGAGTCCACCTGGTGCCCACAGTGGCTGCCTCCACAGACGGCTTTGGTGATAGAGTGAGATAATAGGTGTGAACACTTAGCACAGCCCTGGCACATGGGAAACCCTCACCACGTGGGCTTGGCTGTGGTCAATAGCATGGGTCTGATTCCTGCTTAGAGGGCCAATGGCTGTCATCTTCTGAAATGATCCTTCATGGCTTTCCATAGTTCCCTTGACCCCTGGGCTGGGCACTGGTAAGCAGACCTGCTGATGTACTGCACATCTACAGTTATGCTGTAATAAAAAAGCCGTGAGCTTGGGCCAGTGGCAGAAGGCCTGTGTTAGAATTCCCACCAGCACCAATGAGCACGTGCCCTATGTGAGGGTGTCATGGAGATCACCCAGGAAGGCGCCCTGTCCCTCCCAGCACACGGCGGGTGTGTGCAACAGTGCTGTGTCTCTTCCTCCATGCCTCTCTGACCCCCACCGCCCTGTAAACTTGAGGAGCCCCCAAGGCTTCCTGCTCACCCCGACCAGCTGCACAGAAGTGGTCAAATCTCGCCCTGAACGTGGGGGAGCCTGGGTTTCCCTTGTCCTGTCCGTCTGTGAGCGGCTGCTTGTACGCTCCATCTAGCCCCTGCTCCAGGGCAACAGGACATGTGGACATGCAGATGGATCGTCTCCTGAAATGATCCCTCTGGGAGGGCAGGCCCAGCACTGTGAAACCAGCTGTGTGTTCATCTAAGAAAAGGGCAGGCGGCCATGGAAAACAGCCCTTCCCAGCTCCCTCAGCGGCACAGGCATTCTCAAACCTTTGCTTCCTGCTGCCTCTCTCCCCCAGACCCTGGCGCCAGGTTTGCACTTAGCCCTGAAAAATGAGAAAGGGCTCGGCTGGGAAGCCAGAAGCAGTGGAGCTCTGTAAAGGGGCCCTGAATTTTTAAAAAGTTAAAAATTAAATGTAAATCATCAGTGACTTGGGAAAAAACATTTCTCTCCAATCCAGAGGTTCTTAACCTTTGGAGGAACTCGGACCCCCTTGAAAGTCTTATGAAACTAAAGAACCCCTTCTTGGAATGTTTATGAACATATAAAATTTGCAGGATTACCAAGGAAACAATTATACTGAAATACAGTTATCAAACAATTTTTAATTGTAAATGTATAGTCAATATATGTGCTTTTTTTAGAAACACGGATCTCACAGAGAGTCTAACAGCTTCTTTAACTCAAAGTAGCACTGAACTCAAATTATATTTCAAAATAGTAGCTGTGACTGTACTATGACAGGAAGTATCTATGATTTCATTGGTGACAAAGTCACAGATTCTGCTAGTGCTACTGGCTTATTGCCTTTGACCATAACGAAAGGAAATGCTACATTTTGGTTAGACAAAATAAAGATGTAATATTTTTTCCTCCAGGTTTGCTGATCCCCTGAATTCTCTCCACGGACAGCTTGGTTATGCATTAGGAACCCCGGTGACAATCATGACAGTCACTCCTGGCTGCCACTTGGATCTCACCCAGAGAGTGAGCAAAAAGAAGGCACTCGGGATAAGCCTTCAGTACCTTCAAGCTAGTACATGAAGTGTAAGATAGTCTACATTTCATGTTGGAAAAAAAAAGAACACCCTCAAATGTGCGGGAGGGGTGGATCTTGAAATAGCTTTGGTGGTTATGTCTAGATACAGAATTTAGAGTAATTTTTTCCCTGTGTTCATCTGTCTTCTACATAAATATTATTTTTTTATTATTAAACATATAGTAAAAGTAGGCATTCACTGGGTAGAAATGACTGCAAACAGAGAGCTTTCATATTAAATTCTGCACAAAAGTACTGTTTACATTTTCCACAATGGACGCACATTACATTTTAAATTAAAAGCTACCAAAAATCATTAAGTTGTACACTTTAAATGGGTGAATCATATGGTATGTGAATTATATCTCAAAGCAGCTAAAATTTTTTAATTCACTGGTTTTTGGAGACTCCACTTGGATACACATGATTGATTGACTTGAATAACTAGTTAATTAAAGCAAATCAATCAAACTTTAAAAAGAAAAAAATATAAGCCATTTGGGAAATGTAAAAATTGTTTGGATATTGGATGATATTAAGTAATGATTGTTAAACATTTTGGTGTGATAATATTATGACTGCGTTTAAGAGAAATGACTTGCATAGTAAGAATCATTTCTTTGTGTTATTTCCTGCAATGTGAGTAAATCTACAGTTCTCTCAATATAAAATTTTTAATTAAAAAAAAATGAGTGAGATCCTATTTTTCAGAGATACATACTGAAATAGTTACAGATGAAAAGATACAGTATCAGGAATTTGCTTCAAAATAATCCTGGCTTGGGGAGAGTGGGTGGAAGCAGAGAAAATAAGATTGGTGAGTTCATAACTGTTAACGATGGGTGACGGGCACGTGGGGCTTTGTTCTACTTTTGTATACATCTGAAATTTTCCATAAAACATTTGTAAAAGCTAACCTTAAAAAAAATTGGGCTTCCCTGGTGGCGCAGTGGTTGAGAGTCCGCCTGCCAATGCAGGGGACACGGGTTCGTGCCCCAGTCCGGGAGGATCCCACATGCCGCGGAGCGGCTGGGCCCGTGAGCCATGTCCGAACCTGCGCGTCCGAAGCCTGTGCTCCGCAACGGGAGCGGCCGCAGCAGTGAGAGGCTCGCGTACCGCAAAAAAAAAAAAAAAAAAAAAAATTAATTGGATGGGCAATAATAATGAAGGTAATTCACACACAAAGTAATCAGGTATCCAGGAAAAAAAGTTTTGTGTTTTAAAAACTCAAGAAAGAAAGAATCACTGTCACTGTTCTCCTTTTGTTTTATAAGTTGAGGGGATTGTAAGTAACAAACCTATTGTCCTTCCTCCCCCCACCAACATAAACCACCCCGAAGGGGAAGGACGGCCTCACCCAGCATGCCATTTGCAGGCAGCAGGCTTCTGAGATGGCCCAGTGCGGGCAAAGGCGCCCTAGAATCAAGGTCCAGACCCAGGGTCCCAGGCCTACCTCAGCTGCAGCCTATCCCTTCCCCACTCCAAGCCTCAGTTTCCCCACTGTCCAAGTGAGGAATTTTGCACCAGAAGAATCTCTAGGCTTCCTTCCAGCTGGTATGCTCTGTGATCATCTGAGCCGTGTTTACTTGGGCTCTGGATGAGCAGGGATTGGGGCCCACAGGCCGCGCTCCATCACGCAGGCTCTGACATGCCCCTTGCCGAGATCCCAGGGAAGTCACAGGCCCCTGCCGCTTCCCAAAACACGGGCGTTCCATACCCTGCCGCGGGCCCAGCGTGCAAGGCTGGGCGGAGGTGTCCGCACATGTACTCATCCTGATGGCAAAGGGCCAGGCCAAGGGTGTTTACAGGGACCCTGCAGCGAGGGCAGAGGGTGTGAGCAGTCAGCCCCTCTCTGGCCTGGCCCGTGGACACCCCCTTCCTTTGGGCCTCACCCTGCCCCACCTTCTGGCACCCCCTGATTACACGATCGTCTTGCCAGCAGCTCCCTGGCTGTGACCCGGGCAATTGCAAACACATGGGACCTGGCTGTAGCCAAGAGTGACAAGTGCTGCGTGGTGTCACTGGCTGGCGATGAGGCCTGGACGAGGCACGGACCCCTTGAGAGTGCCCTTGACTCTCACGTAGCCAGATTCATACCCAAGTAGGCCCCACTTGTAAGCTGACACACGGATAGCGTGGCTCACCTTCTTAACGTACAGCCCTCCCCTGCCCTGCATTCGGGGACCCCAGCCCTCTGCCAGTCGGGCTCTGGACACCCTGGCCCCAAACCACCATTTCAACCTGATCTCCAAACCTCTCCTCAAAGTGCCTTCCCTACGAATGAGTGCTCTCCAAAGTGAGTTCCATGGAAGCCCATCCTACAGGATAGTCGCAGTCGTCACGCCACTAAAAGGCTCCACGGTCAAAAAAGTTTGGCAAACACTGGGTTAAACCAATTTAAACATGTCTTCTGTGTATTCCACAGGCCTTCTCAGTGACTTTGCGATGAGCATTGTGAATTTGAACCAGGGGATGCCACGTTTTCTCTGCTGATTTGGCCCCAGAAGTTGTATGTTAATAGGCATCCTGGGGACCAGTCATCCATGTACTTCAGGGAATTCTGCTCTAGACAGGCTGACCTCCACCGTCACCGGTATGATCGAGGGCTTTTGTGATGTTCCAGCATCTTGCTATTCATTCATTTGGAGTTGGCAGGTTTTTCCACAATCAAGCCCGTTCACCCTGATCTCATACTCTGGCAACTGATCTTTGTATCAGGACTTTGCATGGACTATGAATTTGCATCCATCTGCTTGGACTCTTGTTCTGGTGACCCTCTAACGGTCATAGCTGGGGCCACACTTGTCCTTAGAGCATATATTTTCTGACCTTCCAAACTTTCAACCATTCAAGAAAATGTTATTGAGCACCTAGGACATGCACGACGACACTGCGGCAGAGGTACCCAGGCCCAACGGGAGAGCCACCAAAGCGCAATGAGCCTCTAGCGCTGGTTTACACCTGCAACCATCCAGCCAGCGGAGCTACAGCAATAGTTCTGAAAATGACCAGAAGATGTTCCAAGGAAGTCAGGAGTCCCACAAGTCCAAAACCAGGGCAAGCAAACAGAGGCAAGAGTAGGAAGCTACCAGTATTCTCAGCGGCAATGACGGCACCCTTCCCGGTATGGAGACAGAATGGTCAGAATCTGACCCCCAAGCCATTTCTGTTTAAGCCCCCAGTTTGTAGTCACTTGTTTCAGCAGCCCCAGAACACTCACGTGCACCCCTGAAGCTGACCACCAGGGAGCCCCCGATCCCTTCCTGGGCCTTCAACTCGCCTTTCCGCCCCAGGGGGGCTCAGCCCCTGCCCTGTCACGTGCTCTTCAGGACAGAGTCTCAGACACACCACAAAGAGCCAACACGTGGAGACTAAGCTGCCCACTGGGAGCTGTGTCCTAATTCCTACCTCTTGCTAAGGAATGAACCCCAAAGCCATGAGAGTGGGAAAGGTCTGCGGCCTTAGAAGGCACGTAGCCCAGTGTTGCTACATGAGTGGACCAAGGACCTATGGCAGAGTGAAGAGGCTGGCAAATTCTATCTGGAAAAAGCAAGTGTAAAACTGCACAACATTATTAAAAGCAACAATGTCAGGGCTGTGGAAATTGAGCAAAGGCAGACAACAAACTAGGAGGAGCCTATTCTTGAAAAACAGTTTCGGCTTGGGGTACAATCACTGGGAATCTGTAGCCTTCTCACCTGAAGCTGCTGCCGCCCACCCCTCCCACACGCCCATCCCCCTTGGTCAGCAAGAAATGTGGCTTTACCAGCATGGGGCTGGCTTCGGAAACCAGCAGCTGAGCTGCCGGCGGGGGCACACTCAACCTAGGGCTGGGGTCAGCTAACAGCAGTGAGCTGGAAACATGCAAGGGAACCCCCAGCTCCCATGGCTGCAGGCTGTGATCTCATGGGGAAAAGCATCGAGGCAGCCAAAAGTTAAATGGGGATCCGGGAAAAGAGAGCAGCACAGAAGGTCAGGATAAGATCTCCCCTCATCCCTGCCTGTCTGGGAAATGAAACCAAGAAGCCCACTAGACAGCAAAAGCAAAGGAGGCTTGAGGATTGACTGAGCTGTGACCACGCTCTCCAACCACAGAGATCCACCCACATACAATGGAAGCCTTTGGGCACAAGGTTCTGTGCACAACCTTGCAACCTTGGCCAAATTCACTGGTTGAACCCTGAGCTGTGCAGACACTAGGGGACACTAGGAGGTCAGGCTGAAAAATGAAAACAAGAATCAAGTGAGTCTGAGCAGAGCCATTGGTGCACTGCAGGGGAGATGGATTTCACAGTTCAAGTCCAAGAAAGTTACTTTAAAAAAAAGAAAAAGCAAAAACAAAACAACTCTCTAAAATACAATTCAGAATCCAGATTTGCTGCAACATAGTATCTAAAATGCCCAGCACCATGGAGGCGCCCATGTGGCGAGGAGCTGAGGCCTCTTACCTAAAGCTCAGTAAGGAGCCATCTCAGAAGTGGATCCCCCAGTCCCAGTCGAGTCTTCAGGCGAAACAGCAGCCCCACCACCAACTTGATTACAGCCTCATGGGAGACCATGAACCAGACCCCCACCCAGCTAAGCTGCTCCTGAAGCCCTGACCCTCAGAAACCATGTGAGATAGTAAATGTTCACTGCTGTATTAAGTAGCTAAGTTTGGGGATAATTTGTTACGCGGCAATAGATTACTAATACACCTGACTTCTATAGTGGGGATGGGGGTAGGGGAGAGGAAGGGCTATACTTTCCCCTTCCGTGTAGGAGGTACGGAGTCTCTGGAAGAAATTTAAATTCAGTTCCACAAGCATGCATTAGGCTCCTGGGCCCACAGAAATAATATGTAGGCGACCATGATATTCTAAACACACAAAAAAGTCACCCACTGTTATCTCAATTTGCTCTTTCAAGTCTGAAGGATTTTTTTTTCCTTTCTACACAAAGCGATAATGGCAGGACCCCTTGGAATTCTCTTCCCCCAGATGGAAACAGTGGGGTTATGGATGTAAAGCAAGCTAAGGATTTATTCCTGGTGTCCATCAGTGAAATGGACACAGACAGCCCTGAAAGGATTCCATGCTTCAGTGGCAACAAGAAAATCAAATAAAGCTGCACATGTTCCAAAGAGGGGGCTGCTATTAAAAACGTGGTGCTAATTAGCTCCCTTGTATAATCATCCCAGGAGTGAGCAGGGAGGAAGGACAAGAGAATTTGGGTTCCACTAGGCAAATATTTAGAACGTGTACAGAAGCATAACTGTGAAGAATGGAGAGAGATTCAAATAGGGTGGCTGAGTGAGCTGATGGCTGGGGAAGGAGGGTCGTCCTGGACAAGACTGGTGTAAACGCAGCAGGAGACCAGAGTTTCAGAAGAGAACGTCAAGGCCAGAGTGTTGCTTCCCACACTGCACGCCTGTCCCACTGTGAGACCCAAGGGGCATTCGGTTCAGATACCAGAGAGAAATGGTACCTGCAGGGGTCTGGGAATGAGCATCTCAATGAGCCTGCCTGGGGCAGTCGTCATCATCAACAGCAGCACCCATGCACCCACTGCAGTCCTAGGCAGCTGGTATTATTATCCTTCCCATATTACCAATAAAGAAACTGAGGATCAGAAATGTTGATTCACTTGCCTCAAGTCACACGGCTAGTGAGTCTATTAGAACAAGCATTCAAGCCTGGGTCTGACTCCACAGCCCCAAGTCTTAGCTACAATGAGGCACCTTCTGCAACAGTTAATGAATAATGTACCAGTAAGAATTCCCTCTGTGAAAGTTCTAAAGTAGCAGCACCCAAAATTCTAAGGCAAAGTCTTTAGCTGCTGGGTGTCATGTTGCAGCCCATTAGAAAGTCCTTAGGCAAATAGAGTGCTGATGGAGCCTGCGCCATAAGAGAGAGATGAAGAAGGGGAGTTCTGTTTTTCTTTCTTTCTTTCTTTTTCTATTTTTTAAACCTAATCCCACTTAAGGGAAAACAGTTTGACTTGAAAGGGAAAGTGGCTGATAGGGATCACAACTTGTTGAGGAGAATTGCTTTTTTATGGTTCCCCTCCAAAGCAATAGTTCATTCAAGGGTCTTTACTTGATTTTTTTCACTTTAATTAGATTTTTTTAATAGGTAAAGGTTTTATGAGACACAAAATGCAAAGGGAACAATCAAGTAACCAGTGAAAATTCCCTCCCCATCATTCCTCAATCACCCCATTTGCCCCTCTTCTGGAGACATTTTTCTGGAAAGTTCTTTTCCACCAAATTGCAGCAGATTATTCACTAATTCTACATCTTGATTTGTTCACTTGACAACATATCTTAGGTAAATAAGTTGCCACAAGTAAAGTATGTAACACCACCCCCAGCACATAGTAGGTATTTGGTGTTTGTTACTGTTGCTGCTACCATAATCATCACCAGCTCCATCTCATCTCCATCTCCATCTCTATCTCACTTCCATCTCCATCTCAACTCCATCTCCATCTCATCTCCATCTCCATCTCATCTCCATCTCCATCTCATCTCCATCTCCATCTCATCTCCATCTCCATCTCTATCTCATCTCCATCTCAACTCCATCTCAACTCCATCTCACTTCCATCTCCATCAACATCTCCATCGCATCTCTATCTCATCACCTTCTCCATCTCATCTCCCTCTCCATCTCATCACCATCTCCATCTCATCTCCATCTCTACCATTGAGTCATTCCACATCAGTACAGGAAGGATGTCCTCTTTCTTTTTCCCATCCATTATGCAGATGTATCATAATTCAACCAGTCCTTTTAATTGACATTTAGCTTGTTTCAATCTTTTAAGGTTACTGCTGCTGCTGCTTTGGTAACTCTGTGCATGTGTCATTTTGCACATGTACAAATCTAGTCCTAGGATAAAAGTCCTAAAAGTGCAATTGCTAGGAACAGGCCATGTGCATCTGTAATTCCAAAAAATATGACCAAATTCCCCCCATAGACACTGGGCTAAGTATTACTCCCATGAGAGCCATGGTCCCCACATTCAGCTGTATCATGAGGCCTGGGCACCCTTGTAAGCATCTCATCCAGCACCCCACTTCCTCCTGGATGCCCCACACCTCACATGCCAAAGGGCCTACTCCACCCCATCACGCACCCTTCACACCAGTTCTTCTGCTCCCCTTCTGTTCTCAGCCTTGCAGGCATTGCTACCTGCAGTACTTCCTCAACAATCCTCTCTCCTTCCCCTTCACCAACGGATGGCCTGTCCCAGGCCTAGCTTACCTCCATCCCTCTTGCCTGGACCACGCCAACGTGCTGCAAATTCTCAGCAGTGCAGGCCCCAGGGATGTTTAAAGAGAAAAGGCACCGAAGGGTCTTTGCAGAAGCAGGTTCAGGCAGGGGGCAATCACAGCACTTGCTTGCAGGTCTGGGGTGCTGAAATGGACTTGGAGGGAGAGCTAACTGGGCCATCTAGGGTGAGGGGCTTAGGCACCCAGGTGCACAGTCAAGAGTCAGAAAAGATGCCTAATATGATTTTAATTTTCTTAAATTTACCAAAGCTTGTCTTGTGGCATAGCAGGTGATCTATGACAGAGAATGTTCCATATGCACTTGAAAAGGCACCCTGTATTCTGCTGCTTTCAGATGGAATGCTCTATATATATCAATTAGGTTCCTTTGATCTAATGTGTCATTTAAGGTCTGTGTTTCTTTATTGATATTCTGTCTGGATGATCTGTCCATTGATGTAAGTGGGGTGTTAAAGTCCCCCACTATTACTGTATTCCTGTTGATTTCTCCTTTTATGTCTGTTAATATCTGCCATATATATTGAGGTGCTCCTACGTTGGGTGCATGTATATTTACAATTGTTATATCTCCTTCTTGGATTGATCCCCTGATCATTATGTAATGTCCTTCTGTGTCTCTTGTAACAGTCTTTATTTTAAAGTCTATTTTGTCAAAGTATTGCTACTCTGGCTACTCAACCTAAGTGTCCATCAACCGAGTGGGTAAAGATGTTTTTTATACACACACACACACACACACACACACACACACAAAATGGAATATGATTCAGCCATAAAAAAGAATGAAATTTTGCCATTTGCAGCAACATGGATGGACTTGAAGGACATTATGCTAAGTGAAATAAGTCAGACAGAGAAAGATATTTATTTTTCTGCACTGTACTCTGTGATACTGTATGATATCACTTACATGTGGAATCTAAAAAGTACAACAAACTAGTGAATATAACACAAAAGAAGCAGACTCACAGATAACAGATAACCCCAGCGGTTACCAATGGGGGGGGCAATATAAGTGTGGGGGAGTGGGAGATACAAACTACTGGGTGTAAGATAGGCTCAAGGATGTATTGTACAACATGGGGAATAGAGCCAATATTTTATAATAACTGGAAATGGAAAGTAACTTTCTAAATTGTATAAAAATAAAAAAGAAATTTTGGGGAAGCTGCTGCATAGCACAGGGAGATCAGCTCGAAGCTTTGTGATGGCCTAGAGGGGTGGGATAGGGAGGGTGGGAGGGAGACTCAAGAGGTAGGAGATATGGGGATATATGTATCCATATAGCTGATTCACTTTGTTGTACAACAGAAACTAACACAACATTGTCAAGCAATTATACTCCAGTAAAGATATTAAGAAAGAGAGTAAAAAGAGTAGAAATTTTTAAGACATTTATGATTACATTCAGGGTCCACTAAGATAATACAGGATCATCTCCACATCTCAAGATCCTTAATCACATATGCAAAGTCCCTTGTGCCAAATAAGATCACATAAATAGGTTCAGGGGATTTGGGCATCTCTGGAGAGCCTACCATACTCTCCTTCACCACATGTTTCAGCTAGCTGTTCTGGAGAAAGGAACCCATAAATATCATTTTCTAGGGCGTTAAAGTAAAAACTTCCCAGGCTGGAGTCCATTCTATCATTAAGAGGCTCAAACTTTTGGCCCATAGAAAAGACTGAATCTGGTCAAGGTGTGGTTTGGCTGTTGTGCGATGGAGAGAGATACTGTGCCCCTCTCGGGCCATAGCAGGGAGATGACAGCTTACATTTAATTATAGGAGACACTATTCTTGCTCACTTTGTCTTTCAAAGGAAACGCTTGGGGCAAACGGGAACTCAGCCCTTGCCAAAACCACACGTCCCCAGGGCCACTCTCTTTGCCTCTCCCAGAACAGCCCTCATTTTCTGAAGGCAGGAACTAAGCCTCAAAGATCCGAGACCTTTGGCCTCTTGATTTTCACCAGGGAGCCTGGTGGCAGGCAAGGGCAGAGATAAGACGTCTCCAAGGCCTTGGCTGCACCAGAGGGGCTGAGAAGACGGCAAGAGGAAAGAGCCGAAGCCCAGGTTATCTGTAGATCCAAACCATCCTCAATGCAGCCCTGCTTCCCGCAGCTCCAGGGGCAGAGAGCTGCTCTCACCAAGCCAGCTTCCAGAATAGAGGTGTGGGAGGATGAGGGCGTCTTCCAGACCCCACTGGAGAGGTCTGCTCTCCCTCACTGGTGTCTCAGACGGTCACACCCAGTGGGGACCCAGCACAGACGCCAACCACAGGGACATCTGAAGGCCAGTGCCCGCTGGGATTAGAGGAAGGGCCTGCCAACAATGCCAGGGGCTATCACACATGCAGGGCCCTCACTGCCAGACCTGCTGAACTGTCCCTCCCAGATCCCAGTTCTGGGCAACCACAGTCAAGAGGAAGCCTCTGAATGCCTGCCTCAGTTTGCCTTTTCAGTCAGTGGGGTCTTCATGAGCAGGTGGTCAGGCATTTCAAGCCCAAATTCTACCTGCACCTGAAACAGTCACATCACTGGGGCATAAAGCTCTTCTCCTTGGGAGACGCAGAGAGAGGCTGCTCTCTGGGAATCATTCTTGAATTACTTGGGCATTTGTCTCAAACCCTCCACTTTGCCTCGGGTACATAGATGGGGAAAGATGCCAAGGCTGGGACAGTGCAGCCAGTGGAAACTTTGGACGCCATGCCAATGCTCCCCCACCTTCTGGACTCAGAGCCCACCTGTCCTTGGCAGCCACCGCCTCAGCTCCTGCGGACGCTCACAACATCATGACCACACCTCTCTGGCCATGCCGCCGGGAGAGACGCCAATGGAATTACCCAACGGGGCCCTTTTTCAGTTGGGAAAATTAACAAAGCATCTTAGAGAACAGTTGTATCTATGAGCCCTGGGTTCTCAATTTCCACCTCAGAAGGGAGAGCGAGACTGCGTTCATGACAGTTCAGGGTCCTGAGTGCCCAGTCCTGGTGCTTAGAGTGTTGTCACCATGTTGTCAGCTTCTTCAGAAATGACTTGTCAACTTCACTGAACAGGATACACAACTGACAGACAAACTTAAGCACTAAAGCTGGGGATTTGATCTCTATGTCTCATGCTTGAAATACAGGCAAAAAAGACAAATATCTACAAAATCCAATTCCGGAGACTCAGCCAAGTTTTGTGAGAGAAAGTGGCTGAAGAAGGAGAAAATTTTTTTCACCACTGAGTCGTAGTTCACCAGGAATAGAACTTAAACTCAATTAAAAGAGGCACTGAAACTCTTTTATTTCTACAGCTTCAGTAATGAGACATCTTAAGACTGGGAAGAAAATACTTCTCTGGATTTTTACATTAGGGGAATAAGCCTCTTTGGGGATGTTTGGCATATAGGATGCTCAGGAAACAATAAAACCAAAAGCAGGCTCTTCAAAAAGACTGATAAAATGGACAAGAGCTCTTAGCAAGTATAATCAATGAAAAGAGAAGGGAAAGTACAAATAGAAAGCATTGAGAACCAAAAAAGGTAAATCATATCCACAGAGGGGAGATTTTAAAAGTCATAAGAGACTCCTACATACAACTTTTTTTTTTTTTTTTTTTTTTTTTTCGCTACACGGGCCTCTCACTGTTGTGGCCTCTCCCGTTGCGGAGCACAGGCTCCGGACGCACAGGCTCCGCAGCCATGGCTCACGGGCCCAGCCGCTCCGCGGCATGTGGGATCTTCCCGGACCGGGGCACGAACCCACGTCCCCTGCATCGGCAGGCGGGCTCTCAACCACTGCGCCACCAGGGAAGCCCCTACATACAACTTTTTAACACAAGTCGGAAAATGTAGATGAAATGGTGGTATATTTGGAAAATGTAAATCACCAGCACTGGCTGAATAAGACGTGAGGATGCACAGACCCACGGTGTGTCGTGTTTGCCTCCATCACATGGCCATCAAACCGCCAAGCCCCAGGGCTGTTGTGAAGGAGAAGGGAGACCATGTGCGGTCACGCTGGCAATGGCAGAGCCTCACACCAAGTGAAGGCTCCCACCCTGGAGTCCCCTTGTAGAGATCAGGAAAGGTTCAGGAAGGCCTGAAAGGTATGGTGCAAATTTAAGAGTGTGTTCATTTCCTATGGCTGCTGTAACAAATGACCAAAAACTCAGTGGCTTCTCTGAGGGCCCCAGAGGAGTCAGATTCATAGAGATAGAAAGTAGAACAGTGGGTGCCAGGGCTGGATGGAGGGGGATGGGGAGTTGTTGTCTAATGGGGACAGCTTCAGTTTTACAAGATGAAAAGAAGTACGAAGATGTGTGGTGGTGATGGCTGCACAGTGCTGTGAATGTACTTAGTGCCGCTGAAATGTACGTTTTAAAATGATTATAGTGGTAAACGTTATGTATATTTTACCACAATTTTTGAAAAAAGAATTTTTGGAGCAGAGGAATGTGCAGGCCCTTCCCGGCCTATACCTCCTCTGGACCTTCAAGTGCATGAGAACTTGACCAGGAAGAGGAATCAGCTTCCAATGAGCCCTGACAAGAGTGAGGTAGTCAGATGCTGGGTTGTAGGGTCAGCAAGCTGAGCTCACAGCTCACCTCTGCTACCAGCCAGCTGTGTGACCTCAGGCAGTTTACTTAACCTCTCTGAGTCTCAGTTCTCCCTGTGTAAAAAGAAGATAAAACCACCAACTTTGTAGGATCATCATACCTGGTGCCCAGCGGTGCAGTTATTATTCATCAGGTAAACTGGTTGCTCTGTGTTTATAAATTGCCGTCCCACAGAGCAGCAGACAGGAGGCCCGGATGCCCATCTCCATTCCACTTTCTTAATCACCTCCCTCTCCTTTCTTGACCTTGGGTTTGCCATTCCTATATTTGCTACTGTCCCTGGCAGCATATCGACACCATCTCAGAGCTTCTCTTTTGCTGAAGCAGCTAAAAGGGCCACATTTTCCTTGACTCCCAAGATGGGCAAACAAACCCAGCCTGACCCTTGGGAGCCCACTTGAAGCCTGTAATGAGCGGGGTGATGATTCCAGAAACAGCCTGCCTGGCCACCCCCGCTGCGGAGCACAGCAGGCCCCGCTGGCGACATGGGTCACAGTGGCGACATGGGTCACTCTAATTCCCACTCAGCACAGACTCCAGGAACACACAGATCCTGTGTGAGGGCCAGCACCCCTCTGGGATGCCGCCTGCCAATGCCAAAGGCACCTCAAGGTCCAGGGGCTGGGTAAGACCACCCCGCCAGGCCCCATGCTCTGGGATTGCTTCTCCCTGACAGACAGGCACTAATATCTCCTCGGGGTTGGAGGAATGGTTTTCTCCCTCTTCCCAATGCGCCCCGCAACTTCTGCTGCTCAGGCAGTCAGAATTCAAAGGAAAACAGAGCTCCTGTCTCCTGGCCCATGTCACAAAGCAATGCCACTTGGGATCTGTCCAGCAGGGCAATAACGCTGGACCTCAGAGACAGACTTCCTGGAGGAGAAGAGGGCTGTGACATCTGTTTTTATTGCTTCTGAACCCACTAGGTTACTCCCCCTCTTTGAGGGAATAACAACTTTAATTGAGCTGAGGCTGCCCTGGTGGTCTGGCCCTGGGGGGCCTGAGCCGCGCCCCTCTCTGGGCTGAGCCTAAATTGCAGGTTGGGTAAGTGACTGTCGTGGGGCCTGTCTGAGAAAGCAGGAGCAGTTCAGTTCTTTGCCATCCATGTTGCCCTCAGTTAAAGCCACTGATCCACTAGGAGGGAGGATGGGGAAGTGTTTTCCCAGAAAGACAGAGCTGTTGACCCAAGTCAAGAAGTGGAAACAGCCCAGATGTTCATCAACTGACAAATAGATAAAGAAAACGTAGATTATCTACACAATAGAATATTATTCATCCATAAAAAGGAATGAAGTATTGATCATGCTACAGCATGAATGGACCTTGGAAACAGCATGTGGAGCGACAGAAGCCAGACCAAAGGGCCACTTATGCATATGATTCCATTTATATGCAATGTCCAGAATAGGCAAACCCACAGAGACAGAAAGTTGATGAGTCTTGCTTAAGGCTGGAGGTGGGGGAAGGGAGGAAGGGAAAATAGGGGGTGACAGCTAAAGGGTTCAAAGTTTCCTGTTGGGGGTGATGAAAGTATTCTAAAATTGACTGTAGTGGTGGTTGCACTTAACTGTGAATATACTAAAAACCACTGAATTGTACACTTTAAATGAGTGTTATGGTATATGAATTATATCTCAATAAAGCTGTTTTGTTTTTTTTTCCTAAAGAAAGGAAAGAAGGAAGGAAGGGAGGAAGGGAGAAAGAAAGAAAAACAGAACTAGGGCAAACCCAGCTTCACTACTTATCAGCTGTGTGACCTAGGGCAGGTGCCTAACCTCTCTGTGCCTTAGTTTTTTCACCCTAAAAGAATGGCCATAATTATATCAAATGCTCTGTCACTGTAATTATTAGATAAGGTGTGTGAACACTTAGCATGGTGTCTAGGTGTCAATACACAATCCCAATCATGGACCATAGAGAGACTGTCACAGAGACCAGGCAAATGGAGATGAATGTACCACTTTTATTATTTATAAAGCTCATCGGAGAACACAGTTCTGGCCCAGCCAGTTTATGTATGGACTAATTGCACAGAACCTCCTTGGGGCAGGGGAGGGGGTGCTGTCCCAATAGGACTTAGGGCACAGAAGGTGAGGAGGGGTGCCTCCTGTTCCTTCAGTCCCTCCAAGTGGGAGGGGACATGTTTAAGCTGATCACAAGGAAGAGCTAGTGAAAGATCCCCCCATCAACGGTGGGTCAGTATATTTATGATCATTACAAACAGTGGAGAGCAAAGGCAGTGCCTGGCAGGCATCAGGTGCTCAGTAACTTCTTAATACGTTAATATAATTACACATTTTTATATGTTTGAGTATTGGAAAACAACTGAACCACCGAAGTATTAGCAGTACATAACTCTGGGAGGTGGAATTATGGGAGATTTGTATTTTCTTCTTTGTGCTTTTCTGTTATTTTCCAGTTTTTTTCTGATGAGCATATATTTTTATGTTATTTTTAGGAAACATTCTTTGTGGGTTCTAAGGATTTGAGGACACACTCCCTGCCCTCAAGAAGCTAAAAACTCTATTTAGGAAGAAGATACTTTACACAGCAAACCATTAGAAAAGGGCTTGCAGGCGGGTGATAGGAACTCAGAGGAGGAAGAGGCCCTGTGGGGGGTGCTTTCCAGACTGGGGGAGTCAGCCTGGTAATTCGAGCACCGAATGACAAAGGTTCTCTTTCAGCCAGACAATCCCAGTTCCCACACTTTACAGGTCACATAATTGGTCTCAAAGCCAGATTTCCAACATCTTTGGCTGTAGTGACAATTTCTGACTGCCAGCAGCCCTCTTCAGAGGATGTCCTAGCCTCTGAAGTACATTCCCAGCCATTTTGAGTCTTTACCTTGGTCCCATTTGTGTGGTTATTTATTTTCAAATGCCAGTGGTCAAGCCCATCACTCAGTACCGGAAACAGTGGTCACTCAGCACCTATCCCTCCTCATACTGCAGGGGCTGGAAGACTGGGAACTTCATGTGCCAGGATCCTTTGCCATCACGATGGTTCTAGACTAGACTCCAACGATGAGCCAGCCACACAAGATCTGAGAAGTCGGAGAAAGCCGGACAACATTGTTTCCCTGGCACCAGTGGGCAGACATGTGGAATTTGGCAGCTCTGAGGTTTGCAGCGACTTCCTACGATCCCCGGCAAATGCTGTGATTGTCAGCAGCAGTCTCCTGCAGCTCCTGAGGTTCCTGGTTCACCAAACTTTAGTGGCAAACCCAAGCACAAGTGACAATATTCCCTGACCTTCTTCCTCTAGCTCTTCAACGGTTTTGAAAGCGTCTGAATGAAATCTATTCTTTTCTGAGGGATGCAAGAACTCTTCTGTCTAATCCACAGATCACAGAAGCATACGTGGATCAAACACCTCCGCCTTGCAAGCACAGTGTGAAGCATTTTACCTGAATTATGCCACAATACGAGTTACCTATGAGATTACTATTGTCCCTATTTTCGCTGTCTCCAAGCTCACAGAGAAAATAAGAGGCAGTGCTGAGACCTTCATCCAGGCCTGCCTTACTCCCCAGCTAGGACCCGTCTGAATGCCTTACTGAAGCCTCTACCCAAGTTCAACACACACTGGACCTTCTTTATCTACCAGCCCAGAAAATGTAGATTATGCAAGGAACTCTCTGGAGACACATCACTAGAAGTAAGGGTCCAGGAGAACCTGGGAGAAGACTGCATCCTTAGCTTGTTTCATTGGCACCTCCTTCCCTCCCTTGAGACCCAGCGATAGGTCTGTTGACAAAGTGCAATGTCCAGTCTCACATGGGTGTAAAATAATCCCCAGTGGGGCAGACATCGCTGTCAATGTAGGCATGTAATTCCAAAAGAGCCACTTCCTAGATCCCTTGAAACTCTTACAATTTGTGCCATCTCTAGAAGGATAAAGCACTGGCAGGTTTGTAGATTTCAAGAGGATGTTGGTAACTTTATGCACTTATTTTTTTTTAATATATATTTATTTATTTAGGCTGCGTTGGGTCTTTGTTGCTCTGCCCGGGCTATCTCTAGTGGCGGCGAGCAGGGGCTACTCTTCATTGCGGTGCACGGGCTTCTCATTGTGGTGGCTTCTCTTGTTGCAGAGTACAGGCTCTAGGCGCACGGGCTTCAGTAGTTGTGGCTCGCGGGCTCAGCAGTTTTGGCTCATGGGCTGGGCTCTAGAGCGCAGGCTCAGTAGTTGTGGCGTACGGGCTTAGTTGCTCCACGGCATGTGGGATCTTCCCAGACCAGGGCTAAAACCCGTGCCCCCTGCCTTGGCAGGCAGATTCTTCACCACTGCGCCACCAGGGAAGCCCCTTTATGCACTTTTAAATGCAGCAAAACCTTTGTTTTGAATCCAACTCAAATGAAAGGTCAAAGCCTCCTAGAGCAAGTTGGGGTGGAGGAGGGAATTTCTCTGTCCTTCTCTGCTCTGATTCTTTCAACCTACTTGGCTTCGGGAAGGAAGCAAACCAATTCAAGAAATGAGACTAAAGGAGTTTCTGGTTTAGGATTATTATTTTTGAAATTGTTGGAAAATACGTATATATTTAATTTAGGTCCATTAGAGCTTTCAAACTTTAATGTCTAAATTGCCAGGATTATATGAATTCCCTTTCAAAATCACTGTTGTAAAAAAAAAATCTGTGACGTGGTTTGGAACTGTCTCCTCACCCTGTAAAGTGATATCACCGTTTGGTGCTTGATCCTTTCCCTTTTAATCAAAGCAGATGTGCCCTTTCAGTTACTCTGACTTTGAAAAGTCCCAGGGAAGACCTTCTCCCCTTCCCACCATGGGAGCCGGGTGCTTCTGCCGACAGTGAGCCCTGATCCAGAGACCAGCTCAGGATCCCCTTTTCATGGAAATGGTTCAGGGAATGCTGGAACCACATGATTTATTATGCTAAACATTTCCCCTCAGTAAAAAAATAAATTGTGGTAGAGTAAGGTTTGGAGCGCCAAGCAGGTGGTTCTGAGCAGGGAGCAGGCATATCCAGGGCTGGCCATGGAGGGAGGCCAAGTGGCCTTGGTTTCAAATGTCTTCAATTTTTCCAAAGTGAGGACACAGCAAAGGTTTGAAAGTTCCCTAAAGAGTCCAGAGCTTGGCTACATCACGTCATAACTGGAGGTTCTCTAGGCCAACAAGAGCCTGCACACGTGAGCCCCAGAAGGTCCAGGGTTGGGCCACAGGGGCAAGCGGTGGGGATGAGCACACGGGGCTCTGGGCCCCCCACCTGTGCCCCACATCTGCAGCTGTCTGTTTTGTTTTGATATTGGGTTCTGCAATGGATTTCAGCTGAAGAAAAGTTACCTGAGACAAAGAAAAGTTTAAAAACCTTGCACCTTCTTCAACATTTTTCAGATGAAGAAAATCAGTCCAGAGAGGAGCAATGACTCTCCTAAGGCCAAAGCACTAGACCTACAGACCCTCACCTGGAATAACAACGTTACTCGTTCTATGTTGTGTTACCTATGCAGACCCCGGCAAGCTGGTCACCAGATTTTTACCTTTTCCTCCCGAACACGCCGACTATTTATTTCCCAGCTGTGGTTAGGTGTGCCCACATGACTGACCCATAAGTGTACTCCTTCCTTTGTCTGCTGGCCAGATCCAGAGGACGCAGTGAAAGATGTGGAGCCTGAGTCCCTGAGTGGCCGTGTTGAGCAGACACCAGGAGTGCCACGCCACCAAGAAGGAAGAACACTGGAGGGTAGAGTGTGAGTGAGAAATAAACTTCCATTTATGAAGCCATTGAAATGTTGGTTATTTCTTACAGCACTTAGCCTGCCGAGACTAATTCAATACTACAAAAGAAGAGCCACTACTTTACTTCATTTTGGTTTTATGCACACCCAGAGTCCATCTCTCCTTTTGGTTACCGCTTTTCTCTTTCCTTCCTCCCTCATTAGTTAACCCTACTGCCAATCATTTGCCCCACCCTCCCCACGCCTGGGGTGTGGGCACAAGACCCAACATCAGCCAATCAGAGTCTCCGGCCTGGGGCTTTGGCTCCTGAGCAGAGTAAACGAGGGAGAGAAACGGGTTGCAGCTGATGCTCTAGTTCCAGTCTTCTCCAAACCTAACTGTTAAGCTTTTCCTCCGTGCTCCCACCATATCCCTCCAATTAAATTTTTTCTTTTTTTTCCCTTAAGTTTGTCAAGTCCATTTCTATTCCTCACAACCACAACAAAAAGAATAACAACAAAAAGAAACGAAATTGATACATTATAAAGATGGAATAATAATAGGATTGCCTAACATGGGGTAGTGTCATATCTCACCTAATGGTTTCAGAAAATATCACCTTATTTAAACCTCACACCTGCCCCAATAAGTAGATAATAATACCCTAAAATCAGTGAGACTGAGAGCCCAAGAAATGTCATTTGCCCAAAATCACACAGCTAGTGAGTGAGGCAGATTTAGAAGGCTTGTGGGTTCAACTCCAATATTCTACCTGATAGTCACCTTCACAGGATATGAACGCATTTTTGTTATGTTTTTAATTGAAAAAAGTAATGCATGGATATTATTTTTTTAAGACCTTCAGTTTCTCTTGTCACCAGAACCACTTTTAACAGTTACTTGTGCATCATTCCAGAATTTTTCTATGCATATACCAGCATAAATATTCTTTTTTTAAATCTAGATGAATGGGCACACACACTCTTCTGATCTTACTTTTCAACCTTGCACCTTGGAGATGGTGCCACAGTTGCACACAGACACCCTTGATAGTTTAGTAGTTATCTAGTCCTGCTTATAGGCAGGTACCATTATTTATTTATAATCTTCTACACCAACAGACATTTCAGTGGTTTTCAGCATTTCAATATTCAATATTGACTTCATATATTTATGTGAATATTTCAAAAGAAATACAGTTGACCCTTGAATAACGTGGGGGTTAGGGACACCAACCCTCCGACAGTCCAAAAGCTGCATATAACTTACAGTCAGTCCTCAGTATATGCTGTTCCTCCACATCCACAGTTCCATTTCCTGGGATTCAACCACCACAGATTGTGCACCACTGTCGTATTTACTACTGAAAAAACTCCGCATGTAAGTGGACCCGCGCAGTTCAAACCAGTGTTGTTCAAGGGTCAACTGAATATTAATTTCAATATTCATGGGCCTTTGGGCGGGTGCATGAGTTCAGCTGCAGGTTGGATTCCTAGATGTGAAATTGCTAGATTGAGAGGCACAAGAATTTTAAATTTTGATGCATGTGATTGACTTGTTCTCTCAAGAAGCACCCCTAATTCATGTTCTATGCAAACACATCTTGAGAAAGTTGATAAGTGGCCTTGAAATGTGAGATAGCATTACAGACAACTGAAGGGACATGGTTGGTCCAGAGTTGCTGGGTTCTATGGCCCAAGCATAGAAGTGCTGCCTTTTGCCCATGGAATGCTAAGATTGAAGCTTTTGACCTTTGGTTAATGGCCAGAAGACATTTGCTCTGAATCAATAAAACACACAAACCCAAACAAACAAGTTTCCCTCCACCCTCAACAGAAGAGGGGGCGTTTAATGCATTCCCCACCCCTCCCCAAGCCAGGTCTTCATGTCCTGAAGCTCTCAGCTGAACACACAAGAGCTTCAGAAAAAGTTTCTGGTTTGGATTAACCAGAAAAATAATGTGGGACAGTAAATAGGCCTTATGACTTTTTATGAGGAAGCTATGTGATGCTTTTACTGCTTCACAGCAGTAAATGTGGACATCAATTTAATTATTTGCTACTTCCCTGCCTGCCCCCTTTCCACAGAGGAAAAAATATCACAGAGTGTTTTCACCTGGTCTACAGCCTCATCAAGGACCACTGAATGAGGGCGTGAGATGCTATCTTCCGACAAAGTCTGAACCATGGAACTTCCACCTGGAGCAAGGATTCAAGGGGTGACTCGCTGACCCCATGGTTCCCAGGGTCCACCCTCTGGACACAATATTCACTGCACATTACCATAAACTAAAACTGCTATTCTCAACACACACAACAACCACTTTCTCATTTCAGTTTTATAATGATTCTGGGAAACGGGAATCCTTAACCTCTCTGAGCCCCGCTTTCCTCATCTAGCAAAGAACCTGATGCCAGAGCTCTATGTGGACCCAGGAGGTAGAACAGGGTGTCCTGGGTTCAAATGCAGCAAGCGCCTGACTCTCGGTGGTCTAAACAGTCCACAGCTTCTCAGAAGTCTGCCCTCTGACAGTTCTCTGATCTCATCTCCTACTACCCCCTCCCCTCCCTCCCACACCTCCAGCCACTCTCAGCCACACTGACATCCTTGCTGTTCAGTGAACATTCAAGGTGTGCTCCTACCTCAGGGCCTTTGCACTGGCTGTTTGCACCAGCTGAGATTCTCTTACCCCAGGTTTCCACATGGCTCCCTGTCAAACCTCTTCCAAGACTTCTCTCAAATGCCACCTTCTCCGAGGGGGTTCCAAACTCACCATCCTATTAAAGTTGTACCAGCACCCCCACCTCCAAGGCTCTCTCTCCCACTTCCATGCGTCCTTTTTGCTCCACAGCATGTCACTAGCAGACATACATTATATTAACTTATTTACTTGTTATATCTATCTATCCCCTAGGATGTAACCTTTATGAAAACAGGGTTTGTTTTCATTTGTTTTTGCTCTTCTCTATTCTATCTCCAGAGACTAGAACAGTGCCTGGCATAAAGTGCAAGTGAATTATTGAAAGGTGAGTGAATCGGGTGAGATGATGTGACCAAGACCTGCAATGTGTTCACATTGTGTTCCCCTTCCTGGCCACACAAGAATACTACATTTCCCAGCCTCCCTTGCAGTAGGTGGGGGTCAGGTGACTGATTTCTGACCAATGGGATATGGGCAGAAGTGCTCTAAGAAATGTCCTCCAGGTTCCTCCAGCTCTCTTGTCCACTTTGTCAGTGGCGATGGAGGCCACGTAATGAGACAGCAGAGCCACATAAAGCAGCCTGGATCCCCGAGTCACAGCATGGAGGCAGCCACCCAAGAGAGTCACCAACCTGAACTGGACTTTATGTGAGAGAGAAGCGAACCTTTATGGTATAAAGCTGCTAAGATTTCAGGGTTTATTTGTTACTGCAGCAAAGCCTAGCCAATCCTAACTAATACAGGTGGGAAAATACTGGACTAGCACTCAGGAGGCCTGTGTTATAAATACAGTCAGTTCTTCTATCACATGACATACATATTCCTTAAAATCACTACACCATGCAAAAGTACACAATTAAAACCATAGGGCTTATGAGAAGAAACAGATTTAGGAGCACAGCTCTCAAAAACTTCACCAGTGACACATTAAAAAACAAATGATAGGAAGCCAACAAAATGGTAGGTACCTCAGTTTCACACATGTTAAATTGTTAATACATAAATATTACAGTAAATATGACACTTGACCTTGAAAAAGACCTGAAGTTTACTGGAGAAGGGAGCTTCAGACGGCTTGCAGCTTATGAGATATTATGAGCGGTGGAAGGAAGGTTATCTGAATTTCTCATCTAGAAAGTTCTACTAGATATGAGATCAAGAAACTATAGCCCTCCAGCCAAATTTGATCCACTTAAATAAAGTTTTATTAGAACACAGCCACACCTGTTCATTTGCATATTACCTCTGGCTGCTTTCACACCACAACAGCAGAATCAGAGTGGCTACAACCAAGGCCAGCAAAAGCTCAAATATTTACTACCTGGTCCTTTACAGAAAATGCTTGCTAACCCCTGTATGAGATGGTCTCTGGAATCCCATGGGTGTGCCATTTTCCTTACCTCAATTTGCCAAAAGAGTGGTGATTAAACCCGTAGTTCTGATCCCCTCCTATTCTAACAAGGAAGGAGGCGTGGACACACACACATGCACACACACACACGTGCACACACACACGCTATGGCCAGACCTCATCTGCATAAGCCATCCAATCCTGCTTTCAGCTCTGGCACACCCCAGGCACTGTGCCCATACCTGGGGGCAGTTGTCCTCCTCACCCACCCGCAAGTGCTCTCTGGTCAGCCCACACCCAGCACAGGCTGGGAGCTGGGGTGAAACCTTCCATTTCCCCTTCCTCTCGGGGGACGCCTCGGAAAGCCTGTCTGTCTGGGCCACTGATGGGCTGGAGGGAAGGCCATGAGCTTGACCTAATGGGTCAAGTGCAGCACGCCCAGACTAAACATCCTTAATTAAGCTCCCACAAAGGTTAAATGGGCAATTAGACTGCCCGAGGGAGGGCCAAATTAGACAGATGGGCCGTTTACCCCCACAGGACCAGCTAGAACTTCCCTCTGGAAGGGACACCCTCCATCCCAAGACAGGAGGGCCCCCACCCCAGGCATAAACTCCGGTCTGCCATAGTCCATCCAATGCATGGTTTCTCAACAAAGGGTGGAGTCCCTGGCCTGTGGGAGTGTCATGAGTAAAAGTCTTCATGGTGACGTCTGCTAACCTTCCAGGCCAAGAGCCTCACAAGTCTGAGAATGAAATGGGACAACTGTTCCAGAGGGGTCTTTGCACACGTACGGGAGCCCTGGCACTCCCTGTCTAGCACCCTCCAAAGTCCATCTCACTTAGGACAAGTCTGAGAGCCAAAGAGAGGCTGACCAGGCTCTCCAAGCCTCCTGCTGACCAGCGTGCATCACACCACAGCCTCGGGGGCTGGTCCTGCCCAGCCCCACTGGCCTCCAGGGCTTTCCGTCACTTTTCCTCTGTCTGGGATGCTCTTCTCCAAGATATCAGCCTGGCTCGGTCTCTCACTTCTGGGTCGTAAGCCATCGTATCACAGAGGCCCTCCCTGGTCCCCTTCCACCCCACCCCACCCCACCCCCTCCCTGGCCCTCCTTGAATGTCCCCCACCGCACAGACACCACCTGAGGTATGTGACGTGCCGTTCACTCTCGGCCGCTCGTGCTGGGATGCCCACTCTGTTCACAATGCACCCTCAGCACCTAGACTAGGTGTCCAACAATGTGGCTGGATTAAGAAGTCAGTCCATGAGCCACGTGCCTCCTGGTGCCAGGCAGACAGCCAACCTGCCTTCTCACCCAAACCCCCCCAGTAACTAACTAAACCCAATTTACAGAAGGGGAAATCGAGTCTCAGGGTCGCTAAATGACTTGCCCAAGGAAACACAGCAGGTTAAGCGGCAGGATTCAAACCCAGGCCTGCCTGGCTCCCACACGCAGGCTCTTAATCACCATGCACTGCAGGGAGTGCATATCAAGGCCGAGGACAGGCCCCGTGTGTGCTTCCATGCCCACTTACATGTAAGTCAGAGGCAGCTCTGGATAACTGGGATGGTGGCAGCATTCCCACTCACTCGCCTTCTGGAGGGCTAACCTGAAAGGAAGAGACAGGGTCTCTCCCTCAACCAGGCACAATTATCAGCTCTCTTATCTGTGGCGAGCAGTGTCTCACTAAGAGGCAAGGTGAGAATTCCTGGGTTACTAGATGGATGAACAGAGAGGGGCTGTCTTTCACTCCTTTGTGGGTGCACTGAGGGCTGCCCTGGGGGGGATAAGCTTAGGATCCTCTTGTCTCCCAGCTTCAAACAGAAAACAAGGGTAGGGTCCCCTGTGATCCCTCCACACAGACACCAGGCAGCTCCCCCCACCCCCTGGCCCTCCCCGCCCAAAGTAGGGCTTTCCACCCACCTCTTTCTCATCATGCACACAGAATATGGTAACACTTGTGCAGCCCACAGGGATGATCTAGAAGGGGTTGGAGGCATCTATTTGGAATCTGGTGGAAAAAAGGATCAAATTTTTCTTTGTATGTTTTAAGTATGCTATGAAAAAAATAAAATTCAAAGTTGGGGAAAATGTTTAGATATTGAAAGAGTATTAAACTTCCAAATAAAGGCAATTTTGGGTTTTTTTAAATAACCTCTTGATTCTGCTTTCATGAACATAATTTTATAGAAATTTGGCTTACGCTTGAAATGGCTACACGTCAGTCCACCTTCTCCTAGTTTTTGTTCCTCCCAAAGCAGACCGGATGTGAGGGCTTGAGAGGAAGTAGTTTATGAGGGAGGCGACCCCAGGAAGCACAACTGAGAAAATAAGAGAGTGAGACAGAGACAGAAGACAAACCAATAAGGGGTGCATTAAACATGGGGGGAGCACTGCGGGCACATGGAACTCAGTCCCACTGGGGACCTCTGAGAAACCACATGGAACATGTTCAGAATTGCCCCACTGCCACCGCAAGAAAACTGCAAACCAATGTCCCTATAAATATTGATGCAAAAGTCCTCAACAGAATACTAGCAAGTAGACTCTAACAGCTTATTAGAAAGATTATACAACCATTACCAAGTGAGAGTTATCTCAGGAATGCAAGGATGGTTCAACATATGTAACTCAATCAACATAATACCCTACATACCTAGACCATTGGAAGGGGGACTACGTGATCATCTCAACTGACAGAGAAAAGGCATTTGACAAAATCCAACAACCTTTCATGATTAAAAAAAAAAAAAAAAACACTCAGAGAACTAGGAACAGAAGGGAACTTCCTCAACAAGACAAAGGATATTTACAAAAAACCCAAAGCTAATATTATACTCAATGGTGAAAGACTGAAAACCTTCCCTCTATAACTGAGGACAAACAAAGATGCCCACTTTCACCACTGCTGTTCAACATCGCACTGCAAGTCCTAGCCAGAGCAATTAGACAAGAAAAAGAAATAAAAGGCATCTCATCTGGAAAGAAAGAAGTAAAATGATCTCTATTTGCAGATGACACGATCTTCTATACAGAATTCTCCCCTCCCCCGGAGGGCAGGGAGTCAGGGGTATTTATCTACCAATGCACATCACTCTACCACCACCACCCCGACCCCTCTGCATAGGAGAATGACCCATCTCCTCAATTCCAGGTTGGAAAGTGAAGCAAGCTCTCAGGAGCCAAAGACAATTCTCAATCAGAACAGAAGAGGAACTCAGGTGCTTGAGGTGGGGGGCTACCAGCTGCTTGTAACTCATCTACCAGAGCTGCAGGTGAACTGAGGGGCTAAGAGGATATGGGACAAGGCATCTGCAACATCCACCACTGGTAAGGACATTTTAGTGATGACCTTCAAGCTCTTAATAATCACTGTCAAGGAGACATTTTGTTTGCACAAGAAGGTGATTTTTAAAAAAACTTTCAACCAATTTTAACAACTACTTCAAAATGTAAAATAATTGAAACTGTCTTAAAGATTCTCACTGTAGATCATTTTCTATTACGGACAAATGCAAAAAAAAAAAGTTCTTGAACTAAAAAGAATATCTCAAATCCAATTGAATTTTGCCATATCAGATATTTCAAAATAAGGATGTAATCTTTTCTAGAAATTTCATATAAATGGAATCATTGCATATGTGCACTTTTGCATCTGGCTTCTTTCACTCAGCATGTTTTTTGAGCTGTAGCTGGGTCGTTGCATGTAGGGGTAATTCAATCTTTTTCATTGCTGAGTTGAATTCCGTTGTACATCTAAAATGGGTGACGTTCAAGGTGTGTCAATTACACCTCAATAGAGCTGTTTAAAAATCAGTAAGTATGAAGCTCTAACTTCCAGAGTGTGCAAGCATCCTTGATTCAGCCACCTTGGCCCATCACAACCTCAAGTGGAACTTAACGTCTGTTCTGGTGATTCCCACCCTAACCACCTTGGATGCATGCCATGCTCCCTGTGCTGGACGGAACACAAACTCCTAAAGCAGCTCTGGGGCCCTTTGTCCGTGACGGACAGTGGCCCCCTCTGCAGCTGGACACTCACCTGGCTGCCCAGGTGGAGAGAAACTCCTGGGGTGCTGATGGGAGCATCACGTGCTGAAAGCCACTCACAGTAAGGGACGCACTGCCAGACACCAGGCTGCTGGCAGCCAAGGCAGACTGGCACCTCGGGCCTCCCCCTGGAGTGAAGGGTGATACTGGTATGAGCCATAAGGTTGGGCCACTCTGGCCTGGAAAGACCACCACCTCACTGTGGGGCCTGCAAGCCCCCCAGCCAATCTCCCTTGATGTTCTAAACAGAAAACTAAACAGTGTTTCACTGTTTACTCTAATCCCAAGAGCTTGTCTCATTCCCATGAGCACGGTAAGCTGTTTCACCCCAGGGCCTTTGCACATGCTGTTCCCGCTGCTTGTGCTGCTTCTGTTGCTTCTTAACCCCTCTTTATTCAGAAAAATCTCACTGCAAAGGCCATGTGCTTGGGGAAGTCCTGGCTCTCCCCCAAGCCAGGTCAGACAAGCTCACAGCACTGTGTCATGTGATTTGAGTTCCCTGTGTGATGCTGTGGAACATCTGCCCCTGCTGGACTGAAAGTGCTCGGGGGCAGACAGCACACCTGCCCTGCTCACCGCAGCATCTTGGTGTCCAGCATAGTGCCCAGTACACAGGATCACTCATGAAATGCTGGGTGAAAGCACGAATGAATAAACAAGCTCGTGATGGTAGAGTTGGCCAAGTCACTCAACCACTTTGAACCTGATTCCTTAATTCCATAAGGGGATAATGTATTGTCCACACTGGGGGTATTATGACAATTCTAGGGGCTAACGTGCATGGACACAGCCAGCCCCAGGCCTAGCACACACACCACAGTGACTATTCACTGAGCACTCTCTATGGGCCTAGACCAGTCGTGTGTCATAGCCCCCTGAGTCCTCCCATCAACCCTGTGGGGCTTCAGCACTGCCACTATTCCCATTTAAGAGATGAAGAAACTGAGGCTTAGCAGCGCTTAGTGACTTGCCCAGGTCTGACCACTAAGCACCATGCTCTTAGTCATAAAACTCTGTTGCCAAGTGAGAAAAGCAGGGATGAAATTAGTCAGATAAATCTCCGGCTGGTCTGTATCTGATGCTAACAGTGGTCTCCCCAACGAGGTGGGATTATGGGGTTTCACTCTACAGTTGGCATGCCTGTGTTTTCCCACAAGGAACATGAATGACTTGTGTAAAAAGAAGTATGGAAAACAAATGAAGGGGAGAATTGCTCACAGACTCCACCCTCCATGGCTGGGCAGCCCAGGGTCCCTAGGGACCCGAGGCCCTCACACAGGAACACCCAGTTAGATGCCCTCAGAGACCCTGGACCCTCCTCCAACAGCCACGACCTTTCACCCAGCTGACCAAAGGGAAGACCACCAGGGAGGGAGAGGTCAGCCAGCGAGGGATGGTGGCGGGAGGGTGAGGGCACTTTCAGGAGGGGAGCTTCTGGGGGGTCTCTGGGCGAGAGGGGTGGGCTGAGGGACTGGGGAGGGGAGGAAGGCAGGCGGGAGGGGCTCCAGCAAGCAGGGAGGTCACAGGAAGGGGCGGGGTCCGCAGGGGACGCCCAGGGCCTTATGCTTCCTTCTTTCCCAGGAATCCTTTCATTCGAGGGAAAACCGAGGGGGCGGGAGAAGGCAAGAAAAACAAAGAAATGGAGAGGAAGAAGAGAGAGGCGTGGAAAGAGAGCGAAAGATAGAGACAGAGCGGGAAAGAGCGGCCGAGATGGAAGAAAGGGGCAGAGAGAGGCCCAGGAGACCAAGATGACACAGCACACCGGCCACAGACTTGGGGAAACACAAATAGAGACAGAGTTCGGAGGGCAGGGAGGAGAGACGGCAGGGTCTTAGCAGGCCTCTTGAGCTGGAAGGGACCACAGGGGTCAGCCCCCTACTTCTATAGCCAGATTTTCATAGAAAACCTCCACAGGGACTCCAAAGAGTACAAGATCCTAGCAAAGTTCAGAGCCAGCAAGGTATCCAGAGAATTCAAGTTGGGTCAGAAACAAAACAAAACCAAATAACGCGCAAGAACCCCTCCCCTCTCCTCCCTCCCCTCCCCTCTTCCTCCCTCTGGTCCTCACTCTCTCCCTCCCCCATTGACCTGAGGATGGGGGACCTGAGGAGCTGGGGGAGGGCAGGCAGCAGGTTTGGCTGCAGAGGCCTGCTCCTCATTAAGGCTGCTCAGCCTCTCGACACAGCACTAATTACAGTTGAGTATGTCATGTTATTTTGATTCATATTTCCTGCCTGGAAAACAGACTGGAGTGTTGGGCCCTGGGCCAGGCCGCAGGCCAGAGGGCAGGGGCAGGGACCTCCTCTTGCTGACCAGAGCCCCCTGCAGGAAGCAGGAGCTTTCCAGGAGACTGAGCTCCTCCATCCCACTGCCTGCCCCCCAGTGTTCACCAGGGGCGGGGAGGGGGGGTGGGGCAGTATGGACCTCTGGTCTGTGCCCAGTGCAAATCCTGCCTTGGCCACTCCTCCCAGCCCAGCCTCACGTGTCCCAGCTGTGAAATGGGAACATCAGCACCATGGATCTGCAGCGAAGCCCTCTACACCACGCTGGACACACGGCAGCCTTGTGTTTGCCGTCATCCTTATTCTTGTTAAAACTCAGAGAGCAGTGGCCCAGGGACAGAAGCCCCCTGGAGACTTCGCAGTAGGCGGATAGGAGGGAGGGCTCTGGGCTCTGCTGAGATCCCGTTTCCCTCCCTGTAAAATGGGTTCACACTACACCTTCCTCACAGGTCAGGGGCAGGTGACACGGGTCAGTTCCTGCACAGCGCTTTGGAGGATGCCTGGCACAAAGTCTGCTCACAGACAGAGCTACTGTCACTGTCCTCATCACCACTATGGCTATGACCAGGCCTAAGACCGCCAGACAAGGGGCTGCCTCTGCTCCATTCCCCATAAAGTTTCTAGCTCCTCCCAGGACTGACCCCGACCTCAAACAGCAGAAACCCACAGCATTGCAAAGTCGGCTCCAGGGACGTCTGCCCACCCCAAGTCCATTCTCAGGGAATCACCCGAGTCTGCAGCAAAACCAGGCTGGGAGGCTGGAAGCAGGGTTGGGGGCTGCTGTTGGAAGCAAGACTCCCACCTCCTTTACTTGCCAAGGAAGCCAAGAGCCAGCACCAAGGCAAGCTCTCAGGGACACACTGCGGGGGTAGGGGTCATTTTTCCTTCAATCCATAATAGACAAGCCCCCGAGCTCTTCCACGTGCCAGACAGGGTCCTGAGTTCTGCCCTCCAGGGCTCACCATCTGCTTGGGGTAGACAAGACTACCCAGGCATTATACCCACGACCAGTGAGATACTGTGTGCCCAGCCCAGGAATCAGAACGGAGGACAGCTCACCAGGGGCCGAGCCCACAGCTGGGGAACGTTGACCAATGATTTAAAGTAGTATCTCGTGTGTATTGTTAAGTGAAGCAAGCAAGGTGCAAGACTATAGATACACACGTGTATACATGCACACATATATACATGCACACATATATCAATACACGTGTGGATATATATGCACACAGATACACACACGTGTGTGTAGTCACTTACATGCTCATATATAAATACAAAAATAATGCTATCTTTTGTATGAGAAAGATAAGGAAATAAAAATCTGTTGCATGAAACAACACAAGCGTCCATCAACAGATAAATGGATAAACAAAATGCGATCCAGTCCTACAATGGACTATTATTCAGTCTCATAAAGGAATGAGGCACTGATACAAGCTACAACAGGGATGATCCTCCAAAACATTGTAAGTAAAACATCCAGACAAAAAAGACCACATATTATATGATTCCATTTATATGAAATGTCCAGAATGGGAAAATGGGTAGAAAGTGGATTACTGGTTGCCAGGGGCTGGGAGGTTAAGTGTAAATGGGCATGAGGGAGTTTATTGTGGGGTGAAAGTGTTCTAAAGCTGATTTCAGACAACGTAAACTTACTAAAAAACATTGAGTTGTACACCTGAAATGGCTGAACTCTGTGATGTGGAGAATATACCTCGATAAAGTTGTTTTTGAAAAGTTTCTGTTTTTTGGTTGTCTGCAGGAGCAGCGGGGGGACAGAGGAGAAATGAACACACACCATCCTGGGGAGAAGAGAGGGGTCAGCTGAGGGACAGGATGGGAGTGAAGCTGCTCAGCAACTCCTTTCAGCTTGATTTTTGAACCAGGGGAGTATCTGCCCCCTCAAATGTAATATTTTAATATAATATCCATTTGAGGGGTGTCACTGTGTAAGGCTGAGCATCTCCAGATGCCACCAGACTCCTGCAGAATACCCCAGAAGTGGACCCCAGTCTCCTGACCCCAGTTCTAAGCCCTTCCAGTGTTACGGCTGAGTGACCAGAAGGTGAAAAAATGACAGGGACCAAATGGCGTCCTTTGTTCCAGGAGACAGACAACCATCGCTGCTCCTGCCACTGCTTTCTGATTCCCTGAGAGTCGTATCGTCCCAGCTGCCAGGGCCAATCGGCCCCACTGGAAGGGCTGGACGCAGTGCCCTGGGGCAGCAGCAGCAGCATCAACATCCCCTCTTGAAAGTAGAGGAAACTGAGGCCCAAGCTCCTATGGAACAGAGCAGAGAGATCTGAACCAGACTGGCATCTCGTCTCACTAGTTACATTCTCAGCTGCTTCTGAAGGAAGCCCAGGGAGTCATGGACCTGCTTCTGCAGAGGTCAAAGGCACCGGTAACTCTTGATTAGACTCCCCCCCACCCACGCTCTGCTCCCCACCACGAAAACAGCCTGCAGGCTCCTTTACTTAGTCCTCCTGGAGAAACCAGCGAGAAACTGGGGCATCCCCCGGTTGTCCCCTGCCCTCCACCGGGTGGGGAGACTGTGGACAGGGCCCCTGCAGCCAGAGGCAGCCCTGCACCAGCTCCTACCTCCGTAAAATCTCCGTCCCCCTTCGTTATGTTTGCATTGCTTTCCCAGGGGGACCTCAGACTTACAGTATTATGTTTTAACCTCTTTGGCAAGTCTTGAGAAAACACTTCGGGCATATTTCACTAGCAAAAACAAAAGGCTTACAGTCCAAACAGTGCCCAGCAAAGACCAGAGGAAGAGGGGTGGGGGGTGGGGCGGGAATCAGACTGAAATTTCTTTAATGGATTCTTTTTTTTAATTGAGATAAAACTCACCATAAAAATTGTTTAAAGTATGCAATTCAGTGATTTTCAGGAGAGTCACAAAAATGTGCGACCATCACCACTATCTGATTACAGGACATTTTCATCATCCCAAAGAGAAACCCGTCCCCATCAGGCAGCCACTCCCTATTGTCCCCTCCCTCCAGCCCTTGGTAGCCACCAAGCTACTTTCCATCTCTGTGGATTTGCCTACTCTGGACATTTCATATAAATGAAATTCATACACTATGTCACCTTTTATGTCTGGCTTCCTCCATTTTGCATGATGTTTTGGAGGGATATCCATGTTGTGACTCAGAACTTCACTCCTTTTCGGAGCTGAATAATATTCCATTGTATGGATAAATGACAGTTTGTTTATCCATTTATCAGTCCATGCATGTCTGAGTTCCCTCTGTTTTTTAGCTACTATGAATAATGCCGCTAAGAACATCTGTGTAGTTTTTTGTGTGGACATGTGTTTCATTTCTCTCGGTTCTACACCTAGGAGTGAAATTGCTGGCAGAAATGAAGTCTGGTCCAAAGGCTGGTGTTCTCTTTGGAAAAAGATACGTTTCCACTGGCCCCTCAACCACAGGAAGGGAGTGGGAACTTGCCCACCGCAGACATGGGCAAGAGGCACTCAGGAAGTAGTGGTGGGCGGCGGGGCCGTGGGGGCGGCTCTAGGAGGTGAGAATCTGGGCAGTGCTCTGGAGCGGAGGGCTTTGGCTGAGCCTTGCCGGGTGGGGTGCACAGAAATAGCAGAATGTGAGAAGTCCAGGGGGCTTTCCAGGAAGGAGGCACAGCATAAGCCAAAACCTCATGGTGGGTATGCACACAGTCCCCAGACCACTGGTCAGTTTGTGTGGAGGAAGAGGCTCTCGCGGGTACTGAGCTGCGAGCATCGCTATGTTGTAAACCCTTCCCAGCTGTACTGCCTGATGTCCACGGGGTCTGCCCGGCAGAGTCCTGTGGCAAATCCAGGTAAACTCGCTACAGGTGAGAGGTAAGCGCCAACATGTGTGGTTGAGAGGACCCCCAAAACATGCAAGAGCTTTGTTTCTTGAGAATCCATGAGGATATTCTGGGCAGTAAAAATCCAATCCAAATACCAGCCCAATACAGAAGGGCAGCCCCCACAAATGTTGATTCATTCACTCATTCAACGAATATTTCTGAGTCACGTGCTAGGTGTTGCAGATGCACCAGTGGGTGAGAGACAAGAGTCCTAATATCTGGGGGAGCCAGATATTAGATAAGTTAAAAATCATGATGCAAACCAATAAAGAAGAACTTCCATGCCGCTCTTTAAAAACAGGCTTCCTGATAAATAATTATATTTCAAAACGATAAGATGTGATCCGTCCTCTCTTTGTCATAGAAATGTGAAATTTTGTCTTCCTAAAACTGAAGATACTGATTTACGTTGACTACATGGCTGTGTATTTATTATTACATTATTATATTGTATCATATTATTTGCTTTGCTTATAACTGTGATAAATATTTGTATAAGTGAAAATAAATCAATAACAATTAATTTTCAAAAGTCATGATGCAAAGCATGATGGGTGCTAACAAGGAACTGAGCAGGAGGTGAAGCAGAGGGAAGCACCGAGAAGGGGGAGGACCTGCCCGGACAGGCGGTCAGGAAAGGCGACCTTGAAGCCCAAGCATGAGGACATCCAGCGTCCCAGGCATAGGGGATGGGGCATGGAGGGCCCCGGGTGGGAAGGGGTGTACTGAAGAGGCTGGTGGGCAAGGTGGGAATAACGGGTGATCTCAGGGAGACCCCTGGGACTTGGACTCTCTTGTAGGGCAAGAAGAAGCTGTGGAAAGATTCTGACCAGGGAGTGACTATTCTGGTGTCATACCCCTCACTCAGCTGCTCTGCTGACTGATGGGTAGATGGACTGGACACAGCCCACATCACAAACGCTGGTGGCGGGGCCCACGTGATCATAATGCAGCGAAGACACTGTCACGGAGCCGAGGCCCACTGTGGAGCTGGAATGTCGGGATCGTCTGGGGAGGGCCAAGGAGGCTGACAGGGTAACTGACAGGTGCCTCAAAGCGTCACCCAAAGCCCCTGCATGGAAAAGCATGTCACGCTGTGGAAGAAGCAGAGAGACCACTGGGAGGGAGGTGGGAGCCGGCCCCCAGGACCCTGAGCCAGCCAAGGGATGAGGTGGTCCCTGCTGGCGAGCATCTGGTCCCTGACCCTGGCAGCCAGAGGGCACAGCCAGCACAGAGTCCTTACCCTCTGCCCACTCCCACATGGAGAATTCTGTTTCCCCCTGGAACCTTCCTCATGAATATTTTGCACAGAAATGAGAAGGCAAATTCCGGGCTCCGGACAGAGGGTCACAGATTTCAGAAAGTCATCTTTAGAAAACACTGGTTTCTATTTTCACCAAATCCCTGGGAGATGAGTTACGAAAGCCTGAGGCCTGGGAAAGGCTGAAGAACAAAACTAGTGGGGGGCGTGGGAGGAGGTGGGGGGAACTGGGGGGCGGGAGGCATGGAGGGCCTGGGGATGTGGGGGGTGCTTTCATGGGATGCAGGAAGCGGGTGTCTAGAGTGGGTGAGCTAAGGGTCTTGCGGGGACACCAGAGCTAGAGTTGGACAAGTGCTTTTTTTTTTTTTTAAATTACCTACTCGAAACATAAAACTTGATGTATCTTTCTGTACCAAAAAACTTACTTTGAGCCAATGCCGGGAAGAAAACACTATACAATGAGGGCTGGAGAGTCATGCGGCTTGGATAATAATATTACTACTAAATAACAATGTTAATCATTATAATCGTTAGTAACATAAATAATAATCATTACTAAACCTTGATAATTCACATCATTAATTAATGAGTAACTAGTAATTAAAGTGATAGCCGCTCCATGTGCTCCACAGTCAGTCCTCGCAACCCTATGAGGTAGGTGCGATTTTTCTCTCCTGAGTTGGGTGTAGAGATGCCCCCCATGAACCCTTGCTTACATTCGCCCGTCTGTCCATCCATTCATTTGTCCTATGAAGCCACAGTGACAAATTCACAAGCAAATTCAGCACTTACATAACTAAATGCTAGGCCTGCCCAAACAAGCCATGGAGTTGAGGAGCGAGCAGATACCACAGCCGGATGAATTTCAGGATCAGGCGACCTGGGCTCAAAGCCCAAGCTCAGGTGCCACCTGTGCGACCTTGAGCAAGCTGCGTGGTTTTACTGGACTCCCGTCAACCATACCCCACATGGCCATTCCCAGCATAAGGAGCCGTGACACCAGGCAAGTAGCACAAGCCCTGGCGCGCAGAGAGCAGGCCGTTGTGGCAGCTGTCGTCACTGCAGACTAGGGGCATCTGTCGCAACAAGAATGAAAGCGAGCAGAGCAGAGTATTAAAGAGTGTAGCCTTAAGTGTTGGGGTCACACATAACTTTTATTTTCTTAGAGATGATGTCCAGAACCACCTGGATTTTCTACTAAAATAGAGTTTCTACCGGAGAAAACGAAGTGAGTTATTATTTTTTTAAAACGGAAGTTCATCATGTCTGACAATCCTTACCTCTGCTGGTTGGGCCAGAGAGGGTCCAGGCAAGGACTGTGTGAGTCGGCGGATAGCCCTTCCAGGCCCCCAGAGAAAACCAACACATGCATGTTGCCAGCATCTCAAGTGAAAAATCTCTCTTTTCATGACTCCCTGAAACCTGCCCTAGTAAACCCTGTGGGGTCTGCTGGGGAAGCTTGAAGGTCAAGGCCAAAAACCCATGTAAAGAGAGAGCCTGGCTTTGATTGGCACCTGGTGGGCCCACCTAAGACAGGCAGCTGACTGGAGGCCACGCAGGAGCTGATGGCTGGTCAGTGAGGACAGCTCTGCCGGCCAGCCTACGATAGTACCCAGCCCAGGAGGTGCGGGCACCCCAACTTCTGACCACCTGGCTCCTCCTTAAAAATGTCCCAAAGCACCCAGTGAACACTGAGGGTGACCCTCCCAGGGTCACCCAGGTCAAGGTTGCTGCCCTGATTATGAAAACAGCAGAATGCTCAAATCACTTTGTCTCTATATCTTTTATGAGCCTCGAATCGTCTCCTCCCCGTTGGTGCAAAGATCCTTATTACAGCTATAAATTGAATTAAAAACTCACATTTAATATTTAGTTATGGTGCGGTTAACAGCTTTATGGGCCAGGCCGCTGCCTTCCTATTTGCTTACAATGTTGTCCTTTATGTTTGCCAAAACCAGGCTGCTTGAATGACGGGGCGGATGCCAAGTTATTAACAATTATTACCTTTTACAGTCATTTTTGGCCCCAGCATGCTTTTTTGGTGGTCTCATAATTTCAAAACAGGGACCTTTGAAATCGTACCCTGAGACCAAACAGGCCTGCGGAGGGCACTTCCTCCCTCCTGGCCGAGTCCGGCCCATTTCCCATTGTGAAATGTTTTTCCACCCCACATGTGCCCAGCATGAGCCCAAGCTCTGGGCCTGTGGTACAAACCATACTCCCAGTGAAAAGGAGCCCTCTGTGAGGCGGGGGCCCCTCCAAGGGCGCCCGCAGCACAGCACACATCACGCGGCTCGCTGGGACAGAGGGCGGCATCAGGGCCAAGAGGGACAGACTCCAGCAGTGACGTGGGCGGCCTTCACTGTTGTCACCCAGGCCATGAGCTGAGGGTATGCAGAGGCCCCACACAAAACCACCAGCCCCGTGACCCCACTGCCAGTAGGCCCCTCTCAGAGCTTCTCTGAGGCTTTCAAGTCTGGCCCGGATCGTTAACTGCATAATTATATCCCACGCATGCATGATCTGGACATGGGGTAGGGTGTGTGTGTGCGCAGGTGTGTGTGTGTGTGTGTGACTGTATGTGAGCGTATGTGTGTGTGTGTGTGTGTGAAAGAGAGACAGAGAGAGACAGAGAGAGAGACAGAGACAGACAGAGGACACTGAGATATCTTAGGACCTCCTGGTTCTCAAAATAATTTTTATGAAATATATCTTCCTTAATGTCCTGCTTGCTTTTTAAAAAAGTGTGTGTGTGTGTATTTTTTTTTCTGGAATTCGACAGTGGTCATGGTTGTACAACACTATGAATCTATTAAAAAAGCACTAAATTATACACTTTAGACAGGTAAATTTTATGGTAGATGAATTTTATCTCAATAAAGCTGTTTAAAAAATAAAACATCTCCTACTGCACCCCACACATGTCCAGCCCCTGCCAGAGCCTCCCCTGTTCCAATGCCTGGGTGGCCGTCACCCTCCCTCACACACATCTGATTCCCAAGAGATGACCCAAAGTGTGGCAGGTTTCTGCAGAGTGATGTGAGCTGGGTACTCATTCTATCTCAACCTGGCTGGGTCCCCCGTGCAGCTGCCACTCTGCAACAAGATTTGCTTTCATTGGGTACCAGACTCAATGAGCCTGTGGAACAAAGGCCAATGCCACCAGACTCCAACACAGCAGCATGAATGCAGGCAGTAGGGCTGTGTTTGGAAAGTAGGCATGTGGGTGGCTTTCAACTCTGATGTAAAGGACTAGCCAGTCTCTTTCATCTGTGGTGACCCAGACTCTAAATGGCCATACTGAGAAACGTCAACCACATGCTAGAGACGAAATCCTAAAAAAAAGGGCTGTGGCCGATTGAAGATGGACAGTTTTTGCTCCTCCCACCACTATGAGGCTGTCTAATTCCCCTCCTCCTGAATCAAGGCCAGCCCTAGGGACTTGGTTGGCCAATGGGGTGCATCAGGGTGACAGGTTAGGATGCCCAAGGCTAGACCCTAAGAAGCCTTCTGCTTCTATGTTTTCTCTAGGAGCACCCACTCCAGAAGCCCTGAGCTGATGTGACTGCACAGACACTGCCATTCAGGAAAGGCCATCTGGAGGTGACAGTTCTAACTGAGCCAGCTTCCAGCCACCCCCGCCAAGGTGCCTGCCATGTGAGCACAGCCACCTTGCACCACAGAACAGCCCATCCACTAGCTGAATATCAGCGAGTGACAAGCTGAGCCCTGCCCAATTCCTGACCTTTATTTTGGCAAGATAAAATAAAATGTTCTCATCTTAATTTCTGCTACCCAAATTTCTGGCACTGTGTAATACTGAACTGGACGCTCTCCATGAGGGTGATGCTGCTGCCTAGAGGGTGTGTGGAAACTAGGGGCATATTTGATTGAAACACTGACGGGGTGATACTGGCATTTATAGGAGGAGGGGTGCAGTCAAGGGATGGCTGGCATCCTGCAATGGACAAGAGAGCTTCGCTCAACCACGAATTACCCACATCCTGCGTGACTTTTGACACTGACAGAGATGAAGGTTCATTTTATAATTATCAGAGCCTGGAACATGACTCTTTTCTATATACAGATATAAAGCATTTTGAAATAATTTTAACATACCCTGAATTTTCCAACTACCATGTAAATCAAAGGAAGACTACAATTTGCTTGGTTCGAAACCTCATGAAAAATTGTTCAGCAAACACAGTGAACGCCGGCAAGCATTCATGGTGTCCGAGCCATCCACACAGCTCTCAAGAGCGCTCCTTCCGAGGCTGCCGCCCTCCCGGCGAGTTTGAGTCTATAAGCAAAGATACTTAGTCTTTATTTCAAAATCTCAAATATGAAAAGAAGCGCTTGACAACATGCCATGGAGAAATATCTCCTTTAAAACCCAGATTCATTTATAAGGGTAGAGAAACATTTCACTACATGGTCAAGACTGCTAGTACAGGCGAGCCTGAGCACTCGCACACTGAAACATATTTTAAATAAATAACTTCCCTATATTGCTCCTTTATGTAAGAATAACGGCACTGTTTTTGAAATTGTGTTTGTAAGTAGGCTATATCACGTGAATTCCATCAGGATAAGAAAGGAGGCATTGTGAAATCGTTGTTATAAAAATGAGGCACTAGGTGTGACAAGGTTGAAAACCATTGTGCCACGTGAACTCGGGTTCCTGGTGCCATCCAGGAAGGGTGGGAGTTTCCTGAAAGATTCCAAAGACCCTGTCGACGCTGTGATCCTTTTTGCTTACTCCCCCTAGCAAAGGATTGTAATATCGTCCTAGCAGGACGATATTAAGAGATCATTAGGAGAGACAGAATAGTACTTAGCTGGATATTGAGAACAAGCAAAATGAACAAAGATCTTTATGCACAGGTCAATATTAGTTGGCAAAACGTGTCTTTGACTCTCAACAGCAGACCCGGGCTGTAATCCCTGTTGCCTAACTCCTATGTGACCCAAGGCAAGTCAGGCCCCCTCTCTGAGCTTCTTTCTTGTCTGTAAAATGAAGGAATTGAGTACGGCGATTGAAAAGAGTCCCTCTGCTTGGGGAGTCCCTGGAAGATGGCCTGTCTGCCATGACCTTCTCCAGTCGACAACTGGTCCTTCCATCCAGGGACCAGGAGGGGAAAGAATCCTCAGAATCATAAAGCACCATTTCAAACTGACCAATATTAAAGACAGAAAAGAAAAAATCCCACAACATATTAATGGTTCAGAGCACGCATAGCAAGATCATTTCTGGAGAGGAAAAGAAAGAAAAAAAAAATAGGGGCTTTTCAGCCTGTGAATAAAAAGTGTCCTTTAACAGGCGATAATTATATACAGGAAGGCAATTAAAGTTTTAATAATTTAATTACCTTCCTGCAAACCCATCAAGGTAAAATATGGAGTGAAAACATTTTTGAGGGCCAGCAGCCATGAGGAGCGGATCAAAGGCCCCTGAGATAGCTCAGCTCTGAGGCAGTTGACACATTAATTTTTACGGGCTGACCGCCGTTATTAATAGAAGAAACTAGATGGAAGTATTTTTCCACGGTGGGGGGGACCACATCATCATTTGATGCCTGATGTTACAGCAAACATAGTTTTGGCTTCTCCCTGGAAATAAATCTTGTTTTCTTTGACCTTCGTTTGCTTGAGGCAGGGCCAACTTTCAAGACTGGACTTCATAGAGAGGGCTCCCCGCTCAGGGCTGCCATGTCGGAACATCAACAAGAAACCGTGAAAGGAGATCAAAGGGGGTCCGGTCAGAAACCACAGAACAGGGCTGGCACAGCCAGGCACAGTGGGGCGAGCGCATCTCAAAGCCGGCCTGAGAGCCCCCCCCCAGCCTCAGAGTTCTCACCTACCAAGGGCCAGCTGCACTGCTCCTTACAAACATCTTTAAACCCACCCCCTACTTTGTTGTTGCTGCTGTTTTTATTGTTGTAAAATACACATGACATAAAATTCACCATTTTAACCATGTGAAAGTGTAGAGTTCAGATGATTTAAGTACATTCATGATGTTACACAACCATCACCTCTATCTAGTTCCCAAGCTTTTTCCCTCCCCACAAGGAAACCCATCCCCATCAGCAGTGCTCCCCACTGCCCTGCCCCAGTCCGGACAACCACGAATCTGCTTTCGGTCTCTGTGGATTTGCCTGTCCTGGACACATCCTATAAATGGAATCCTACGCTATGTGGCCCTTTGTGACTGGCTTCTTTCACCCATTATTTTTTATGCTTATTTTTATTTTTTTAACATCTTTATTGGGGTATAATTGCTTTACAATGGTGTGTTAGTTTCTGCTGTATAACAAAGAGAATCAGATATACATATATCCCTACATCTCCTCCCTCTTGTGTCTCCCTCCCACCCTCCCTACCCCACCCCTCTAGGTGGTCACAAAGCATTGAGCTGATCTCCCTGTGCTATGTGGCTGCTTCCCACTAGCTAGCTATTTTACATTTGGTAGTATATATAAGTCCATGCCACTCTCTCACTTCACCCCAGCTCACCCATTACTTTTTAAAGGAAGCTTTGTATTATTATCTGTAATAGAAGACCTGTATCACTTGCCATAAATGAAAAATGACCATAAAAATTAATACACTGAAAACTAGCTCATGTCACCAAGTTGCTGTAGGACACGGCACAACCCCCCAGAGGGTCCACAACGAGGAATCATTTTACATCAGTATGTACACTTCTGCTCCATTCTACTTCAAAGCCACATAACAGTCTTTGTAGGACTAAACTGTATACTAATACACTTTCTATTGATAGATATTCATGATGTTTCCATTTTGTATCACAACAATGCTGAAACTGATATCTTTGTAATCATTCCGTGTGGGAATAATCTTGATATAAATTTCTGGAATGCCTGGATCAAAGGATATGTGCATTTTACATTTCGGTTTGTGTTTCCAAGTGTTTTCTTTAGAGGTGGTCTCAATTCCTCCTCTCAGCATCAATGTATGAATACGCCCGTTTCTGCACCTAACCACCAATATGATGAGCTCCAGTCTCTAGATCTTGGCCAATCTGATAGGTGAAAAATGCATACACCTCATTGTGGTTTTAATTTGCATTGAGATGAGTATTCCTACCTCCATTTTATAGATGAGAAAATAGACTCACAGAGGTTAAGGAACTCGCCCAAGGTTACACAGCGAGTAAGTGCAAAACCAGGATTTGGACCCAGGTCCACCAGAATCCAATTCCTGGGCTTGTCCCCCTACTTTCCTGCTGCTTCTCATGGCACGTGATGGATTCTGCCACTTGTGGACGTGGCTTGTTCCACAAATGGAGGGGAAGCTCCTGGTTGGCAGGTTCTATATTCTTTCCACAAGCCCCACTGTGCCTGACTCGACACGAAGGATATGAGCACCCCATAGACACTGCTGGTGGAACCACTGGATTGGATTACCACACCTGCATACCTACAGTGCAGCCTAGCATTGAGGAGACCACAAAAGGAAAGGACAAACAGCCAGAGTCGTCATCATGGGAACCTCTGTGACCTTATAGTTTCTGCCATTTCCCCAAGCTGTGGTCACAGGGAGGTCACACCTGGGCTGAAGGATGATTTATGCCAGTGCTCACAGGCACTTCCGGGGAAGGGACAGCTGGGGATGAAGGTGTTAATGCCTAAATATATAGAATCGGGAAAAATAACCAGGACCATCTTCCACCAACTACATGCTTGGGGCTGGTGGGTTTCACGGGTTCTGGCAAAAATGAGAGTGAATTTTTTTCAGGGTGTCAGGTGTTTATTAGAACTTACTGTAAGTACTAATAGAGCCCCAATGATCAGAGAGCCCAAAAGACCAACTGAGTGGACTTCCCACAGTCCTAAGGAAATAAACTAGGGCAGCGGGAGCCAGTCTCATGCATTTGAAGGGCTCCTCACAGCCTTCTTCAGTTCAAACCCGTTTCCATTTTGTGCTTCACAGCAACTTTCTGAGGCTGGTGCTGTGGTTCCATTTCACAGATAAGAAAATGGAGTTTCAGAGTGACAACATAGCTTGCTTGAGATCCTACAGCTGGCACTGCCAGATCCAGAAGTGGCTCTGATTGCATTCAATACCAAACAAGTATTCCCAAAAGGCCCCCTTCCCAACACCCTCTCTGGGAGACAGGGGTCCCCCAGGCCTTGTTCTTTCGGGGACAGCCCCAGGTCCTGACCTTGCCGCTTCTGCTAAAGAGAACATCTCCCACGTCCTGGAATGCAGCTTGGCGGCAGGGGGGTCGGAGGCTGCCGGGACCTCTCTCAGCACCCCTGCTCCCCTCCCAGCACTGAGGTCTGACCTAATCACGGGCCGGGCGGCTGCGGGTGGTTGGGTGGGAGGGACTGCACACCTCACCCTCCCCTCCTGGGCTCAGCAGGTACCGGGTGTGGGCCTGACAGCACGGATTCTGAGAGAAGCTCCATCAGCCCCAGCCCTGACCCGAAGCCCAGCTGGGCGGGTCTGGGATGAGGGACTACAGCACCACGCCTGGGCCCCACGTGGTCATGGATGTCTGGGCCGGGCTCTAACCATCCCCTTTACAGCTTGCAAGGGCAAGCTGGGGTCTGAGTCTACATCTACAAGGCAGGGATGGGATGAGGTGACCAGGGAGAGCACCACCCTTCCTCTGGGCCCCTCCGACAAGATGGAGGGTCCACGAGAGCCACCAGTAGGAAGCGGGCCCATGAGCTAAGCAAAATACACCAAGTCCGGGGTGCCCTTAGCGGCCAAGCGCCTCTTCTCCCCTTTCTTCCAACCCACAACCCTTCCTCAGAGAGTGGCCCCTCCCGGACAGGTGATGGCGTTGCCAATTACAGGACTCTGCCCACCAGCCATCGTGATGGATGAGGGACGGGCACATGATGAAGTAATCGTGTATCCCCTGGGGTTTCTCCATGGGGTCTGCACAAGAGTGTTCTGTGGTAACAAGGCTGCAGTCACACATTGTCCTGGGAGAATAAACCCCAGAAGCAGAAATGGGAGTGGGAGACAGTCCTGAAGCAGCTGGCATCTCCCACCTGCCCCTCCCAGGACCCAACAAATTCCCCTTGTTTTGCCTTTGCTGTCTCAGAACGAATTCTTACAGCTCACGTACCCTGAGCACGTGCAGTGCGGAGAGTGGGGGAGGGGTGCACTGTTCTGAGTGCCATGCTTGGATTAACTCATTCCGTCCCACCGGAGCCCTACAGTGAGGAAAGGCGACATGCAGGTCAACAGCTCACATGGCACAAAATCAACAGCGCGGGAGAGTCTGGATCTGAACCCAGGCCTGTGAGCTACCCTGGCATTCAGCAGAGCTTCACAGGTGGGCATCACTACCACCAACCAATAACCAGAACTGCCTTAAGGTCAAGTGTGGCCACAGGACCTGTGTCGGCCAAGAAAAGGGGAGTGAAAGTGGCACTGCCCCTCCTGGGCAGAGGCGTTCCACCCTTGCAACTCTTCTGCCCTCCCTCACCCAGCCTTGACATCATCATGGACACACGTACTGATCTGGAGGTGCCTCTAGATCCAGGCAGCCTGGACGTTAAGCAAATTCACAGAGGGCAGCTGTCCTGGGAGCCACCTCCACCCACAGTCAACTCTGTACCAGCAAGAAATCTACACTTGTCATCCTCAGTCACTGGCTGTTCAGGGCTGTTTCTCACTGCAGCAGAGTGTGGCCTATTCTGACCGCAAAGCGTTTGCCCAACTTGCAAACAAGAGGCCGCCCAAACTCCCAGGCCAGCACTAACTCCTGTAACTTCCCAACAAACTGACACGCCCCATTCCGTTCGTTTTTGTTGATTAAATTGGTCTTGTAAAGGGAGGCCTCCTCCCCACCTCTCGGGTTAAAGCCCCCTCAGAGCTTGACAGCATCCCTGTGCTGTAGACCCCTTTCAGACCCAAATGAGAGATCCCCTGGTTTGTGACCCCTTCAAGACCATTTGCAACAGATGTGACCAAGGGTGATGCACTGGCTTAGGAGGAAGCCCAATTACACAGGCTCAACTACTACAGAGAATGGAGCCTTTGGAAGCCAAAGGGCCTTCAGTTAGTGCAATTTCTGCAGAAAATTACTTCTCAAAACCTTGAGGTGAAAATGACCAAAGGGGACAATAAGAAGGGGGGCTTGAAAATGATGAGATAGGGTTAAACTGCAGGTGCATTGACCGTGGGGGACTCACAGACACCACAGAGCACCCCATTTCTGCAAAGGATAGTCCAGCCAGAAAAAGACGCACACACCTCTGAGCACACAGAGTGGTTCCTGGGAACCCTGAGCCTCATCCGTGGATCCATATTACTAAAAGTTCATTCTCAGGATCATGCTCAGCAATAACCCTCTCAGAGCCCCAGAGCAGCCCATCCAGCCCTCACAACATTAGAACTCATCTCTCTAAACCACTTTGTCCGTCAGTACAGGCTCACCTCAGAGATGCTGCAGGTTCAGGTCCAGGCAACCACAGTATAGAGCATACCACAATAAAGCGAGTCACACAAATTCTTTGGTTTCCCATGCATATAAAAGATATGTATACACTATACTGTAGTCTATTAAGCGTGCAATAGCATTATGTCTTAAAAACTGTGGAAACCTTAATTAAAAAATACTTTATTGCTAAACAATGCTAAACATCCTCTGAGCCTTCAGCAAGACATAATTTTTTTGCAATGGTAACATCAAAGGTCATTGATCACAGATCACTGTAACAAAATATGATAACAGTGAGAAAGTTTGAAATATCGCAAGATTTACCAAAATGTGACACAGAGACACGAAGTGAACAAATGCTGTTGGAAAAATGGTGCCCACAGGCTTGCATGATGCAGAGTTGCCACAAATCTTCAATTTGTAAAAATGCATTATCCGCAAAGTACAATAAAGCGAAGCACAGCAAAATGAGGTCTGCCTCATTATTAAGCACGTACTGTGTGCCAGGCACTGCACTAAGCCCCAGGGACACAACAGCAAATGGAGACCCAGCCCTCAAAGAACCCACCATTTCATGGGGGAAGGGAGACAAAGGCAGGTCCACAAATAAGTAGGACGGGTCGATCAGCACTGTGGACATAATTGAAATGGCCCCCCACCACCTTCCGCATGCCTGGTGGTCCTTGAGCTGGAATAATCAGGGGGCTTCTCGGAGAAGGGGACTTTTGAGTTGCAAATTGAACGAGAGAAGCACGCAGGATGATAACCAGAACCGAGATGGAGAGGAAGATCCTGATAGGAGCTACAGCCATGCACGGCTGAGGCTCTGCGTCGCCTGCCTCCCTCAGGCCGGGCCTGGGCTAAGACAGGCATGGGGACGATGATGAGTGGCCACTCAGGGTTCAGCTGCCCAATCGGAGCCCCAGACACCAGTCTGACCTGCCACCTGTTCACTGAGTGCTCTTGGTCAGGTCATCTCCCCTAACCTTGGCTCCCTCACCTGTAATGTAGAAAGAATGATAATATTTGCCACTTAGGTCTGTGCACTTTTGGACATTTATCCCAGAGAAATTCGAATAGGTTCAAGTACAAGTCTTTCCACTCATGTTCACAGCAGCTTTATTTGCAACAGCCAAAAGGTAGAACCAGCCCAGGCATCCTCAAACAGGTGTATGGACAAACTGTGGTACGCCCTCACCATGGAATACCACTCAGCAAGAGAAAGGAATGAACAACACCTGGATGGACCTCCAGGGAATTTTTCTGGGTGAAAAAAGAGCCAGTCCCAAGGTTATATCCTGAATGAGTACATATATATGACATTTTTGAAATGACAGAATTTTAGAAATAGAGAAAGGTTAGTGGTTGCCAGCGGGTAGAGAAGGGGTGGAGGATGGGGCAGGAAGGAGGTCGGCATGGTTATAAAAGGTCAACAGGAGGGGTCCTCGTGGTGATGAAGCTATTCAGTATCTTGTCCAGCTACAAAATTTGGACAGAACGTGCAGGGCAGCCATGCAAGGCCCGTGGATAGTAAAGAGCAGGCAGATTAAGAGAAAATTTCAAAATATCACCAAACTAGCAGAAAGTCTCCCATTTTTTTCTCCAATATCCCCTGTATGGGCTCACAGTGGCCTCAAACCTGGACACAGGTACCAGGCTCAGGGAGAGACAGAGAGACCGAGAGACAGGTCTGGGGGAAAAAACACAAGCCCTCCAGAAGGGGGAAGAGACACAGGAGGGAAATCTTGTTTCAATTTTTATTTTCTTCTGTTCTCTTGCACTCAGTCCTCAGACATTCCCGGGGCATAGGTAATGACAGCAGCCACAGCAGTGACCCATGGCCCCTACTTGAGAGGGAGCAGAACCTTCCTCACTGATCAGAAAAGCTGTGGTCCCGTCTCTGTCTCCCAATCTGGATGCGGGCACAGCTATCAACTGTGCGCAGCAGAGCAGAGTAACTCAAGTCCCAGCTCTCTGAAGGGAGGACCCACAGCGAGTCCAGGGAACCAGAAATCACTAAGGAGCCCACAGAGTGGGAGGAGGCAAGGAAAGGGACCCTTTAAAGCTGTGCATGAGCTCCTGGGCTCACCCCTAAGCTGCATGCACGTGCACGTGCCTGACCCTGAACAGCATACCTAAGACTTTGAGAACTGAACACAGAACAAACCATCATCCAGATCCAAGACTGGCCACTGGGTGGTGCACACGCAGGGCAGCTCTGACCAGCATGGCAGAGCTTTTGGAAACTGACCTTCCGTCAGGACCACAGCTGGCAGGAGGCTGGTGGGAACTTGCTGAACGGGTCAAATGCCCGATCAAACAAAACTAAAGTCCTCTGTGGCATTTAAACAAGACCTAGAGCCTCATAATATAATATTCAAAATGTCTGTAATACAGATGAAAGTGACTTAGCATTTGAAAAAACAGAAAAATCTCAACTTTTACCATCAAAGACAAGGACCAGACCCCCATACCTTGATGACGCAGATGTTAGAACAATCAAAAAGACTTAGAACTAGCTATTATAAAAATGCTCCAGGAAGTAAGGGCAAACACTCTTAAACTGAATGCAAGGATAGGAAGTCTCAGCAAAGAAAGAGAATATAAAGAAGAAGCAAATTGAAATTTTAGAACTCAAAAGTACAATAACCAAAATGTTAAAGCTCACCAGATGGGCTCAATAACAATATCGAGACAGCAGAGGAATGAATCATTGAGTATGAGGACAGATTATCAGAAAGTATCCAATCTGAAAGACAAAAAAAAAAAAAAGGAAAGGAAAAGAATTCTAAGAACAGAAAAAAACAAATGAACAGGAACTCATGGACCTGAACCAGAAGGTCTAACATTCATGTCCTAGGAATCCCAGAAGGAAAGGAGAAAGAAAAAATGCAGTGCAGAAAAATATCTAAGAAAATAATAGCTGAAAACTTCTCAAATTTATCAAAAAGTGAAACCTACAGATTCAAGAAGCTCAGTGAATCCCCAAAAGGAGACACTCAAAGAAACCCATGCCTAGATACACTATCATCAAAATAATCAAAGCAGGAGACAAAGAAAAGTATCTTGAATGCAGCCAGAGAAAAACAACACATTACTTACAGGAAAACAATGAAGCAAAACCCAACAGAACTAAAAGGAGAAGCAAATCCACAACTGCAGTTAGAGAGTTCAACACTCATCTCTTTGTTCAAGGAAACAAACAGACGAAATCAGCAATGATATGGATGAAATGACAACACCATCAAGCAATTGGATCTAATTTATAAAACACCACCAATAGCAAAATGCACGTTTTTTTTCAAGTGCACACAGAACACAAAGATCAACAACCACTTCCTGGGTCATAAAACAAACCTTAACAAATTTACAAGAACTGAAACCATACAAAGTATGTTTTCTGATAATAATGAAATTAAACTAGAAATCGATTACAGAATGAGAACAGGATATCCAAAAACTTGAAAACTAAAACATATCTAAATAATTGATAAGTCAAAGAGTTCTCAAGGAAAATTAGAAAATATTTTTAATTGAATGAGAATGAAACTACGATGTAACAAAACTTGCAGAATCCAGCTAAAGCAGTGCTGAGAGAGAAATTTTTATCATTAAATGCTTATTTTAAGAAAGAAGAAAGGGCTTAACCCAATGATCTAAGTTTCCATCATTAGAAAGTAGAAGAGCAAAATAAACCAAAGTAAGCAGAAAAAATATATAATAAAGAATAGAAATAAGTGAAATTGAAAAGAGAAAATAGGGAAAAATCAGTGAAATGAAAAACTGGTTTTTCAAAATAATAAAATTGATAAAACTCTAGCAAGAATGACAAATAAAAAAAAGAAGACACAAGCTATTAATACCAGGAACACAAGAAAGCATATCATTACAGACCCTCAAACATCAACGGTGCAATAAAGGAATACCATAAACAACTCTATGCCAACACATCTGACAATTTAGATTAAATGGGAAAATTCCACAAAAACTAGAAACTAACAAAATTCACCCAAGATGAAATAGATAATATGAATAGTTTGATAACCATTTTTAAAAATTGAATTCATAGTTTAAGATCTTTTAAAAACAAAGTTTCCAGGTCCAGGTAGTTAAACTGATGAATTCTACCAAACATTTAAAGAAGAAATAACACCATTCTATACAATTTCTTCCAGAAAAGAGGAAAGGAGGAAATGCTTACCAGTTAATTTTATGAGGCTGGTACCTGATACCAAAACCAAAACCCTGATACCAAAACCAAAGATAGTACAAGCTAAAATATTTTAAAAGCTACAGACCAATATCTTTCATGAACATAAGCACAAAAATCCTTAACAAAATACTAGAAAATTGAATCTATCAATATATAGAAGGAATAATACACCACAACCTAGTATAGTTTACCCCAGGAATGCAAGGCTAGTTCACTATTCAAAACTTAATCAGTGTAATCTACCATATTAACAGTCTGAAGAAAATCCATATGATCATGTGCATTGATACAGACAAATCATTTGACAAAATTCAATATCCACCAATGATTTTTTTAAAACTCTCTAAAAACTAGAAATACAAGAGAACTTCCTCAATCTAATAAAGGGAATCTACCAAAAAAGAAAAAAATTCCTACAGTCAGTATCATACTTATGATGATGAAAGACTTTTCTCCTAAGATTGGGAATTAGGCAAGAATATCTATTCTCAACACTCATGTTGAACATCATCCTGGAAGTCTCAGCCAGTGCAATAAGACAAGACAAAGCAATAAAAGATACACAAATCGGGTGGAGAAAAAGGAACCCTCCTACACTGTTGGTGGGAATGTAAATTGGTACAGCCACTATGGAGAACAGTATGGAGGTTCCTTAAAAAACTAAAAATAGAGTTACTGTATGATCCAGTAATCCCACTCCTGGGCATATATCCAAAGAAAACTATAATTCAAAAAGATACATGCACCCCAGTATTCATTGCAGCGCTATCTGCAATAGCCAAGACATGGAAGCAACCTAAATGTCCACAGACAGATGAATGGATAAAGAATATGTTTTATATATACACAATGGAATATTACTCAGCCATAAAAAAGAATGAAATAATGCCATTTGCAGCAACATGGAGGGACCTAGAGATTATCATACTAGTGAAGTAAGTCAGACAGAGAAAGACAAATACCATATGGTACCACTTATATGTGGAATCTAACAAAATGATACAAGTGAACTTATTTACAAAACAGAAATAGACCCAAAGACATAGAAAACAAACTTATGGTTACCAAAGGGGAAAAGGGGGGTAATAAATTAGGAATTTGGGATTAACACACTACTATATATAAGACAGATAACCAACAAGCACCTACCGTATAGCACAGGGAACTATACTCAATATTTTGTAATAACCTATAGGGGAAAATAATCTGAAAAATTATATATATATATATATATATATATATATATAAAACTGAATCACTTTTCTGTACACCTTAAACTAACACAACATAAATCAACTTTACTTCAATTTTTAAAAAGGCATACAGGGACTTCCCTGGTGGCACCATGGTTAAGACTCCACGCTCCCAATGCAGGGGGCCCAGGTTCGATCCCTGGTCAGGGAACTAGATCCCACATGCATGCAACAACTCAGAGCTCACATGCCACAACTAAGGAGCCCTCCTGCCACAACTAAGACCCAGTGCAACCAAATTAATTAGTTAATTAATTAAATTTTTTAAAAAATGGCATACAAATAAGAAAGAAAGAAAACTCTCCCTATTCACAGGATGGCTAAAATAAAAAGTCTAACCACACCAAGTATTGGCAAGAACATGGAGAAACTGGAACTCTCCTACACTGCTGGTGGGAATGTAAAATGATGCAACCACTCTGGAAAACAATCTGGCAGTTTCTCAAAAATGTAAACATTCATCTACGATATGATCCAACAATACCGCTCCTAGGTATTTTCCTGAGAGAAAGGAAAACACATGTCCACACAAAGACATATACACAAATGTTAACAGCAGCTTTATTTGTAATAGCCCCCAGCTGGAAACAACATAAATATTCATCAGTAGATGAAAGGAAAAACTATGATAAATTCATACATTGGAATATTAATCAATGATAAAAAGAAAGAATTACTGATGCATGCTACAACATGCACCAATCTTGAAATAATCATGCTGAGTGAAGCAAGCCAGTCAAAAAACAAACACATTAATATAAATCTAGGAAGTTCATATTGCCATTGACAGAAAGTGGATCAGGAGTTGCCTGAGAATGAGGTAAGGGGAGGGTGAGAGGAATCACAAAGGACACTAGGAAACTTTGGGGGAGAGGGAGTACCAATGACATTTTCATTATTTTGATTTTGGTAAAGGTTTCATAGTTGGATATGTATGTCAAAACATCAGATTCTATTATTTAAATGTATACAGTTCCTTGTATGTCAATTATACTCAAAGATTTTTTTTTTTAACTCAACAGGCAGAAAACAAACAACCCAATTAAAAATGAACAAAAGGCTGTAACTGATACTTAGCCAAAGAGGGTACAGGGATAACAAATAAACACATGACAAGAAGTCTAACATCATTAGCCATCAGGGAAACGCAAATCAAGATCACGATGAGATACCACTGCACACTCACTAAAACAGTTAAAACTAAAAATACTCACAATGCCGAGTGCTGGTGAGGATGCACAGAGGTGGGAACTCTCATCCTTTGCTGTGGAAGTGTACAGTGACGCAGCCACTCTGGAAAACAGTTTGGCAGTTACTTAAAAACGTAAACATTCACCTACCATATGACCCAGCAATCTCACTCCTGGTATTTACCCAAGAGAAATAAAGACATGTTTACACAAAAACCTGTACACAAATGTTAACAGCAGCTTCGTTCATAATCGCCAAAATCTGGAAACAATCCAGAAGTCCTTCAACTGGCGAACGATAAACAAATCACGGTCCATCCAAACCATGGAATACCACTCAGAAAGAAAAAAGAGGAGCCATTGATACATGCAACGGCTTGGCTGGATCTCAAAGGCATTGTGCTGAGTGAAAGAAGCCAGGCTCTAAGATTCCATTCTCTATGAGTCCACTGATATGACACTCTGGAGAGGACAAAACTGTCGTGATGGGGACTGGCCAGGAGTTTCCAGGGGCTGGTGACGAGGGAGGGTGTGACTGCGCAGGGTGCGTGAAGGAGATTTTTGGAGTGGTGCGGCGGCCCTGCATCTTGACTGCAATGATGATGACACAAACCTATGCATGCGTTAACACGCACAGGACCACACAGCAAAGGGAAAGTCAATCTTAGCGTACGTTCACTTAAAAAATAAAAAGGTAGGAAGGAGTGATGGGTGTTAGAGCTCTGTGGTCCCCCACCCTAGACCCTGTGTTAATGAAGAAAAACATCTCCCAAACCATGTGACTCCAATCAGAGCAGTAGGACCCTGGCTCTGCATCGGTTGGTGTCCAGGGAAGGGGGACAGATCCGCCCCGTGCGAAATGGAGAAAATTCACATTTGTTGGAAATCGCATAACCATGATTCTCCCACTCAGCCCATTTAGTCCTGAACCTAGAATGAGGTAATTATGCAGCCCAAGGAATCTTAACAGCATGGAGGAGAAACCCAAGCAAAGCCAGTGAGGGGGAAGTTCTACCAGAAACAGGAAATTTGAGCCTGACCAGAGGTCTCAGGGCTTCGCTCCCTCCCGCGATTGTGAGTTCTCAGCCAAGGCACTGTTAACCCTAAGGCGGCTCCGAGACTCCAAGTCTGCAGCAAACGTGCTTCTAAGGCAGACTTCGGAGTAAATCCCCACACATCGCTTGTCCTCAGCCCGCCACAGTGGTAAGATGGGTCTCGATGTACACACTGACCACACGCACTGCAGGACATTTGTATTCCTGGCCCCTCCCCATCACTGTCAGAGCCAAAAGTTCCATCCCCGTGTTTGTCCAAACAACCCTTGGGCGGTGCCTCTGCTTGAGTGGCCGGAAAAACAAAGGGATGTTGAGTTGGAAAAAACTGCTCTCTTCACCCTGATTGGAAGAGTGTCCCTAGGGCCCAGGGGACAACACAATTTCACGCAACGAGATGAAAAATCTTAATGTACAAACACCCTCAGTAGTTTTAGTCCCCTGTCTGTGAGAAAGGATGCCAGTTCTGACCACATAACCCCTCCCTTCCTCAGTACCCTTTGAGGAGTGGTCTGTGACCCTCAGACTGAACCGCATTAAGGTTAAAGCCTTCAGCAGGGCTACATCTGGACCACAGAACTTGTGGTTCAGACCATCAGCAAGGCAGCCTGAGGTCAAATAGAATGCCCTGGATTTGGAAACAGAAAACCTAAGTCCAAGCCTGGACCTCACTGCCTCACCTCTCTGAGCCTCAGTGTCCTCATCTGTAAAATGGGGATAACAGGACAAGCTCTTTCCCACGTCACAATGCTTCACACATTCTGTTCCCTCTTTCTGTGGATGCTCTTCCCAGGCTCTCACAGCTGTTTCCTTCCTGTCCCAGAAGTTTTCTTGCAAAATGCCACCTCCTCAGAGGCACTTTCTCATCCAAAGTAAACTCCCACCCCAGTCACGTTGTATCACAGTGTCCTGTTGAATTCTACCAGGCATTTGTCACTACTTGGATCGTCTCTGTCCTCTCTAGGCCGTCGTTCTCTTCCAGACGAGAATGCAAACACCAGGGAAGCAGAATCCTGGTCGTCTCACCTCCCCTCTATATACCAGGACCCAATACACAGCACACGCACACTGCATTTTGGTTGGATGAGTGATGATTCCCCAATTTCCAGGGTCGCTTCAGGGTCAGGGGAGCCTGGGCAAGCAAGTACTCTGCACCTCAGAGTTGGTGGGTCTCACTAAGTAGACCTCTGAGACACCCACTCACATGCTCCCTAGGAAACCAAGAGCAGGAGTTTGGTGTAAAAACCCTCAAATCATAAGATTCGGAATGCTGCATTTCACCAGCTTGCCAGAGTACAATTTTGCTAGGAAATAAAAATACATAATATTGCCACAAAATTCAGAACCAGTAAGAGTCCCAGTTTACTAGCCAGACCAGATGCATCTCTCCCTCTGTGTCAGTTATGTTCACCAAACATTCAGGAATCGACTTACAACATTCTTTCAAAGCAGGAACCCAGCCGAGGACTCCACACTGGAACTTAAATTACATTTGGACGCTAAGCTTAGCACCTAAAATAAAACTGAACTTCTCCATGGTGTCTCAACACCCCACCCTCCCAAGACTGATCCATCAGCTGACATTTAAGTTAGGAGAGCAGGGTCTGCACTTTGTAGCAGTCAGACCCCAGGGGCATCACCCACCCTCACAGTGCCTCAAATTTCCTCATCAGTGAAATGGGGATAATACTCACTACATAAATAGATAAATGAACACCAATCCTTACAACAGCATTAGCCCATGGTAGGCACTCAATAAACATTCCTTGTGATCAGTATTCCTCGCTGGGAGGCTTTGAGCAAGCCATTTCACTTTTTGAGCCTCATTTTCTAGTCTGCAAAGCGGGTACAGAAATCCTTTCCTGCTTGCAAGGCTGCTGAGACAGTCAAATTAGATCACTTCCAAGAATGTGCTAGTTCCCCAGGGTTGCGTGGTCTCCCCTTGCTGACTGAGGGGAATTAGAGAGAGGCTAACGAGGTTTTAAAAGCATTTCTTCTCTAAGCAAAACCTGTGGGGATGAAAATCCTTTCCTGACCTTTTAATCAGAGCTATGAACCAAGCTATGAACCAAGCTATGAACCAAGCTATGAACCAAGTGCTAGGGGAAAAGGGGGAGGGAGTGGGGACTATGTGGGGAGTGGGGAGTGGGGACTATGATAGTCATTGGCATGGGGGTACCAGGACAGCAAGATGGAGTGGTGGCTAGAGGTGCAGGCTCCAGGCCAGCTGCTGTAAGAGGGAGGAAAAGGGCAGTGGGGCTGGAGATCTAGAGGGTCTAACTGCACAGCACCACAGCTAGCCCCAGATGGCACCCCTGTGCAAATTTGAAAAAGATATCCCTTCCCCAAGATACTTTGCTGCCACTTTCTGCAAAACTGACACAATAAATATACAAATCTACAATGACTATTACGTGAGTGGTGCCTTGGATTGTGCAGTATACAACCTATACAACTGTACTTAACAGCCCGAGGAGCCCATGCACCCAGTAAGGCTTAAGGAAATCAGCTGAGCACAGATATGCGGATTGTAAACGGTTACAAAACAGAACATGGAAAAGAACCTCAGCAGATGTGGAGAAACAGGAACCTTTATACATTACTGGTGGGGATGTAAAATGACTCAGCCACTGTGGAAAACAGTTTGGCAGTCCCTCAGAAAGTTAAACATAGAAATACCACATAACCAGTAACTCACTCCTAGGTATATACCCAAAAAGAATTGAAACAAAAAGTTGTACACAAATGTTCATGGCAGCATTACTGACAGTAGCTAGAAGGTGGCAACAGCCCAAATGTCCATTAGCAGAATGGATACATAAAATGTGATTTATCCACACAATAATAGTAATCAGGCATAAAAAAGAATGACACATGCTACGATGTGGATTAGCCTCGAAAACATTATGCTGACAGAAGCCCATCACAAACAGCAGCATGATTCCATTATACGAACTGTCCAGAAGAGGTAAATCAAATCCACAGACATAGAAAGCAGACTAGTGATCGCCAGAGCCTGGGGAGAGGAGCAAACAGGGAGTGACTCTTTAAAGGTACTGGGTCTCGGGCTTCCCTGGTGGCGCAGTGGTTGGGAGTCGGCCTGCCGATGTGGGGGACGCGGGTTCGTGCCCCGGTCCAGGAGGATCCCGCATGCGGCTGGGCCCGAGAGCCATGGCCGCTGGGCCTGCACGTCCGGGGCCTGTGCTCCGCGACGGGAGAGGCCTCAACAGTGAGAGGCCCGCGTACCGCAAAAAAAAAAAAAAAAAAAAAGGTACTGGGTCTCCTTTTGGGGTGACAAAAGCGTTTCAGAACTAGATAGAGGTGATGACTGTACAACAGTGAATGTACAAAATTCCACTGAATTTAACACTTTAAGATGGTTAATTTTGTGTAATGTGAGCATCACCTCAATTTTCAAAATCCCTCAGCAGTTACATTTAATAAAAGCCAACAAGGACAGAGAACGACACACAGACCAGGTGCCCACCCCTTATGCTAAAAGGACACATAATCCCTGTCATGAACTTAGATCCCCTTGGGAAAGAGAAGAGAAGGGATGCAGAGGAAACTGACTCTCCAACATGAGAGTCTTAAACTCGGTGTGACCGAGTTCCTTGGAACCGGCACATTGGATCTTCCAGCACTCAGTAGAAACGGGATCTCAAGAGAGAAGTTTGATTATAGAGAAACAGGGAAAGGCACAGCTGTGCACACCAGATTCGAAAATGTGAAAGTCAAAATCTACACTCGGAGTAGAATCCTGTTATCATTCCCATCGCACGGACAAGCTCACCAAGACCTGGGGAAGCTAAACCACCTTGCCCAGGAGACACGGCTAATACCTAACAGGCGAACCCAGGCAGCCTAATCCTAGAGCCCCAGTCTGGACCCACTCCCTCTACCACCTCCCACATGAAAAGAGGTCATCAGGCTAAAAAGGCTGTCAGAGCAAAGGAGCAGAGGGTTAAAACAGAATGCATGCTTCTGGGAGTACGCAAAGCTTGATCTTGGAGATGATGACGGTGATGACGATGCCGATTACGAGGACAATGGTGGTGATGGTGACAATGTTGGTGGTGGTGGTGATGATGGTGACAATGTCAGTGGTGGTGGTGATGATGGTGACAATGTCGGTGGTGATGGTGACAATGTCGGTGGTGGTGGTGATGATGGTGACAATGTCGGTGGTGGTGGTGACAATGGTGACAATGTCGGTGGTGGTGGTGACGACAGAGATTGGAATAGTGTGCACAGCACAGGACAGTCTTAGTGATTTACTCAGGAAAAGTATTTAAAATCCTTTGTATAATTTCTGGCATACAATAAAGCCCTCAGTGAATGCCATCTATTGTGACTCCTGTCGTTATCATTATAAACCTCTGGTTTTAAATGACTTGTGAGCCATTTTAAGTAGATTTTTAAGCACCCCTCAACCTGTGACCTGTATTCATTAAGACTTGAGGCCCATCTCAAGCTGGCTCATGCCAATCGGGATTACTTGCTTCTCCTAACTAGAGAGTCTGTGCTGCAGTTAATACGGACGAGGTTCACACAGTGCTCCCAGGTCCTGGTCTCCCTCCTTCCCTCTGCTGTTTTCCTCTGCTCCGGGTTTCATTTTGGGTAGGTTCTCCCACAGGGATGGCAAGGAGCTTCAGGCAGCCTCAGGTCCAAATCATCACAGCTTGACAATCCCAGGGCAAACGGAGCGTCTCCTTTGCAGTGTTCCAGCAGAACACTCCTGGAGGGCTCTCACTAGATACATTTGGGTCATACGACATCTCCGAATCAGTCACTGTGGTCAGAAAGGGTGGAAAGGGTATTCTCACTGCTGAGCCCAGGTCCTATGCTCCCCCAGTCAAGTGGACCGGGGGTGGAGGGAAGGTGATTGATTCCTTGAAGGGGAACGAAGGGGAGATGGGTGCAGAGTGGGCAAAATCAGCAGATAGCCACTGCATGCCCAGGGCATTGGGAGGTCCAGGCGTGGACAGCTTGCTCCTTAGGGGAAGCATCCATTCAGCTGGCATCTACTGAGGGCTTGCATGCACCAAGCAAGTGGACCATTTCCTGCAGATCTGGAGAAGCTGGCCTCTTACCGGGGTCCACTGCAGCTGTGGACGAGAGAAGACACTGCCTCCCTGGCCCTTCCATTACAAGAAAGGGTTAAAATCTTGGGGAGGAGCCTCCCCATTTGGGCAGCCCGATGGGAGGGAGGGAGCCCACCCACAGGCTTCCTGCAGGGGAGGGAAAGACTGGGTGGCCTGAGGCAAGGTATGCTGGGGTAGGCCTGCTTACTCAGAAAGCCCATAGGCAGCAGATCCTGGGTCAGAGTTTAGCTCCGGAGAGCCAGGAGAGCCACCGGGTTGAGTTCATTGTCCTTAACTGATATCATGATGCATCTTCTGGAGACGAAGGAAATGATCTCCCAGGAATGCATGTAAAGATGGTCTACGGGGTGTTTCTGGGATTAGGCGGGCGACAGGAGCTGCAGGATTGAAAGTGGTGTGTGTGGGGGAGAGCGAATGAGTGTGTGAGCGCGTGTGGTGTACAAGGAGGAGGAGGAGTGCAGGGACCTCCACTGTCTTAGCCACTAACCCCCTAAGCCAGTTAGGGTCACAGTGAACCTCCCCTGAGTGCTGGGCACAGAGCCAAGCATCCTCTGCTGTCGGCAGCTGAGTGAGGCGAGGCGCGGACTAACTCGGCTGCCGTTTCTCAGAGACACTGACTGACCGACGTGGCCAGCGCTGTGGTCTGGGACTCACACCCAAACCTTCTGACTCCGAAACCACCACCTTCCCACTACAGCCCGTGGCCTCCCATCCCCGACAAATGGCTATCTGTGTCTCTTTGTCCAGGCTTGGGAAACTCACTGAATCTGAAGAAAACAACCCTCCAGGCCAGTGGTACAAACTAGGGACCTTTGGGCTGGATTCACCCCTCACGTGGGTTTTGTTGGCCATCACTTTGTTTGGTAAAACTTTGGACTTTATTATCTTCAGGCAGTTCATCGTAGCTCACCACGCCATATTTCCTTACATCCCCAAACGCCAATCATTTCTGTTATCTGCCCTGCTACTCGAGGCCTTTCAGGGAACAGGGAATAACCAGCTGCTGACAGGGCTGTCACACAGGTCTCTGTCAAACTGAGCTGTGACTTCAGCCCTCCAGGACACAGTTCTGCCTCGGTACCCAGAAGGTGTCTAGTCCATCCTCCCATGATGGTGAGGGTGATGACAGTGATAGTGAGAAAGGTGGTGATGATGATGTTAAAGAAAAAAACCACTCATGACCCTTGTTAAAATGGTGAGGCAGCCTTTATTCAAGACTGTTGCAATAGGTGTAGGGTCCACCGCAATGAGATTTTGCAGGAGGAAAGAAAGAGAGATTGGACTCAACTCTGAATTCAACAATGAAAAGTGAGAATTTACAGCCAGTGTCAACAGATGGAACATTAATAGTAGGAAGCATCAGGGATGGATGAGGGAGACTCTGGCTACCCAGACCCAACAGGATTCTTGCTGAAGGCAGCCCAGGGGGTCAGACATCAGCAGGGAGCGTGGGGATAAGGAGGTCGGGTGGTCAGAAGTCAAAGGTGGGCGACTCTGGCTAAACCCACTGAGCAGGCTTCTGGCTAAAACTGGGCTCTTGAGGACATGCCCAAGGGTGAGGCCTCGTTGAAAAAGTGCTCAGAGGCGCCTGACTAGAGTCTGGTCAAGGGAGAGTGGGTAAGTGGTGAGTGACTGACTGGCCCCAAGCCCCACCCTCAACACGTCTGCAGTTGTGCAGCCCAACGCTGCCAGCATGTGCTCATCAAGTCTGACCAAGGCAAAGACAACTTTTGGCTGTGGTTTCATTTCAGTTATAAAGACACATGTTTTGAATTTTGAAACCACTCACAGGCCCTTCTTTCTCACCTTCACAGAACTCCCAGGGTCCTAGGGCACAATTAGGAAGTGCTGGTCTAGAATAAAACTGTGTTCCGGTCCCCAGTGGTAGGGAGTGTGGTCAGCTAGCTGTCAGTCCGTTCAGGTCTGTCCCAGCTGCAGAGAGCTGCCCGGCCAAGCCAGCCTCCCAGAGGCGTAGGTATAAGGGCTGGGCATTTAAGCCGACAGACACTCTGACCACAGTCCTCACTCCAAGTGCCCCATCAGACTGGCCCAGGCTCTACCAGGCCACATAGAAGTTCAGCTTCTTCCTCTACCCAGTCCTGTTTCCTCTGCCTTCCTTTCAAAAGTATTAATCCCCCAAAGAAGTCTTATACCCAACCTGTCTCAGTATCTAGTTCCAGAGGCCCACCTGTGACAGATGCAGTGAAGAATTCTGAGGCTTCCCCGGTGGCGCAGTGGTTAAGAGACCGCCTGCCAATACAGGGGACACAGGTTCGAGCCCTGGTCCAGGAGGATTCCACAGGCAACTAAGCCCGTGCACCACAACTACTGAGCCTGCGCTCTGGAGCCCGCGAGCCACAACTACTGAGCCCGCATGCCACAACCGCTGAAGCCCACACACCTAGAGCCCATCCTCTGCAACAAGAGAAGCCACTGCAGTGAGACGCCCACACACCACATCAAAGAGTGGCCCCCGCTCGCCACAACTAGAGAATGGCCTCACAGCAACGAAGACCCAACGCAGCCAAAGATAAAAAAAAAGAAGAAGAAGAAGAATTCTGACCTTTCTCCCCTCACACAGTCTCAATGCTGGGGGTCATGGGTGTATTTGCTTGACACCTCCAAATACATCAGAGAGCCTCAGTTCTCTGAGACAGAGCAGCCGGGCTGACGATGGAGATGGGATGAGGGAGGAAGGGGAAGGGAACCAGAGCCTCTGTGACCCTCCAGTTACCCTCTCCTGGCTGAATACACTGTGGGAAATCAGGGTTTACAGTTCCTTTCCCCAACAGAAAAAGAAGTGCCTTCAACACTAGAAAGAGACGTTAACACGGGATCTTTAACACAGTGCCTGGCAGCCAGTCGGCCTTCAGCAAGTCACAATTATGCCTGTCCCACCACGAGGGGTCCTCCAGATTCATTTCCGTCGCTGGAAAGAAATAGATCAGACTTTAAGTCTCATATCTGGAAAGGGGCACTGAGAAGGACTGTGCTCTTGCACAGACGGCTCTTTCTGCCGTGGGGGGGCAGGGAGGCCAGTCCTCTGTTGCACGACTTGACTTCCAAGTCCAGGTTGCCGCTCAGTCAACAAATCCAACTTTGTTTGGCAGCGAGGAGACACTCATCCCTTCTACCTTGCTAATCTGCTGCCTGGAAGCCTGGCATAAAAAGCTTCTAGATTTGATGCTCTCTGATAAAGGAGGAAAACGTCCCACTTCCCCGACAGCTCTGAGGCCCTGTGTCCCCTGCAGAGAGTGAGTGACACAGCCATTGTCAGCCCCAAAAAGGGTTCAGACAGGAAAGGTCAAGCCCCCGGGGACAAGGTGGAAAGGTGGGCGTGGCCCCATCAACAAGTAAGGGTCACCTGAGAGCTGAGATGGGTCTTGCTGGCCCTGTGTTTCCTGCATTCCAAGGAGAGAAGCATACACATGGACATTCCACGAATAATCCAGAGGCTCCACAGCCTCTCCTGGGTGTCTCGTTGGGCATGCACACACACACACACACACACACACACACACACACACGTCCAACTCACACCTGATATTCCGTTTTGTGTCAGCAGGAAGAGTGGGTGGGAAGGTGACTTTCCAGGTTGGAGGGTCACTGACCCTAGAATGCAGCAAGCAAACATCCTAAAACACCACAGAGAGCCTCTGGAAACTGACTGGAACCGTTTGTGTGGTCGACAAGAATGAGGGCCGCAGAGGACTGGAAGGCCAGGACAATATCTGCTCTGTTCTGAGGCCGGGAACAGATGCCAGCGTTCTTTTGACTTTACAGCTTTTTCTTGGCTTGTGAGGGAAAGAGAGGCTGATTAAAAATGGGGCCTGCACTGGCTGACGAGAAGCCTGCCAGAATGTGGCACAAGCCACGGTGGGCCCGGCTGGAACCCTCGTTGATTCCAGCTCCCACTGGACACATGCATCAGGCAGCCGCCGCCAGCCTCCAAGGCCAAGAGGCCCCAGGGATGCTCCTTCCCTGTCTCTCGGGCCTTCCTCCTGCCCCTGCACCAGAGGCCAGGTCCAGGCTAAGAGCAGAGCTACACCAACACCCGTCCGCCTTCCTCCAATTAATAAAACCTTTCAGAAATGGATGGAAAGATATTCAACCCCTCCAAACCCATTTCTTCCTGTAGCGGTGTCGTAGGTAAAACCGAGTAAGCCCAGGGCACTGAGTTTCACTGGGCGAGTCACTGTGTGGTCTGTTCTGAGAGCCAAGACTTTCCAACCATACATTTCAACAGCGGTTACTCAAGTTTGGGTAAGAAAACACTTACCCAATTTCCGAGCAGACGGTGAACCACGGGGCCTGTAACACATAGAGAGAAGGAGCACGCGTTTCCCGGCAGCGCCCGGCTCCCAGGCCCGCGTGCACGTCCATGGGGCTGATACAGGATGCGGCCAGGCCTGCCAATTAGCCTCTGGCCCCTTCAGTTGGAGATGGGGCAAGGTTCCCCCATGTGCAATTCAGAGAATTTCACACGGTGCCCGCTCCCCTGCTACAGGGGTCGAGGCTCGCGGGAGGAAGCTGGAATGCAGATTGGAAAATGAAAATATTCTGTTAATGAGGAGCCAGAAAAGACTGGAAATGCCACAGCTAGAAGGGGCCTTGGAGAGGGGCGAGCTCAGGTCTTGGGGCCTCGGTGGCCTCGTGCATAAAATGAGGGAGCGGGGGTGGAGGGGGGACTGAGGCCAGCGGTCCAAGGCCACCCAAGGTGTTAGTGGCTCAGCGGGACTCGGACCCCTGACCCCAATCCAAGGCTCTTCCAGACACGTCATGCTCCCCGTCCAGAATGGAGCCCAGTGAGTGCTCAGCTCAAGGCAGCATCCATGGAAGTGTTTGTTCTGCTTACACCCGAGAGGTAACTCTCCAGACCAGAGGATCGTCTTACCTTTCCTTTACACAGCCCTCTGGGACGGATCTGACGCCCTGAGCCACTTCTCACCGGGCTCCTTCATTCACCCCACAGTGTTCTGAATTGTCCCACGGGGTGTGTGTGTGATATTTACTGAGCCCCCACCAGCCCCACCCCAGCCAGCGATGTGCTGCTCCTGTGCTGGGCTCTAGGGATGCAAGTGCAAGCAAGGCATCACCCCCACCCCACAGACGTTCTAAGCCAGCTGAGGAGGCCCATGCTGAGCCAACAACTGGTGGCAGTGTGACGAGCAGGACAGTGGTGCTCACTTTCCCACAGACTGGCAGTTCCCTAAGGATGGGGCAATATGTCCTCTCCACCCCAAAGTTCACTGATGACCAGAGGACTGATAGCAACACGCTGTTGGTTGGTTGGTGGCTGGTTGACTCATTACTGGTTGGTTGTCATTGTGAGCGGGTGGTTGCTCATTGGTTGGCTGGCTGGTTGGTTGGTTGGTTGGTTGGTTGGATGGATAGTTAATTGATTGACTAATTATTGGTTGGTTGTTACTGGTTGAGTAAATGGTTGTTAACAACAGGTTGGTTGGTTGGTTATATAGAGGGATGGATGGTTAGTTGATGGACTGTTTATTAGAGTGGTTGTTATTGGTTCGGTGGTGGCTGTTCACCAATTGGTTGATTAGTCGATTGGTTGGCTGGCTAAAAACAAAAGCCAGATCTAAACCAGCATGACGTCCTAAAGGGAACGTGGACTTTGGCGTCAGAGAGCATGGATCCCACTGCCAGTTCTGCCACTTCCAAACTTTACAACCTAGAGAAAGTCCCTTCTCATTGACACTTCCAAGCCACAAGACCCTCATCTGTAAAACAGAAATAATAGCACCTACTTTGCGGTTAATATACGTAAGGTGACGAGTACATCAGTGGCACTCAGCAAATGGAAGCTATTATCATTACTATTATTCATCATGGAAATGAAGAATTAGAGTCTGTAACTTGTAAGGCATCTTTCTTTCTCACACACCCCCAACGTAATGTCACTCACTTCAAGATCTGCACACCATCACACAGGCCCGTCTATGTGGTGAGTGATGGGCCCAGAAAGAAATAGGGCTCATCAAAGCCATTGCATAATAAGAACTAACCTGTAATTTAGTGCATAGACCTCTTAAAGGAGTTTCGAATGGCATTGTCATTCAAGGCTCCCCTCCCTTGGTCATTTGGGATTAAAAGCCAGCACCAAACACAAGCATCTGACGGAGAGAAGTCCCCCCCCAAAGCTCACCTACCCATGATTCACAAGCATCCAAAACACTTTACAGTTTGCAAAGCACATTTGTATCTAGAGGTCATGTGACACCCAGTATACTCCTGGAAGGCAGGCAAAGCTCAATTAGTCTCCCCACTCTACAAATGATGAAACTGAGGCTCAGAGAAGGAGAGTTACTCAGACAAGTCACACAGCATAGCCCAAGGGAAGTCCTATGCCTTTGTACTGGGGCACAAGTTTAATGGGTATTGAACAGGAATCCTCCATCCCAAAACATCTCTGAAGTTGATGTTCCAATGTGAAATCCAAGGCAGGTGCTTTTGTCAACATGCTCTCCAAGGACAACCCACTACTCAAACACAGAAAGGTTCTAAACCACCATTTTTTTTAATTTCCCATGAAAATCCCAAAGAGCCATAAATGAAAATAAACATCTGGATATTAACATTAAGTCAAACATCATACAATTCTAGAAAATACCAGGGTAACAAGATGCCAGCTCAAATGACACTGGCTCAGCTCCCATGACATGTGTGGCAGGGGCCAATGCTCAACCTATCTCTCCAGGATTCTGGGAAGTGGGCATGGCTTCCTTCTTTTTCCTAGTCATGTCTGGCTCCAAGTTCTTGTTTGCACTGAAGTTTTCCATTTATACATCATATCACTGTCCTACATGTGACCGTTCCTGTCCTATTGGCCTAGTACAATAGATTAGACCCAGTGAAAAAGAAAATCAGCTAATGAGAAGATAGAGCTAAAAGATCACATAGAATGCAACATAGAGAAATTAAGAGGTGGAAAATATTAAGAGGAGTTAAGAGACATGGAGGACAGAATGAAAAACTCCAACAAATATTTAATAATATTCCTTAAGAAGAAAATAGAGAATGAGAGAAAAGCACTTTTAGATGAAATAACACCTAAAGTTTTTCCAAAATCAAACAAGGACATGAATATTCAGACTGAAGGAACATACTGACTCACAAGCAGTTTGGGATGGATGGATGGAAGGATGGATAAATGGGTGGATGGATGAATAATCCAGTGGTGGACTTAAATAATGACATACCTGTGAAAAGATTCCCTTAGCTTAAAAAGAAACAATAAAATCCTAAATCACCTTGCTGCCAAGTTCATCTCCCAGAGGATGGAAAGAGATCTAAAACTCTTAAGCTCATTCTGACCAATGAAAAAGAACTAAAGAAGTTCTTCGAGATGTGGCAATATAGGAATTTCTACCCTATATTGGAATGTGGAATACCCTACCTCACCTCATAGACATAAATAAACTCCAGATGCACTACATGCTAAAGATGAAAAGCGAACTATTAAAACATTTGGAAGAAAATATAGAATAGCTTTATGAATTATGAGAATAATTTTTTAAATGAAAGGTAAAAGTACAAAGATACATCATCATCATGATCACCACCATCAAAATCATCACCACCACCATCACCGCCATCACCGCCATTACCACCATCAAAATCATCACCACCACCATCACCGCCATCACTACATC
>NW_021703766.1:1994368-2159066 GCF_005190385.1 Monodon monoceros | reverse complement strand
ATCACCACCATCAAAATCATCACCACCACCATCACCGCCATCACTACCTCACCGCCATCACCACCATCGTTATCATCAACAACCAACACATAATGAGCACTGACCATACACATTTAATCCTACACATTCCATCTGCATCTGCTCGTTTCACGCTTATGAAAACCATCAGAGGCATACGTAGAAACACTGTTCCCATTTTGTAGATGAGAAACCTAAGGTTCAGAGAGGTTATGAGACCCGCCCCTTTTCCCACAGCTGGGAAGTCATGGGTTTGATGCCAGGGCTGGCCCATGTCCATGTCTTCCTTCCTGACTCTTTAGGTCCTGGCTCATGCCTGTCATTCTGAGCTCTCCACCAAATGTCTATGACCTGCCACCTTGAAGCCCATCCTCTTCATGCAGGGGCCAAAATATATTCATCCACACATTTCACAGAGTTTGTTAAGACCTACTAGGTCCTGGGGGTTCTGCAAGACCCCAGAGAGGTTGATTTCAATTTCACATGACTCATTCATCAGACTGATAGGAAACACGAGGGCAAACATTTTTTTAAGTTTAGTAACACAAACAAACATACTGAATATTCTCCAAGGGTTCCCATATAAGCACTGATATGAGGGCACTGAGCCTAATGGAAAGTGAAAGATCGACGCTGGGGAGGGTGGGAGTGAATAAACCCTCTCTGCACCCCCAGGTTTGCTGGAGAAAACTGTTTTTGCAGGTGGGAAAATGACTACATTTCAATCAGGATCAAATTCCGAAGGCTTTGCCAGCGCTCACAAGTGCCCACGTGGCATAGAGCCCTGGCCTGGCCAAGTTCCTGCTCAATAACCTATTTCTACAGCTCTTTGGATGTTAAAAAAATGAAACACAAGATAAACTCAGCTGAAACCCAAACGAATGGATTCGTTCCCATTTTAATGCCATTTGAGGGTGTTTTATAGCCCGCACTGTGTATCTTTTGCACGTCTATTTTTAAATACTGCAAACTTAGTGATCATGATAAAATATATAAAACCCTTTACGAAATTCCATCTACAAAATTACAGCAAGATCTAGGCGGTAAAAATGTGCGGTCAATGTTGTTAGGCAGTGATGGCAGGACCTGAATTGTACTGAATCATTCCTTTGAACAAGGGGCACAAGCTAAAATATCTTGGTCTTCTTCCTGAAGGTTGTCCCAACTGTAAACCCACCCCGTCCATGAAAATGCAGCTGAGTGAAAACGGGGGTCAGCTCATATTCTCGAGACCATGCTTCTATGAGGAAGGCCTTCTGCCACTTTAATAAAACCAGCTAACACTTACTGCAGGCTAGGGGCTTTTCTACATGCTTACATATATAAATTCATTTAAGACTCACCACAGCCCTGTGAGACAGGTAATGTCATTGTCACTACTTTACAGAACTGGAAACTGAGGCACACAGAGGTTAAGCAAGTTGTCCAAAGACACACAGCTAGTAGGTGGCAGGCCTAATGGCTCTGATCCCCGCTCTTAACCACCACGCTCCCTGCCTCTTGTGGATGCCTGCTAACAAGGTCATACTTGATCGTTGGTACTTTGCTGCCCGAAATAGAGGTAATATAAGAATCCTGGTTTTACCTGTTAGAATATGATTCCCTCCCTCCAGAAGAAGCAGGCAGTGATGCCATCCAATAACTGTGCCACTACTAGCCCACACAGAACTCTGGTGTGAATTAGAAAAATGTACCCCTTCCTCAATCTGTCAGAAAATAGTCATAATATACTTTTTGTTGGAACAAATCACTTTATTACCAGATTTTGTTATGAAAAGTGTCATAATAAGCCCCCATATCTATGATATCTGCGATGCAAATGGGGCCCTTAGGGTTGTGCAGTGCACAACCTGAGCAACCATACATAGCAGTCTTACCCTCCACCCTCAGCCGAGTCAAAACAAATGCAGCTTGGACAGTGTCTCTGCAAAACCAGAGTGCAGCAAAGCAGAGACACTAGGAGAGTGGTCCCTAGCATCACACCTCATGTAGTCATTGTTAGGATTCAGCACGGTAATACAATTAAAGTGTTTCTAGAAACTGCTCGGCAGATGTCAGTTATTGCTCTCATTAGTCCATTCAAAACACCTTCCACTTTCTCATCCTCAGTTGCAGCCCACGGACAGCATTAGAGAGACTGGAAATTTCTCCTCCAGGGAGAATCCTCAGACAATCAAGTCTTAAAAGAACTCGCTCTTCAAGGAGGTACTCAGCCACGTTTCCTTACATGTTCTGTTAAAACTTCACCACAATGTTACTTCCCTTTTTCCCCTTCGTGGAAATGCTGCGTTGCTCGTGAGCAACGTGACCTAACATCGGCTTTGACTCTTCACCCCACTAAGTACCATGAGCGTGCACTAACCCTCAAGGCAACACTCTGAGGGAGGTATTTTATGCCCGTTTTACAGATAAGAAAACTGAGGCTCTGCCTGGGGAGCTGAGGACCAGACCTGACAATTCCAACCTGATGTATTTGGACTTCATAGCTATTGTTCTTAACAAAGTGGTAATTCAGCCAAAATAAACCCATTTTGTAAATGTAATAGATAAAGCTGACAGCAGTCAATCACAGCCCCGAAGCACACACAGCAAATGAAGATAGCGGCCCTCCTTGGACAAGAATCACTTCTACATTCCTTGAAAGAAATAAGGGGAAACAGAATAGGTGATCGCTGTTCATGGCATTTGGTTTCTCGTGGAAACAGAGGCTAGAACTCAAGGTGCTCTGAGATTTTTAATACCTTCTCAACTCAAAGCACCACATGGAGGGTTATCATGTGTGAAGGGAAACATGCTTTTCCACGTAATATTTCCCTTTCCAGTAGGACCCCATCACCCTTTTTAAAATAACAGCGTTATTGACATCTAATCCACACTATGCTGGGTGCTTTTATAACTGTCATCTCATTTAATCCAAATCATTGTTCCACTGCACAGATTTGAAAACTGAGGCTCAGAGAGGTCAGTGTTCCCAAGGCCACCCAGTTGCTCCCTGGCAGGAGTGGGATTTGAACCTGGATCTGCCTGAGTCCATCTCCAAAGATCTTCCTACTCCTCCATGTTCTCTCTGCCGGAAGAGAAGGATGAGGCTGGAGGGTACAGTGACGGCAGCTGCCCTCTCACCATTTCACTGTGGGACATTTTAGAGACAGCTACAAAACTGCACTTTTATTTGGTTTACATAAACTCAAACGCATGCAATTTATCACTTCACCCATGCGTATCCTTGGGTTGGAGATGTGCCCACATCTAGGGAACCCCTAGGAACAAGCATTACACAAATAAACTTTTTTTCTAAATTCCCTCTGATTCCTGGAGCTACTGAAACAGCTCGCCAATATTTCTGTAATTTTTTAAATCCCACAAAAGAAAGTTAGTGTACAATAGAAGCCTCTGTGGTTCTCGGCTGCATCCTAACCATCCTCGTGCCAAGTTTCTGAGTAGACTGGCCCTAACAGTGGAGCCCGGGAGAGCATGGCCTGCCTGCAAACACCAGTTCTGGTATTTTACTCTGAAGTACGATGCCAGCCAGTGCTGAGGAGTTGAAAACAAGGGAGCAGGAGCTCTCAACAAACACCCTTCCATCGTGGACCTCAGGTGCCAACCAACGGTTTAACCATCATTAAAGCCAATGAATTAAAATCAGGAAAATACCATTATTTTACAATAAATTAATTCAATGCCTTAAAGCCAATTAATTTATTTTACAATAAATTACAGCCAATAAAATACAATTGAAACCAAAATTCATTGCCTTTGGCACAATTACAAGACAACTGGAATACGATCTAGAGAGAGTGTCCTCAAGTGACAAGATCATGGACCAGCAAGGTGAGGACTCCAGGTCCCCATCCCAGACCCACTCACTGTCTGACAGGCCCTGGCCGACTTATTCATCAGTTTTCTTGTGGTAAAATGGGGACACAGGGTGTGGTAAGGTATGAGGCTGTGTAAATGGTGTAGCACTCTTCAGGTGTGTGCTCCAGCTTGTCACTAGAGGACACTGTGCTGTTTAACGTGTTCCTTCACAAATGACAACGAATGTGGGATCATGGAGTCCAGAGATGGCAAAAGGATCTCCACTCAAGTCTAATGATTGGAAATGGAGAACTGTGCTAAGAAGGATTCTGAGGCCAAATGTAAAGTCGGTGGGACGGAACTCTCTGGGATCAGTCAGCAATGTCTGTCATGTTTGAGGTGGGGGGGGGGGACTCGGGTTAAACAAACGATGTACACTCCCCATAGAAAACAACACACCATCACCCTCCCCAAACTATGAGGTTATTTTCTTTATAAAAATATTCAAAAAGTGAGACCTTTGGTAATATATTCCAGGCATTAGCCATTCTCCACAGGAAACGCTCTCTAAACAGGTTTAATTCTTGTGAACTTTCCAAGGAAGGCGCAAATTCCATCTTCCTCTACTCCAGACTTGATACCCTAATGGAACGGGTGGTTTCCATTTTCTCAGGCCTCCTACTTTTCCAAACAGGACACAGAGATGAGCAGTCTTCAAAGAATTTTTCATGTTCATACAAAAAGGCAGATTTTCCCATCTGCCTGGAGGTTGCTTTTGGGCCACGGCCATGGGAATCACAGAGAGCACTGCGACATTCGACATTCCGATGAGCTCCCCCGACAGAGCGACTTCACCCCTGCCAGGGAGGAGGGACCCCGCTCTGCACTTGCAGAGGCCACACTGCCCCCAGACGGCTCAGCTCTGCTCTCGGCCCCAAGGCCTGCAGCCCCTGGCTGCCGGCTGCTCCCCAGGCCGCCGCGTCCTGCTGGTGGAGCTGGCGCTGCTCAGAAGGCCCACATCTGCGGCCCTGGCCATGAGCGATTCGCGCTCCCCATCGCCAAGGGCTGCAGTGCCAGCCCCACATCGAGAGCCGGACTGTGGTGGTCTGTCTGTGTTTGTTGAAATTGGGCCGGGAGATATGGCCTCGCAGTCAAGATTGCCTGGAATGTGAGCCTGAGCGCTGTGCAGACGGCTCTGTCAGCAAGCTCAGGAAACGGGCTGGAAGGCTGGGACGAGGCCCAGGTGTGGACCACGCAGCTCGCCCAAGAGCACGCCATCGGGGAGGGGGAAACCGAGGGACGCCGCCAGTACAGACGTCCCTTCTGTGTTGATGCCATCCTGCCTTCTCTCGGTTTGCAGCATGAGGCCCTGATTTCCTTGACCAAGTAGAAAACCCAGTAGGAAGCGCTGATTTTCTTATTTGACCAGTAGGGCTTTTTCCAAAAGGGAAGATGAATCCTGCTGACTTTCTGGAGAATGCTAGCACTTCTTATTTTCAAAGGCACAATCTCTGGGTCCCCTTCTTAAAATAAGAACAAAACAACATTCGTACTAATGAAAGAAGTGCCCATTTACTGAGCATTACTAGAGAGAGTAGAGTGATATGCAAAATGTTTGCCCACCACTAAGCCATAGGCACCGGCTATGGAAAGCACTGGAACGGGCCTCAGAAGCCCCCCACTCTGCCAAATGCTACTCTTAGTCGCTGGGTCATGAGGAGGTGTGGAGGGCCAGCAGTTATTTATGAATGAGTATATGGCAAAACTGCAGCATTTAACCACAGCTGTGCTCCCAACGCCTTGTCCCTGAGTGTTAGCCCCGCTGAGAAGCACCTGTGCAAGGGGATCTCCAAACGGCCCCCAACAATTCTGCCCACCTCGTATGCACAGGCCCTCCTTCCCAAGACTCGGGAGGGCCTGTGACTGCTTGGCCAGAGGAAGTGATGTCTGGGTCATTCGAGCCCAGGTATCAGGAAGACCTGGCCCTTGGAGGCCTGCGTCTCCTCTTAGGAAATCCAGGCCACCCTGTTGGAGAGAACAGCTGTGCGAAGAGACCTGGAGAATGAGACACCATGTGGAGAGAGGCTGTGGAATCATGAGGCTCACCCGAAGGCTGTTGTCTTGAGCCCCTATGCGTGAGGACGGTTCGTTACGCAGCACTAGACAACCAGAACAGCACCTAATATAAGTCTCCTTCTGTATTTATTATTGCAGTGAGGTGGGCGTTATTATACCCATTTTACAGACTCAACAGATTAACGCATTTGTCCAAAACCACACTAAATCCTGGAGATGAGCTCCGCTGGTCCTCTGACACCGTAAACCATCATAACTTACAGAAGAACCCGAAAGCTCCTCTCAGGCCCTCACTCTCAGACCCCCACCCTTCACCGAATCATTTAATGTCTCCAGAAAACAGCTGTGTGCCCCGTGATTTCTGGTCATGACCTTGTCAACCTTCCCATTCTGCCCACTAGGGGTCTTGGCCCTGGGTGAGCATCCCCGGTCCTATTAGAACCAGCAAGCCCACCGCTGTCCTGGGTGTAGCCTCCCTCCCTTTCAGAGCCCCCACCCTGCCCCCTGCCCAAGCACCGTCCTGGGAAAGCCGCCCGGCCACATGACGAGCTCTGTGGGTATATTTAGCTGCTGGGAGACTTCTCAGGATGGCATTGTTGATCCTGGACCCCAAGCCAGCCTGAGTGGAAGAGCCGTCATGCGGTTTTCTCACTGCCCGCTCTTCATGTTTTACACACTCACTCCTCACGTTCCTCCGAGGAACGAAGATGTTGTATAACATTTATGAGCTTTATTCCTGCTGGTGCTAATGGAACTGGAAAAAATTTTCTCATTTTTTTTCCCTGCTGGAAAGTACTTTTCCGTATTTTTCTCTTTGTTATGAAATCTCCCCAGCTATGTTAGTTAATTATTCAAAACAAAACTGCCCAGCGAGACTGGATGCATACCCCCAGAGAGTCAAGTGTTTTTATTCCTGTTGTGTGGTGGTTCCCGCCCCCACCCTGCTCTCCCCGAGGCCCTCATTAGGGTGATAGATGCCCGGTGTGCACCACGACAGGCTAAAGAGGGGAAGAGAAGCACACCATGCCCCCCCATCCTTCATGTTCCTGCATGGCCCCATTCTCCTGCTTCCCTGTGCTCATCCTTCAAGGCTCAGTTCAACTGCCACCTCTGCCAGGAAGTCCTCAGGGAACACTCCCTCATCTTCACCTACCACATCCTCATTGGGCGCCTCTCATATAACCCTGAGTTCCTGTCTCTCATCTAATTTCTCTTTTTAAGGCTCATCTTCTCAGCCAAATCCTACGCTCCAAATTCCAACCTCAAGTTCTTGCAGACGGCATCATTGTCATCACACACCCCACATTCAGACCCTATCCCCAGCACTTCCCAGGATTACCTCATTTCATAATAAAGACACTGATATCCCCATTTGGCCAAGGAGAAACCGGGGCTCCAAAAATGTGTCCCATAAGGCGTAGCTGGGATGTGAGCTCAGGTAGCCTGAGGTCAGGATCTCTGTTGTTAACCACGTTAGTAATTAACCCACAACCCTAACTGAGCATTACAGGACAAAAGGAGAAAAAGCGGAAGAGCACAATCTAACTTTTTCCTGCAAATGAGCAGTGGAGAAAAGGACAGCTCTCCAGTGAGGATACCCCACACTGGACAAGACGTACTGAGACAGGACCTCCATCACATTGCTTGTGAGAGTCAAAATCCATACACACATTCTCGGATTTGTTTTGGCAGTGTAGTGCAAGAAACCTAAAATCAGCCAAAAGGTTTTACTCTATGACTCCTGCTGTCCAAATCTCTCTTAAGGATATGAGCAAAATGTGGGTCAAGATTTACACACAGTGACAGTCGCTGCACATGACTTCCAACAGCAAAAACTCAGAAACAATCTAAATAAACAGCAATAGGAATGGAGTGTGGAAACATGGTGATGTTTACTTTCTTCTTTCATTTTTCTGCATTTTCCAAATTCCTTCAAAATGCATGTGTTGCCTACAGGATCAGGGAAAAAATCAGTAATGTTTTTAAGGCAAAGCAGGGACACAGGTCACGTCATCCCTGCTGGCAGAGAAGCATCTTTGTGGAGGGCATTCTGGCAGCACACGTCCCAGTCCAGCAATTCTCCTTCTAGGAATTCACTCAACATAAATCCTGACACAAATGCTCCAAGATACACGCACAAGGACATTCAGTGGAGCACGACTTGTAATGGCAGAAGACTCAAATTAACCTAAAAGTTTACCCAAAGGGAATGGTTAAATAAATTATGGTACATCCATACAAAGGAATACTGTGTGATTAAAAGAAAGAAATGGAGTATAACATGAAAAATTGGCCATGATACATTGTTGAGTGAAAAAAGCGGGTTGCAGACCTGTATGCATAGCATAATCCCATTTTGTAAAATAGTATAAATATATGTGATTGTTTATACAGACGTTGGAAAGTCTAGAAGGATATACATCAAACTCTCAACCAGTTGTTACCTGGATGGGGAACAAGTTGGAAGAACGAGGAACTTCTGTGTTTTACTCAGTTTTTATATTGATTGGTTTCCAAACGTGGCATTGCTTTAGGTAAGTAAATATATTCTTTCTTTACTTTCTGTTATGGAATAATAAAACATATGCAAAAATAGAAAGAACAGTACAATTAACTCAATGTACCCTACTCAAGGCTTCCTCACTTTCTGGTTGTGTGACCCAGGGCGAGTTCCTACCCTCTCTGTGCCTCAGTTTCCCTGCTGTTATATGGGGATAACAAGGTCACCCACTTTCTAGGGTGGTAGAGAGAACTAGATTAGGGAATATGTAAAAGCTGCTGAAACCATGCCGGTACATCAGACGCTAGCTTATATTCCGCGACCTGAAGCAGGTAGGGACGGAGCCCAGTGAGCCCACGATGGATTAGCAGATCCTGGGGCATCGCAGGGCAGGTAGCACAGTGGTAACAACTGTTTTGTTATGAAATCAGCCAATCATGGTGGTGCTACTTCCTACCTTTTCGACCTTAGGCAAGTTACTTCACCTCTCCCAGCCTCAGTTTTAGTATCTGTAAAATGGGGTGGTGATGAAACCCTAGACTCATAGGGTGCTGTAAAGATTTGATAACCTAAAGCATGTAATGCTAAGAGCCAATGCTCATGGGAGGATGACTCTGCTCCAAGCACCTAGTTCCAGGCTTTGTCTGTCTTACCGCATTTAGTGTCACCAGTGCCCTGGGAGAACTGGTCAATTTTCACCCCGTGTACGGTTTCTAGAACTCTGCCAAGGATGCAGGACTTTAGCCGGTCCACAATCCCTTATCTAAAACCTCTGGGGCCAGGTGTGGCTCAGAGTTCAGAGTTTTGGGGATTTAAAAAGGCAATGAGGCGTTCATCCCGTATGGTCTTCACACTCCAGCAGGGTCTGGGGCAGCCTCTGGGATCAAGCATGTTGACACCCTGGCAGCAAAACATATGAACATTCCTCCACTAATTGGGATAAACAAAGACCCAAATAGACTCACATCAGTTCAGGTCAAGTTTTACCACCCAGTCAGTTTGGGGCAAACTTCAGAAAAACGTTTCAGTGTTCCGATATTCTGAGATTTTGGCACTACGGAGAGAGGCAAGTGGGCCGACAGTATAAACGTCAGAGAGACCACACATGGGGTGCAGTGAGCAGCAAGAGTGATTCATATGTCAGGACCTTGTGACAGGAACATCAGGCCAATAAGGGGCCTTGAAGACCCCCGGGCCCTTTCACAAATAAGAATCCCAAGAGCCCAAGCTTGGATAATCCTCTGGACTGTGGGGAGGGTCAGGCAGAAATGGGGTCCAGGAAGCCTGGGATGAGGGTGGGGACAAGGTCTTTACCCTTGGTCTCTTTGTCCATGCCCTCATTGCCAGGGGGCACTAGGATCCCTGAGCCCCTGTGAGAGCCACCAGAGGTGCTGTGGGCTCCAGCCTCCCTCAAGGCCCTGGGATGCAGGTAATAGCAGGGCCACGTCAGGGGCATGCAGTAGAGTCTAGTCTTGTCACTAGGTCATCCCTCCTACCTTCCGTATGACCCCTCCTCCTGATACACACACTATCTCTCCCCAATCCCTTCTTCTAGTGGGGGTGGCCATACTCTGCCATGGCTTCGTCTCTGTGGCCACAGCTGATTGGCCCAGGGGAGAACCTATGAGCCAGTCAGAGTGCTTCCTGAGATTTTTCTCAGCAACTGGGAGAAGCAGCAGGAGCATCCCCTCTCCCCTGGGGCCTTATGAGCCAGGAGACAACAGCTCAGATGCTGTCCTTCTGCCCTCATGTGGAGGAATCTGTTTTGGAGAGTGAGTGGAGAGTGACATGCTGACAGAAATGGATATGGGAGAGACAGACATTTCTCTTGCTCCCCTGGCTGGGCTGACACAGAGACCGAGGTCCACACCTGCCCTCCCCATGGCCTGGATTTCATCCTTTCAATAAATCCCCATTTGTACCTAATTTCCATTGAGCTTGGGTGGGAACACAATGTGGGGGAAGAAAGGGTCCTAGCAGCTGGCCACGAGCAGCTATCTGGTTTGTGAATGAGAGCTGTGTTGCAAAGAAAGTCCCTCCTTCTGTATTTGTTCAGGAGGCTGGGGTGGGGGGTGGGCACATCTTAACCCAAACCCACCCAGCACCTGTTGAGAAACACTGATCCCACTGCGGAGTCTGGATTTACACGGACTCTGTATAACACCTTATAAAGCAAGCCACTGGTGTAGAAGATTAAAGAACGCCATTAAGTTCGTTGTTTTATTTCTTCTGAGACTGAACGAAAGCTGGAAAAGCGCAAGGAAACGTTGCTGAGTTATTTACTCTCTTACCAGGGGCCGTGCATCGCCTCACAGAAGCAGCCCAGTCAGTCACGGTGGTGGTTTATAAGGTGTAAATGTAGGGGGAGCCAGTGCCATCCGAGCGAAGCTTGGCGCAGCCCCACAATGCAAAGAGAAGTCTGTGCCAATAAAAGCTCCTGGGGCCGGTCCGGCGTCCTGGCCCCAGAGGGACCAGGAAGGAGGCCTGTCCAGCTCCACGGAGTCCCTACCATTCCTGGGTGGAAGGTGTGTCAAGGCCCTGCCCACTGGGGCGGCTCTGTCTCTTTGTGGATTCTGCAAATCCCTTTCTGGAGCCCAGGGCATGTGTCAGAGAGAAAGCAGCCCCTTTCATTTCTGGACCCCGTGAAGTGTGTGAGGAGGAGCAATTCACCCTAAGACCGAAGGAGGCTCGTCCCACATACCACATGCGAGGCTATCTGGGCCTCTGGCCTCCCTTTTTGCCTGCTCCCTGATTATCTTGGTAAAGCACCTGGGAGTCGCAGGGGACTGAAACTGACTTGAGTTGGCCCAAGCCAACTCAAGAGATGGATTTGCTGTAAGGTGATATGGGTGGTTCATGAGACTCAGGTCTCAGAGGGCTGGAATGGGAACAAAGGCCTCCAGAAATTGGGGCCCCCATCATTAGGTTACTCATGTATGTGTCCCATGCTCTTGCGTGGGCATTTTCTGACTCTTCCTGACTTCACACCCACTTTCTCTGGTTCTCTGTGTGCGTGGTGGAATATGAAGGCCCCACAGCTCCCAGCAGTACACCCACACTTCCAGCCACCTCTGAGAGCAGTTTCCAAATCCCAAACTTCTACATGAAAGAACTGAACTGGCCAACCTGCATTCAAATGTCCACACCCCTGCCCAAGTCATCGTGGCCAGGGGGCTCACATAAAAAGTCACCACCGTGCTCTTTTTTCTCCTGGAAGCCATTCTCATGTCCAGTCAGTCAACAAATAACACATTGAGCACCTACTGTGTGCAGGCCTGGTGCTGGGGGGCAAGGGGGGTGCCATGATGAGCAAAAGAGACCTTGTCTCTGCCCTCAGGATGTCGCTATCTTGATGGGGAGCGGCGGGGCGTGCAGATAGGAATTTAATAAGCACACCAATGGACAGGAGAGGGTCACGGTGAAAATAACTTGTCATGGCAGGGGAGGGTGGGGACTTGGCCTAGGGTCTAAAGTGACACATGAGTTAAAATCTAAACTCTTTAGACGGTAACCAGGCAAATGATGGAGAAAGAGGCCCCATGCAGAGGAAAGTGCAGGCAAGACCCGCAGGCGGGAAGGGCGAGGCTGACTGGCTGAGTGAGGAGGGGGACCTGGGGAGCAGGCAGGGCATGGGTGCAGCTAGGGAGGCGGGAGGGGCGCCTGCGGTGCTGCCAAGGCACGGGCAGAATCTGATTCCCCGTAGCAGCAACAGCAGCCACTGGAAGGCTTTGGACCGAGAAGCAAGTCAGGTGTGGATGGGAACTTGGAGCGCAGCTCGGTTCCAGGTGAGGCTATGAGGAGCCCACCTGAGTCCAGTTCCCGTGAGTTTAACTCCCCAGGTCTCCATTCTCAGTCTCGGCTCTTAGCTTCCATCATCTACTCAGAACTCTACTCTAGAGCGCCCAACGGTCTTCCTGACTCTCTGCGCCACCTCTGGCTTTCCCACCCTCAGCCCTGGGAAACTCAACAACATGGAGAAAAATATTTACCTTATATTTAGCCACATCTCCACCGGATGAGTAACATCCCGTCCCCACGCCACAGGGAAACACAGACTCAGCACACAGACTATGAGACAGCAGGCTGCCGCAGCTGGTAGGCCTCAACCACAGAATCGGGGCAAAGGAGGGGTGCTAGGCAAACCATCACAAGACACCCATGACTCCCCGCTTTCTCTTTGCCTGTTAAGACGCAACTTCAAGCCTGAATCTTTGAGCCTGTCCAAGGAAAGCTGTGTGATAGCGGGTGGTGTGAGAACAGCTCAGACAGTGTGCACCACAGCACTGGGCAAGGTTAACTGGGTTGGCCGCACATCCCGATGCAGCAGGTACTGTTATCTCGCCCATTCTGTTGATGAGAAAGCAAAGGCACAGAGAAGTGGAGCTTCTCGTCCGTGGTCACCAGCAGGTGGTGAAGCCAGTTTTGAAGCCATGATGGGGCTCCAGGGTCCCCACTTTTCACACTACAGACTACTGCTTCCTACGAGGGGCTCCATGACTACAGACCAGATAAGCTAGGTTGTGTTTTGTTAATTATGTTCCCATCGAACATCCAGTCAAATTCATACTCCTTGAGACTGAGGCAGGGCCTGCAGGACCAAGCCCCGCCCATCCTGCCCTCACTGGCTCCTTTCTGCCCCATGGCCAGGCATCCACACCCACCCTCTAAACCTCCTCCTGAAGCTCATGGACAAAGAACAGCCTGCTCCTCTCCCTCACAGCACCCTGTGCTCTTCCCTTAGAGCGTGGATCTCCATCTGGAAGGTTACACTTACACATGTGCTTAGTTCTGTGATGAGACTTGGAACTTGCAACACACAGAGACTGTTTCTGTTCTGCCCACTGCTGAATTCTCAGCATCCATTGCACGGCTTAGAGCATAGGATTATTTATGGATAGAAGTGCGGGAGGGGGAGGGAGAGAAGGAGGGAGAGAAAGGGGGAGGTGAGAACCCAGTGTCCCAGGAGCACAGAGCATACACAAGCACCTACACAGCACGTGCCTTCCTACTGCCTCTCTCTCTGATGAGTTGGTCAATAGATATTTGATATAGTTTCAGTTTTTTGAAAAGTAGACTTTAATAACTGTCATCAAGGATGGCTTCCAGAGGAAGATCAAAGATGAACTAGACCTGCAGGATGGCCTGGGTACGTGGGTGGCACTGGCACATCAGGCAGAGGCAGGACAGTCCTCACCAGGCCCCAGGGGGCCAGCCCCACCCACACTGGTCCTTCTTTTCTACTTGGATGGTGCATCTATTTTGAATGTTACATCAGACGGAAAGACATGTTAGCAGGAATGGGTAAGATATTTTTAAGGAAAGAGACTGAATTATTCTGGCTCCAATGAGAGAAATCATGTAGGAGGAAAGTAAACTGGATGAATCTGTAGTGGTTAAATAAATCACTGTGCATCTAGACAATAGGACAGTCTGTATCATGGGCCAGAGTGAGTAGATATGTCTGCGCTGATACAGAAAGAGATCTAAGATATATTAAACATAACCTATTCCCAATAGTATCTGGGACACACGGGTAATTGTAAAAAAAAAATAGTATTGAAAAAGTGGTATGGGTAGAATGATACCATTTATGTTTAAAACTATACGGCTATAGATGTAAAAGTAAATATGATTTTCTATATCAAGAAAATTTCTAGAGAGATGATAATGAAAAATCACCCCAAACCTGGTCTCGGACAGAACCTTCTTCCATGATGTCATTACAACCTCCTTTTGGGAAGAAACTGGCATTTCTGATAAATGCTAAAGCAATTTTCAAATAAACTTCAAGTTCACCCTCAGTCAGCAACCAATGATTGTCAACCAGTTATTCTTTTCTTCTTGTGTCCATGCTAAAGATTTAGGAGGTAGAGGAAGCTCTTAGTCTTTATTTGATATGGTTTTGTAATCTCTGAATTTTTTGCCATTGCCATCTATTATTTTAACAAATGTTTTTGAAGATTTAAACATATATCATGGCCAGGTTGTGGAAAAGCTTAAATGCCACATGGGAGTATCTGGAAACTACCACACTAGTGATAAGGAGCCACGGAAGGTCTTTGAGCCAAGAATTCCCTGGACTAAAGTGTCATTTGTAGAAGATTTACCTTGAACTAGTGGTGCCTTTGCTCCTTGCCTGACTGTGTTCTCCTGAGCTTCTCCTAAAATGAGGCTTGGAAATTACAGTCCTTCCATGTGAATATTCACAATAGATTTAAATAAAAAGTCGGCCTCCCTGGTGGCTCAGTGGTTAAGAATCCGCCTGCCAACGCAGGGGACATGGGTTCGAGCCCTGGTCTGGGAAGATCCCACATGCCGCAGAGCAACTAAGCCCGTGCACCACAACTACTAAGCCTGCGCTCTAGAGCCCGCGTGCCACAACCACTGAGCCTGCATGTCCCAGCTACTGAAGCCTGCGTGCCCTAGAGCACGTGCTCTGCAACAAGAGAAGCCACCGCAACGAGAAGCCCGCGCACCACAACGAAGAGTAGCCCCTGCTCGCAGCAACTAGAGAAAGCCCGCGTGCAGCAACAAAGACCCAACGCAGCCAAAAATAAATATGATCTCAGTTTGGAAAAAGAAGTTACCTATAAAAAATTAATTAATTAATTTAAAGTGGTTGTTAAGAAAAATCGTGAAACACTTTGAAACAGACAAAGGATATCACTGGAATCAATGAAATCGACTGACTGAATTAAAATAGTAACGGATACTTCATTTGAATGCTGGGAATTGTCTTACAAAGCCTCTGGAGTTGCCCTGGTCTTCAAGTGTGTATTGTACACAGTACAAGACAAGTGTGTATCACAGAACACACTTGTAATGCAAAATGACTCCTGCCCCAGAAGTGCAAATAAATTCTGTCCTGTAGAGATACAATTCATTCACCCCGTAGACAAGATGATTCCAAACACACATATTCCACCCCAGAGATAAAAACTAGGTGTGCGCCTACTAGGAGATTCACTTCCATTTGCCTGATTGCCTACAGACATGTTTGTTCTTCACACTCTCCTTTGAACCGGCTGTAACATCATACCAACTTATTAGTGACCTAAATAAAATCTCTAACCTGTCTTCATTTTACATTTGCATGAGAGACATGATTTTACCTTTTGAAAACTATATTTTAACATGACCAGGTCAGAATGGAAGAAATGAGACAGTGGCTCTGCCCCACAGTTATCATCCGAGTAGAGAGGAATGAGAGACGACCAGAATTTAGGGCCTGAGTATATTATGACTGAGCATATCAGGCGGCCAGGACTGGAAGAGATGTGATTTGGAAATAGTTCAGCAGTCAGTTGGGCATGGAGTGGCAGGGGACTGTTCCAGATGTAGCAGAATGGGGTGGGGGTTGGGGAGCAGATGGAGAAAGAGTTGGGAACAAGAGAAAATCTGATTATCAGATGTGCAAACAGCTTACAGACATATTTCTGTAATTATGTGATGCTAAACAGGACAGAAAGGATGAAGAAAAATGAAGAGCTGAGGGGACTGGATGTGGAGAAACTTGTTATTCTTGAATCTGAACAATGAGATGTTTTCTTAGATAATCAGATAAGAGAGCAAAAAAGAGACTTGTTCCAAGCTGCACCCAAGCCCACGATCAGAAAATATTTACATTGAATTTAAAAGCTAATGAAATTACAGGTCAGTGATCAGGAAAGCAGTGTTTGCCTGTTAACCCACTCTTCCTACCCAGGGACAAATGCGCAGGCAGGCTGTATTTTGAATAATAATAACCCGGATAGCACCAAGAAGGAGTGAGTTCTGGGGAGAAGATCCAGCCTCTAAGGGCTAGGTCTTCTGGGGGTGAAGGTGACCTCAACGAGGAACAGAAGGGAAGCACCCGGAGTCCTTTTCCTGGACTTCAGCAGCACTTGGGGTTTGGGCTCTGGGACACTGATTGCCCGGACTGTCACACACTGTGTCACTTGCTTTGCAGGGCAGGGAAGGGACATCCACCCAACTAGAGTGGGCTTTCTGCTCCATTCCCTCAGTACCTCTGTGAGGCTGGAAGAGATTTTCCTAGATGGACAAGGAACTGAACCTTCCACTGGTTTCACCTACTATCACCACAGACCAGAACAATGTTTCAGACTGAAACCTCCTGTTCTTTTCTTTTAAATAATGTGACTCTCTTGGTCTAAGACTCACATGGGGATCAGAGGAGTACAGCATTTTGGTCGACCCCACAGATTTTGAAGTTAGGGCTCAAATTCTTTCAGCTTCTGCTTGTTGACCTTGGGTGGGCTCACCTTTCAGACCCTCAGGTCCCTTGTCTGTAAACGGGGTTAACGTCCCCCAGAGCTGGGTCCACTGGGGGCCCGTGACTGGAGAGCACTTCGCATGGTGCTTGGCTTACACTGGACCCTTACTCAGTGGTGGCTGAACTTCATGATGTTGATGGTGAGTAGTTGCAGGAATAGTAAAGTAAAACACACAAGCTGGATACAGTCGTTGTGTTAGAATAGTGGGAGATTGCTAATAATCGTTTCTTTAAATTTGTCTTGAGTTTCGTCACATTGCAGTCTTTTCATTTGTACAATGAAGTAAGTCTTGGATTCACCAGGATTTATCTCTAGAATACGTAAATAATAATTAGTAGCACTTACTGTGTGCCCAGCACTATTCTATTTAAGCCTCACAACTAATCTACGTGGTTGGTGTTACCACGGTTCCCATTTGACAAAGGGAGAAGCCAAGGCCCAGAAGGGCTAAGAAACCTGCAAGGAGGTGGCAAGTGGAATATGTACCCAGCAGTCCAGCGCCAGGAATGCAAGGGCCCGTCTGTGGAGATGGCACCCTAGCCAGGAGAGACAGGGAAGGTGGAGGCCAGCACAGACCGAGCCTCTTGGCCAACAGCAGGCCTTCGGCACACCAGGCCTGAATGTGCCTCTGAGCTGAGTTAGGGGGGTCCCTCAAAGATGCCCTGAAGGCCCTTGCTCCCTGTACCTTCCAACTTGCATTAAGACTGAACCTGTTCTGGCGGCCAGAAGCCAACTGCCTCTTCGTGGCACAGGAAGAATCCCCCAGCTGCCTTTGTCAAGAAACACGCGTGAAGGAGCGGCACCCTGGCCCAGCTGGCAGGGTGTCCGCTGGGGGAAGACTGCAAGACAGATTTCAGCTGGGACAGACAGCTTCTCCTGCCCAGGGACAGCCCACGCCAGCCACCAGGTGAGGGACCGATTAGCTCATGAAATCAACTTTCGAGACCCCCAGTGGCAAAGGCAGCATCCTATGCACACAGTTTTCCATTTGTGCGGGAAGCGGCAGCGATGAAAAGAGATGAGCCTGGAAGTAAAGTCAGGTTCAATGATTTTATTGAGACCGGGGCTGCACTAACCAGCTTCATGGGCACCATGCCTCCCTGGAGATTTGGGAAGAGGTAAGCCAGTATCTGGAGATCAGAGCATGAAGACATCTGCAGAAGGCAGTGTTTGGGCACAAAAAATATGCTTCTGTGTAGAGCTTCAGGACGCCTGGGCTCGGCTCAGCCAAGCTAACAGAAAGACCTTTCATGGGGCTCTCAGGAGATATTTCAAAAAACGAAAAGTAGAGCCTTTCAAAGAAGAAAGTTCAGCCCTCAGCAAAAACTGTTCTTTAAAAAAAAATTAATCAATTTTTGTGGTTTCAATAAAAGCAAAGGATTTTGTGGTTTTCCCTGAAACTTTTCACCATTTTCCATAAAAACAAAAGGCAATATTGAAACCATTTTTTCCCCAATGAAAGTGGCGATGTTTTTGCCCAGGGACGACTTCTTAGAAAAACCTCTTTGCAGTTTTCCAGCCTCGTGATAGCCCTGCTTGAGCCCGAGAAAGCCTGACACCCTTGTCTGTGCCGACGTATTTCACCTGCAGCCAAATGTGTACGCCTTGGATCACAGAAATGTGCTTCGGTTGGGAAAATTCCACATGATGAGATGAGATCTTTTCCTTCAAGAGGTTATATTAGAAGGGGGCCATTTTACTTCCTAGGGAGTCCAACATGGCAGTCTCAAAGCGATTTCTGAGATGCAAGCTTTGTGCCTTAAGCAGGTCTGATTGTGGACAACAAAAGAATAATCCCCCCATACCGTTATAGTCACAGGAGCAGAACTCTCACACGTGAGATCTCAAAGGAGTCTGGTTTAACCCTCTTATTTTACTGATGAGGAAACTGAGGCCCAGAGAGGCTGTGTGCCCTTCCCTAAAACACAGAGATTATTGGCAGAACTGCAATTCAAATCCAGGTCTCTTTACCTCCACCCAGTGGTTTGGGGGTTTGTTTTGGTTTTTTTCCATATCACATATCCTCTTTCGGTAAGATTTGCTTATTTTTATCAGTTCTTAATTCCTGGGAAAAAATATCATCTACACTTTTGCCAGCAAACTTTAACATTTTTTGAGCACCTGAAACTAAAGGTCAGTAACTTTCAGCTTCTTGGATTTGAACTTGAGCAAGAGATTCCACACTCTCACAAAATCTTCCTGTTAGACCAGGATCAAGAACGTTCCAGGAACTTTAAGGAGACAACTGAGGACCGTCAGCCCCTTCTGAATTTCTGCCTCCCTAACCTTTAACATTAACAACACTCTCCTAGTTTTGCTTTTTTCCTTGGCTGCTAGGAAGCTCAGAGCTAAGTTGTATGCTTAGTTCCCTCGGTCTAGATTTTGTAATACAATTTCTGTCTATCTCTGCACTTTTATTCTCCTCAATCTCACCTTTTATTCTGGATTAATGATTTTTATGCTTTGTATTTTAGTTTAAGTCATTCTAAATTTCTTCTGAAATCGGTTAAGAATAAATATTAAAATAAATAAATAATTGCTCTCTCAGATCTCAAACCAAGATAAGTAATAAAATTACTCTGTGACAGAAAGAAGTGTGCAAGAGAAACACAAAAGTAAATATAAAAAGAATTTTCCCCAAAAAGCCAGCAAAAGAAAACCAATATGTTACTGGTCAACCTTTCAGAAACACAGAGTTTTCACTGTAGGTCTCTTGTCCTACTCTATTAACTGCCATGCAGAAGCAGTGAATCACATCTGTAATTCTGAATCTTAAACTTGAGGATTCATTCTTCCTCCAGTTGCCCAGGTTCTCAGAACTGGCAGGACTGCTGAGAGTATCAATTCAATTACACAATTAACAGATAAGGAGAATGAGGCCCAGAGAAGGTAAGTAACTTTTCCAAGGCAGCACAGCTTGGAAGTGGTGAAGTCAAGATCTGGGGGTTTTCTACAATATCACATCCTCCTTAACAAACCAGCCTGGTTCCACTAAACCACATGAGACAGACTTAAGAATTTCATTCACTGACATAAGGTTTTGTTGCTGTTGTTGTTGCTGTTTTCAGGACAAGGTAAAAGCTAAATCAGAAGAAAAAAGGCTAAGTTTCTACTCACCAATCTATGATAATCAACAAGCTGTGTGTGTGTGTGTGTGTGTGTGTGTGTGTGTGTGTGTGTGTGTGTCCAAGTACCTTTGTTGGGGTAGGACAGATGATCTAAAATTCCAAGAATCTTTGTAGGTAAAATTTAGGAAACTATTTGTAAAACAAGTTGTCACACCTATTCAAGGAGCACTTTTTTATTCAATAAATATTATTTATTTTTGGCTGCGTTGGGTCTTCGTTGCTGCACGCAGGTTTTCTCTAGTTGCAGTGAGCGGGGGCTACTCTTCGTTGCGGTACGCGGGCTTCTCACTGTGGTGGCTTCTCTTGTTGCGGAGAATGGGCTTTAGGCTCATGAGCTCAGTAGTTGTGACTTGCAGGCTCTAGAGCGCAGGCTCAGTAGTTGTGGCACACGGGCTTAGTTGCTCTGCAGCATGTGGGATCTTCCTGGACCAGGGCTCGAACCCGTGTTCCCTGCATTGGCAGGCGGATTCTTAACCACTGCACCACCAGGGAAGCCCTATTCAATAAATATTTAACAAGAGCCTCTTAGGTACCCAGCGCCATGGAGGGGAGGACAGCAGTAAACAGAACAGAAAGGTTCAAACTCTATGGACCTCCACATCCTTATTCCCAAGGAACCTACGTCTGAGAAAATACACTCTGTCCAACCCAGTACCTCGAAATAAACTCCAAATTGCTGGATGTTGAAGCGCGAGAGAAACCCACAGCCTCTCTATGAAACCAGTCTCTTTTTGAACAGAGAGAAGGAGAGCTTTACTTTCCATAAGCAGCTGCTCCTGTAAGGTGAATTGAGACAATGCGATCATTTAAACTTTCCCCACAGAATGTGTGGTATCGCAGGAATGTGTGTTTGCAGCCTGGAAAACTTAGACTCACTGCGCCCACACATTCAGCCCCTCCATCTTCGCAGAATCCCTGCTTTAGTGTCTGCTGAAAACTTAATGTCAAATTAAATGGCTTTCCCGAAATCTGGGACACACAGAGACAGGCTTAGTTTTCTGTGTGTTCATGGAGAGGGATTGATTTAAGTATGTTGAGGGCGTCTTAGTGGTAAAAGCGAGTGGATTTTTTTAAGGAAAATTTTATTGGGAATATTTTTTCCCCTTAGGTGTGAAGTTTGGCAGGTAACTGCATTCTCTGATGGACTGTTGAAGACTCAGTTAATTAAAAACAAGATTTGGGTCCAAGGTAAACATCTTGAGCCTGCTAAGTCTTCTTAGGATGTCTGTCTGAAATGCTTCTGAAAATAGTATAGCTTTCTATAAAGAAACATTAACCGGTGTTCACAAATGGAGTTGACTACACTCTAACTCAGCCCTTGATAAACTGGTATTAGACGAAGGATTAGTCTCTGATTTTATTTGAAAGTCGCAAGAGGAAAAGCAACTCCAACCACTGCTTTCTTATTCGTTTTTCAGAAATAAAGCATCGAAGCCTCCTCTTTAGTTAGAGCTGTGGGAGATTAAAAGAGCCCCGTTGGCTTGGTGCAGGGAACGGGCACAGCTAATTGCCCTCTGCCTATTGATACAATCAGCTGCACAGACAGGAGGACAATGGCTCATCCACGGAGTCTTAGGTCGGGACACCTAATCCTCACTCATGCACCTGTGCATCACGCAGCCAGGGGCCACCTTCACCTTGAGACGCTCTCGTCTTCTCCATTCAACTTCCCTTAGTTCTTCTTTCAGTCCTCACACTACACTGTGCTAAGAGGAATTTCAAGGCCCCCGGAATTCCCACGAGGAACACAGAATGAGAACGGTACCCTTTGATTCAGGGGAACAACACCCCCAGGGAGCCTTCCATCCTTCTGGGCTGGACATCCGAGGCCTCCTGGATGAAAGACAGTGAGCTTCTGCCGAGCACCCTCTGGAGGCCAGGCACCAGGCAGCAACACCCCCCCATTTCGGGGTAAGCTGATGAGCAGAAAAGTTAAGTCAATTGCCCTCCTGCTCACAACATGGTGAAAGGGGGATCTGAACACAGACATCTGGAGAAATAGGCAAGACAGTAAAGAGGACACAAGTCCCGTCCAGCAGAGAATGAGGACCCATTCCCAGGCCTCAGCCATGACCCCCGATCATGAAATCATACCTTCAGAAGCCGTAAACACATAAGGCAAAAAGAGTCCGGAAAAAAAAGATGCGTGATCCACTTACAGCCAGCTCCCCTGTGGGGTGGGGCAGGGCAGGTCTCCTTCCCCGCGGCTCTGCTGGTCTGACTGCCCACGCCCCTCCTCAGCTGTTCACCAGGAGGCCCCCCCCCCCCCCCCAACACTGCCAGTGCTTCTCCCACCCCCTTTTCTGGCGTTCACCAAACTTTGCGTGAGGACAAATGAGTGATGTACACCTAAGCACCGGCTCAGTAGAGTCGTTATTAATCACCAGAACATCAGCCCCAGGAGGGCGGGGATCTGGGTTCATTCACTCAGTACTAATGGTGATGCCTGGCCACAGTAGGTGCTCAATAAATAAAAGTCAGACAAGTGGATTATGCAAAAAATATTAGGTCTCCTGGGTCCCAGTGCCAACTCAACGAGACTCTATCACTTCCCTGAGCACCAAAGGGATCTGACCCTGCACTCGGCCCCTCAAGCTCAGCCATACTCTGCCTTCTTCCCATCCACCTCAGGCCGTGGGAGAGAGAAGAGAGGCAGGGGCTGCTCCCTGGCTTCCCCTAAACCCTGCACGTGGCAGGAGTTTCTGGGAGAGGCCCCAAGCCTGGCAGGCGAGGACTGGAGGTCACAGCCCCTGGCAGAAGAGGACCGGGACTTTGCTCCATGTAGCTGACCATATCCAGCCCAGGCATGAGGGTCCAGCCTCCAGGGCCCAGGCTTGTCCCGCTTTCCCCCTGGTTCTGGTATGTCCCCCGTTTTCCAGAGCACATGGGAGGAGGAAAGCTCACCCTGGCCGAAACCCTGGACATCTGTTTTCAAGGTTGAGGCTCTGTCCGGCAGGAGACACTCTGTGGGTGGGGAAGGGTCCCTCCTGCCCACAGGGAGCTCCCAGCCTGGCTGGTACCTGAGCGTCAGGTGAGCATCACTGCCTTTGTGGGTGAAAAACGAGGCGCTCCCCCTTGATCTCTGTTTGCCCAGAGATGGGGAGAGAAGGCAGGCCCTGAACATCAGCAATGAATTATCCAGTATGTGTGAGTGTCACGTGGCTGCTGTAACAAAACTGCACAAACTGGGGCACTTAAAATGCAGAAATCTATTCTCTCACAGTTCTGAAGGCCAGAGTCCAAAACCAAGGTGTTGGCAGGGCCACACCCTCTGACACTTGTGGGAAAAATCTGTCCTATGCCCCTCTCTCAGCTTCTGGTGTTGCCAGAGGTCCTTGGCATTCATTGCCTTGTAGACACATCCCTCGAATCTCTGCCTACCCCAGAGTCACATGGCCTCTCCCTGTATCTCTGTGTCTCCCTCTTCTTATAAGGACACAAGTCACTGGATCAGGGCCCACCCTAATGACCTCATCTTAACTGGATCACGTGCAAAGACCCTATTTCCAAATAAGGTCACTGTCAAAGGAACCAGGGGTTAGAACTTGAACATATTTTTTCAAAGGAAACAATTCAATCTGCAGCTGTGCTTGGAGAAAATCAAGCAGAAAAAAAGAAGTGCCAAAGTCCGGGGCAACGTGTGCCTGTGTCTCCAAATGGGGACATCTTCAGAGTCCGTGGTCTTGGTGTCCAGGACACGAGTGAGACCATCCCCTTCAGACCCTCAGGATTCTGAGGTCACTGTACCCCCTTTTTTTCTCACTCGCCCCCTCGAAGCGAAAGTTGAAAGTCACCAACAGCATCATTTGGTCGCCAAGCCTCTGGTGCCAACACTCTCGACTCCTCTCCACACCCGGGCATCCGTCGGGTGTGGGGGCAGGGCTCTGTCCAGCCTGCGCTTTGGGCAAGAGGCTGACACGTCTCCACTAAAGCTGCCTCGTAAAAGCTGGAAATATATTGAGCAGAGGGTTCCATTTCCTGTCCATGCCAGCAGGCGTTCATACCAGGCTTTCATTCTCAGCCAAGCACTCCGGGAAGGTAACGCTGCAAACCATTTTTCTGAATAAATGTTTACACTGTATAATTTTCCTTTGGTGCAAGGCATTTCATCTACACGGGAAAACAAGCCAGAGACAAGGCCGGCGAGCTGTGTAGAGGCAGGACTCTTCAAACTGCGGTTGGGGGGGGGGCGGGGGGGGGGAAGAGGGCGGAGCCTTGAAGAGTCTAGTTAGAGGCAGACACAGCCACCCCGCAGCCCTCTTGCTCCCCTTCCTCGCCCTGGAGCTGCAAACAGCGTGCATCCCAAGATATCTCAGGGGGTGAGGGTTCTACACATTCACTCAGTTTCTCCCGGGCCCATCTGTCCCAAATATCCTAGATAAGTTTTTCTTTTGTTAATGCCCCATTTGTTTAAGGGGCAATTTTCCTGAACAGACCAGGAAAGATTTTTTTTTAATTAACAGACTTTAGTTTTTAGAGCAGTCTGGGATTTACGGAAAATTGAGCAGAGTTGCCACACGCCCGGGAGGCGGGCTCCTGCCCAGGCCGTGGCCGCCAGCTGATGTCCCATGTGAGGCAGGCGACCAGCTGTGACCGAGGCCACCATGGGAGTGGGGGCACCCCAATGGGCCCAGCCAAGAGGACCCACTCCCCAACACTTTGATTCTAGAGGGAGTGCAGACAAGTAGACGAGAGGAGCTACTGCTAATGAGTATATGACAAAGGGGATAACCAGGACAGTATGAGAGACACTGAAGGGGGAGCCTGCTCCGACTGGGTGCTCAGGAGCAAAACTTTTACACAGTGCTGTTCGTGGCTGGGTTTTATTGGTGATATTGAAAAGTTAGAAACAGCCTCAAGGTTTAAATACAGGAGTGTAGTTAATTAGCCTCAGTACCCAATGAATGAAATACTATGTAGCCACCAAAAATAATTTAAAGACTGCGTAATGCCTGGGGAAATGCCTACAATATAATTTGAAGTGAAAAAAAAAGCAGAATACAAAACTGTACTCACGTGTACCAACTAGGAGCACTTAAAAATATATATACCCTGGAGGACTTCCCTGGTGGCACAGTGGTTAAGAATCCGCCTGCCAATGCAGGGGACATAGGTTCAAGCCCTGGTCCGGGAAGATCCCACATGCCGTGGAGCAAATAAGCCCGTGTGCCACAACTATTGAGCCTGCGCTCTAGACCCCGCGAGCCACAACTAGTGAGCCCGCATGCCACAACTACTGAAGCCCGCGCCCCTAGAGCCCATGCTGCACAACAAGAGAAGCCACGGCAATAAGAAGCCTGTGCACCGCAATGAAGAGTAGCCCCCGCTCGCTGCAACTAGAGAAGGCCCACGCACAGCAACGAAGACCCAGTGCAGCCAAAAATAAATAAATAAATTTATAAAATTAAAAAAATATATATATACATACACACACACTGAAAAGAAACACATCACATTTAACAAGGGTTGTACTAGAATACAAAATTGTACACGTGTACTAACTAGGAGTAAATAAAAAAAAAATACACACTGGAAAGAAACCCATCACATTTAACAGGCGTTGTATTTAGCAGCTGAAGAGATGGAGGTGCATCTCTTTAATGAGTACATACACCTTATACAGTAGGTGGGAAGAAGTTTTAAACAAAGAAATGACCCAAAAGTTCAAATCAGTTCTGGTGTCAGTCAGAGGCTATGATTCAAAAGTCAATATTTAAACCAGTATTACTGCATCTGACATTTAGCTATTTCTGATCACTCACTACTAGCTAGCCTAAAACCTGTGCTAAGATAATACGCAATATATCCACATGTATATATTTATACCTACACACATATATGTGTGTGTGTGTATGTGTGTTTGTGTGTGTGTATATATATCCATCAGGATTTTATTTCCCAAGGAAAAGTTACAAATCTTAATTTGTTTGGAAAAAAAACCCCTAAAGGTGGGCTCCAAATGGTCTTATGAAAAGAGATGACCAGCCAGGATTCAGGAATACACGAGGCAGAGAGGAATAATTTTACACATGACACGTTCCTGGCAGAGTGTCAGCCATACATTTTCAAAATTATTTTTTAATTAATTTCAATAGTAAAAAAAGGAAAGAAACAAGTCATTGAATAATTAAATTCCCTGCCTCTAAGCATTTTCACTTAAATAGATTCATTTGGTTTTTAACTGACTCAGTAGAAATTCATAGGCCAAAAAACTGAGGTCTGAGCTAGTAACCCCAGCCTCAGACCGTAAACCTGGCTGCTCTGAGCTCTAATTCCAGTTTAAACTCCCCCTGTGGTCTGGGCAAGGTACTTGGGCCTGGCTTGCCACTTCTTAGAAGAGAAAGTTAAAAATCACTGTGGATTCTGCAACGTTGGTTGTTGCTAGTGAGTCTGGGTCTAGCCACAGTGTGGGCTGCAAACCCCTCTGGGCTCCACAGACAGTACCCACCTGCCACTTGCCCGCTAGGGGCTGTGAGCTAGAGAATGTTCCTCTCCGAGCCTCATTTTCCTCATCTGAAAGAATAACAAAAGCACCTCTCGCATCAACAGTGAACAAAATAAAACCGAGACTCATGTGTCAAGGGATCCCATGCGATCGTTTTCACTTCCTCCTCCCAATTCTTCTTTAATAACTGATTCACCAAATGATTGAGTTGAACCTTGTATTTTTTCCCTTTGGCAAAGGCTGGTTTTGAGCCAATGATAATGGCTAGTTTTACTGAGCACTTACTGTGTACCAGGTTACGACCATATTAGTACTAACCACATAACTCTACCAAGAGCCCTAGGAGTTACTAACCTCATTTCCCCATTAGACACATGGGAGGAGCTGAGGCTCAGTAAGCAGAACTAGGATTTCAACCCAGGCAATTGGACTCCAAGCCCACATGCTTCATCCCTCTCCATGCTACACGTGAGGGGGAACAGGAACACAGGTGTGGGTGACCTCACTCCCCACATGCGAATGTTAACTGGGATCAGCGATCCATAGGAATCCAAACAGCTCCCTCCTCCTGCCCACTCCCACCAGCCCTCAACTCCAGGATTCTAAGGTTAAGGATTCCAGTCTTGACTCCACCATTTTCAAGCTGTATGATCTTGGGTGGGCTACTGGACCTCTCTGTTCCTCCTTTTCCTCAGTTTCAAGATAACAATAGAACCTACCTCATGGGCTGCTGTGAAGATTAAGTGAAATAATGTACATAAGTGTGTACAGATCAGGAACTGAGATTCAGAGAAGCTGCATGCCTTGCCTGACACTCCACAGCCTAGTCCCCAAACCAGCTGTAATGGAAGCTGGGAGGTGAGCCATTGACTTAGATCTGGGTTGGCAAATTGTTTCTGTAAAGGACCAGGTAGTAGGTATCTTGGGCTTTGTGAGCCACACAGTCTCTGTCACAACTACTCGACTGTCATTGCAATGCAACAGTACTCACGGAGGAGCCGTCAATGAGTGATGTGTCTGTGTGCCAATAAAACTTTATTTACACAGACAGGCGGTGCCCTTGGGTCGTAGTTTGCTGACCCCTGACATAGATGGGGCTGGGGCTCGGTGCCCTGGACTAGGTCAGAGTTCTGGTAAAAGGAAAAGGCAGGGTGGATACTGGGTAGGAAAGAAACAGAATGTGCTGTCATCACTAAGCTACATCTACGTAGCAGGGGCTACAAAGTGCAACACAAAGGAACAGCTGGGGGCACTGCCGAACGGAAGACGAGCTCTGCCCCAAGTGCACGGTGTTCCTTGCTCCATGCCACCCTTGGGATTCCCCCGCAGACCCCAGTCAGGTCTGCTTTCTGGGTCGGAAACTCTCACTTGGCTCCTAACAACGTGGGCAATGGTGGGCACTGTGCCTGCTGCTGGGCAGCTGGGTAGGGACAGAGCTCCTTTCACAGCCGGGGTCTCCCACAGAAGGTCTCCTCTGCCAGTTTACACCTGTGGCACAGACTAGAGTCAAAATCCCCAGGCTCCTTTTAGTCTCAGGGCCTTTGCACATGCTGTTCCCTCTGCGTGCAGCACCCTGGCCCCTGCCTGCTTTTCACCTGGCCAAGTCCTCCCCCTTCAGGTCTCAGAGCAAGCATCAATTCCCAGGGACCACCTCCATTGGCCAGATGCCACCCCCTTCCAGCTTAGGGCCCTCTGTACAAACCCCAATACACCTTCACTCCCCTTGCAATCCCAACCACACTGTGGTTCTGCAGTATTTACTTGTCTCCCCCACTGAACTCAGAGCCCCATGTGAGCAGGGACCTCATTGGTCTTATTCTCTGCGGTTTCCCCAGCTCCCAGCTCAGGATCGTCAGATCAAATATTTGTTGAACAAATTAATAAATGAACAGAAAGAAAACTAAATGTGCAAGTAGAATTCTCCCATTCCAAAGGTGATGTTACACTCCACAGCATTCCATCATCAGAGTAAGCAGTGTGTTTTAACTTTTTTCCTCTTCTACATTTCCCCACTTCCTTGCTTTCCAAATTTATAAACTGAGGTAAAATGAGCTCACATAAAGGACTAAGCTATTTTTGAAAAAAGTTTTTCAGTGACTGATGTATTTCATTAGCATGGAAAACAATATAGCTACATTATACGTTTTATTTAAACTACTAATCCACATGTGTGCAAATCTGCCTCTGAGGACCACTTAGTATTTTTATAATATGCTTTATTTCCCCATTGTTCCAATGTAATTTTCTTTTGCTATTAAAATACATAATACCGTTCTAGAGAAGAAAAAAAGTGTCACTCTAACCAAGTAAAAGCAGAAGACTAAGGGCTTACAGATCCACTTTTCCCTTTGTCTTTGATGAGGGAAGGATCTGAAATTAACTTCACCACCTGGATTACAAAAACATATGGAAATGGTCATAGACAGGCTTGAACCCATCACACTACTTCAGCTTCCTTTCCTCAAAACCAAGAGGCTCAGCTCATCCTTCTCTGCAGAGACACAGCGATGTGCAGGTAAATATCCAACATCGCTTCTCCATCAGGGAGCCCTGTACCGGGGCGTTTGTCGACTGCCCGCTGTACCCTCACATTGAGGAGAGAGCTCTGGCCTCTTCCTCTTCTTCTAAGGACACTGACTCCATCTTGGGGGGCCCACCTTCACGACCTCATCTAACCCTAACCCTCCCAGAGCCACCACCTCCAAGTATCGCTGCACTGGATTTGGGGGGACACAAACATTCTGCCCGAACACTGACTGATATTTATAATACTGATAATATTTTTGATATATTGAGTTAAATAAGGTATATTATTAAAATTAATTTCACTTTCACTCTTTATAATGAGCCTATCAGAAAATTTAGAATTATACATGAGTTCATTTATATTTCCACTGGATGGCGCTGGTTTAGACAGACCATGAATGTGAATTCCATTTGCATAATGTACTGTGTGACCTTGAGCAACTAACTGTGCCAGGTTCCTAATCTATAAAATGGCCGTCATTCTGGCACATAAAGGTGAGCTGTTTTAATGTGCAACAGCCCTTCCAAGTGGGTCACTTTCCCAGGAGCAGGTGTGTCTGCTGGAATCCTCTCCCTCAGTGAAAAGCTCCCCACTTCTCTTTAGTCCTGGCGACCTTTGTTTGGTGAAGAACTGATTGGCAGGGAGACACTAAGCAAGAAAAATAAACGGGACCCCTCTCTATGAGGTTATTTAAGAGAAAGCTTGAAAACAAACAAATGAAGAAAGAAGCAGTCACCAGAAATCTAAGTCGTTAATGAGGCGCCCTTAGAACTCACTCCAAGCTCCAGATTGGGGGCGGGGGGGGGGGGCGCGGGGAGGCAGGCAGAGGAGGGCTGCAAAGGGCAGTGGAAACGGGGAGGTGGGGGGAAGATGGGGAAAGGAACACCCAGCTCAAACCAACACAAGTCTGACAGGCGGAAGCTGACAGGGAGTTCAGGTGAGGCGAGGAAGGAGGCCCCCACGTTTGAAGTAATTACTGAATCATTTTGTACCTTTCAAAAGAGCAAAGGGCAATTTCCAGCTCCAAATATCTTTGCAACATTCCCCACTGCAAAGCCACTCTGAACCCGGCCGACTGAGCAGCACTTTCAGCATCGGCTCTGCCAAGCTGGGCTTGGAGAGAGGGGCATTCTGCTGGGGTCTGTGTGCTGCCCTAGGGCTGGGGCTGCAGAGCAAAAATGCAAGGATGGTTTGTCTGCCGCCACTGGGATGGAACCAGCTGGAACCCACTCACATCCTGCACCAGACGGTAGTCACGCTGTGATGGATGAGGGTCAAGAACCTGCCCCTGGCCTGTGTCCTGGGGGGCTGGACTTCGCTTAGAGCTCCTGGGTCTTCTGGGGGGAGGGGGCTGAGGCTGGCTGAGCCACATGGCAACAGCTCCTGAGCCGTTGAGAGGCCACTGTCAGTGGTATTCTGTGGATATTCTGATGACCAGGTGAGAGACTCTGGTTTTGCAGAAATAAAGTCCTACATCCTCTTGGTTTCAGCAAGGACCGTGCCCTCGCACCCCATATGCCACCTGGAAATGCTGGTTCCTAAGCTGCTGAATGACCAGGTCTAATGGAATTATTCACCTGCCTGCTTTTTCATAAGATTCTCATTAAAACCCTGCCTAGGCCAAGCTAACCAAGTCCAGGCTCCTCTCCACCTCTGCTCTGCTCCCTCTCACAGCCCTCCACATGCCCCAGGAGTTTCCCAAAAGGCATTGCATCATCACCTCTTCATGCCAAATGCCCCACCCTCCTCCTCCTGACCCCCTGGAGAAGCCTTCCTGACTTTCTCCTGCTTCTGAGTTCAAGGTTCCCCTCACTCCGTTGGCCACTCTGGTCCCTGCACGGCTACTGCTGCCCTCTACTCTCTGCATCATAATTATTTCTAGGCTTATTCATTTCCATGTCTGGCTGCCAGCTCATGGGAGGCCTATGAGTGCTTCTATCTAAATCACCTTGGCGTTCACACAGCACAGGTGGTGAATGCAAATGAAGAAGCGTATGAATGAATGAACAAATAACTGAATGAATGAAAACTGACTAGGCAGACATTTCAGAGTCGTTCAGAGCCTCCCTCTTTAACAAGGAGCACAGGCATCAAGAGCATGGACTCCGAAGCAGCTGGTCTGGGTTTGAATCCCAACCCACACCCCTTCCTTACTATGTGACCTTGAGCAAATTACTTAACATTTCTGTGCATAATAACAGTACCCACTTCCTCCGGTAGGAGTAACCAAGTTACTCTATTTGAAGTCCTTAGAGCAGTGCCAGACACATAGTAGAACCAGGGACACTGCAGAGTGTCAGCACAGCATACAAAACCAAATGCTTTTTATGAAATTCTGATGTTCATCCCAACAGCCCACTTTGAGTTCACTGCCTTAAAACAGAAGGCAAGGAGTTAAACCCTTCAGCCTCAGGAATAGGGATTAGCAGCATTGTGTCTGTTTAGTTATTCAGCTCACTCCCTCTCCAGATGAAAATATCCTTGAAAGATTAGATTATGTAGTGAGAACTATAGCCACAGTGCCGAGAAGCGCTGCTGTCGCCTCCCAGCTAGGCTGAGGTCTCAGGCTAATTTCCCGTAGGTGGTCTGGGCCAGATTTCCTGGAGGCCCGGGACAGAACAAACAGCTTTTCCTGTCCCCCAAGGATTATAGCGTGAAAGCACTTTTTAAACCTTAAATTAAAAAACTGAAAGGCCGTGTCCATTCTGCAAACTCCACATACTTAATTTTTAAAACAGCAACACGTCAAAGAGCTCTCACAAATGACGGGTCCCTGCTTTGGACTATTGAAAAGTGTTCTCCTTCAAGAAAAATAATTCAAGCAGAATGACATGTACCTGAAAAAATTATTCAAAGGGCTTCTCTCTTCCTCTGGAATGGTCTTCCATTCTCCAGGTGTCAGGGCTGTGGGAGATGTTGACAAGCGACGTTTGGGAACTGTTCATACCCTGATATTATAATGTTCCAAGGGAGTCATGGCTTAGCACCCCTGGGCTAGGAAAATCTCCCTGTTCCAGGTATGAAATGGACCATCATATGCAACAGAAAAGGCCTGGCTTTCTGTCAGAGGTTGGAGATGGCTATGTGCTTCCTCTTCAGATTTGTGACAACTCCCAGAGACACTCACATGGGCAGAGATCAAACTTTGAGCATAGCAGCCAGACTCCAGATGGAGTTGAAGTGGAAAGTTCTTGGGTAAGCATCACAAAGTCTGAACTCAAGGCTCTGCCGCTTCTGGGACCCTGGGCCAGTTTCGTGACTTCTCTGAGCCTCAGTTTCCTCATCTGTATAATTGTAGAACTATAGCAGTAACTGCTTCCCAGGCTGGTAGTGAAGACTCAGCGAGAACTTGTACTTGAAGACTCTGTTTTGAAAACTGTAATTTGCAATACTATGGTATGCAAACGGGAGGGAGTCTCCTCTGGAAGAGGCTTGGTGTGTTGTGTCTTGCTGCCCTAAGAATCTTTTTTTTATTTTTTTATTTTTTTGATGTGGACCATTTTTAAAGTCTTTATTGAATTTGTTACAATATTGCTTCTGTTTTACATTTTAGTTTTTTGGCCAGGGGGCATTTGGGATCTTAGCTCCCTGACCAGGGATCAAACTCACACTCCCTGCGTGGGAAAGCGAAGTCTCAACCAGTGGATTGCCAGGGACGTCCCAAAATCTTTAAATCTTATAAAACACCCAGGTGCTCAACGAGACCTTCACTGCTTCCTTTTTTATAATGGAAAGTCACTTGGAACTCAATCTGCTGTCCATCAAAATTCAGTGTTCTCTCTCAACATTGAAGAGTACAGGACAGACATATAAGGATGACCATGGAGAGAACGTGCCTAGATACTCTGTGAAATGGAAGGGAAACCAAGTCCCAGCACAACATGCCTGCAGCCTGTGAGCTGTGTGATGGCTCACTATTGAATCTGCAGCTCCCAGCATCATACCTGGCACAGAGCAGGTGCTCAGAAATATTAGGTGAACCAATAAATATGTATAGAATTATTCTATACATTGAATATTGGCTACATTGAATGTGGTATTAAATGACAAAAGTGTTTCTATCTATACACATATATAAGTGCCTGGGAAGGAACCTGGAAGGAGGCTCTGAAACCTAGATACTCTGTTACATGGAGGGTGATTCCCTGGGGAGGGAAGGGGCAGCACCTTTTGCCCTGAACTTCAGAATCATTTGAATATTTAACCCTGAAAATATACTCTTGCATAGCTTGGATACTCTATAAAGTAATAAAGAAAAACAAAAACGAAACTCATTTATAACTAATACCTCCTACTGGATGACAAGAATTCAGGAACCATTACAGAACGAGTCTTTGGAGCCCCATAATTTGAAATTCAAATCCGTAAGCTCAGGGGAGAGAGCTGCACAGCATTGACCCCAACATCCAGGAGCAGGAACGGGGGTGGAGGGGGGGGATCAAAGTAGCGAACTATTTTACCTTAATGAGCATGATAAAGGACCAAAGCTGGAAACCAGAGAGCACCCAGCTTTTGCCTCTGTATTTTTATTAACCAAGATCACTTTGGGTTTATAATAAGACACTCAAAATACACAGGTGAGGATAGTTCTGGCATGGAGCCACTATGGGAGCAAGACTCAGGGTGGCCCAATTTCCTTTCATTCTTTCAAAGCCAGATTCAAAGAAGACTGTGGACATGAGAGAGGCCCCAGGCCAGACTATCCTCAAGGTACAGAGAGGGAACCCAGCCGGAGGTTTCAGAGGAACATGACACGTTTTCTTCTTAGTGTTTCTTTTCTTACATACACGCACGCACACACGTGTACACACATAAGCAGCCAAGGAACTTCTAAAACAAATTAATCCCAAAATTAAGGTTAGGAAAGGAAACTCCCCCAGGACACCAATCATGTTTGAAGCTGGGTTTTGTTTATTTGTTTTAGAGCTATCACAGTCTCTTTCCTGCAACAGTAGGTGACACTATCTTTGGGGATCAGACAAAGAGATCTCCCACTGGCTTTTAGTCAAAAGCTGAACAGATGTTCCATCAACTACAGAACCAGCCACCAAGACCCATTATTTGGTCGTGGCTTATGAACTTGCAAACCCACAGAACATGCACCCCGACACTCACGCCCGCACTTGTGGTGTCACATTGACTCAGGCGGTCAGAACTGCAAGTCTGCGTGGCACTGAGATACCCGTTAATTGCCCAGTTCTCCGGGGAACCCACTGGGTGGTGGAGGCTGTCCCGTGGGACCTAGTCCATCGCCTTGTTCGGCCTTAATCTCAGAAGCACCCTCATGACCCCTTCCCAAATTTGCCATCATGACAGCTTTCCCAGGTGTGCCGCTCCCTGTCTGCCTCCTCCCTCCCCAAACACCCATGTCGGGGCTCTGGTCCAGGCTTCCATATGCACCCAGGAGGCCTTGGCGGGGAGGAAAGGGGAGTTACTCTACACGACCCTGAAGAAGACACAGACGGAGAGCCCATGGAGAGCTGTGGCGTGACTGAGCAACATTTACTCCAAGAGACAGTGCAGACCTGGCATCCAGCCACCTGCCAACCAACCTCCACTCCATCCCATGAGCAGTAACTGGCCTTTCACCTGAATCTTGTCTCTGTCATATACACCCAGAGTCCTGCCAAAATCAGCTTGTGTGTGTGTGTGTGTTAAAATACACGTAACATAAAACTCACCACTATGACAATTTTTAAAGTGTACGACTGAGTGGCATTTAGTACATCCACAGGACTCTACAACTACCACCTCTGTCTAGTTCCAAGGTGCTTTCATCACCCCAAAAGGAAACACTGTGCCCATCAGCAGTCACTCCCCATCCCCTTTGCTCCCAGGCCCTGGCAGCCCCTGGCTTTCTGCCTCCATAGGCTTATCTACTCTGGACATTCCATACAATGGACTCATACAACATGGGACCTTTTGTCCGAATCTGGCTTTAGGGCAGTCCTGAAGCAGCACTCACCCTCAGTGGGAGATGGCTTCCTTCCTTCTGACAAAGCGCTCCATGGGAGGACGATAAAAATGGCTTTCAGTCCTCTCCTCACAATGAGCGCTTGCTCACCGCAGCTGGAGTGGACGGCCTTGATCATGGGAAACCCTGTCAGAGTTTGAATCCTCCGTCTTCTCCTTCCTACATTCCATTGTAAGCATTTATGTGGCACCAACTGTGTGCCAGGTGCTGTATGCCAGCACATGAGACGAACAAGGGGCAGCCACTGCCTTCCAAGAGCTCACACAGCCCAGGGGGGCTGGGGCAAGGCCTCTGTCCTGCTCTGCGACATGGGCCCATCCCCTTACCTGGCAAAGCTGGCGTGGCATTTGTATGACAAAATGAGAGCCAGGATTCGGGCAAGGGGAGCAAGGCGCCCAGGGTGCATAATTCAAGGCGCTGGTCACTCTCAGGGAGGTGTACATGCAGGGTTGGGTGGGCACCACCTTAAACTTTGCACGTTGGGCCTCACTCCCCTCACCTGGTCCAGTCCTGACAGGACATAAATCGTGCAGCCAGCACAGTGGGCAGGCTGATGTTCCAGGGCTTCCTGGTGTTTGAGGCTGGGCAGCATACCACAGAGAGCTTTATACCTTTAAGTTAATCACAACAGCAAGCCTGAGACAGCTCAGCTCCTCCCTTCCTCTACACACCAGGCTCAGAGAGGTTAAGGAACTTACCTAAAGCCACAGAGCTTGTGTGCGGCATCACTGGGGCTTCGGCTCAATGCCAAATGGTCACAGAGCAGGAGCTTATCTTAATAATGAAAGTATCTGTCCTTACCTAGTGTCCCAAAGTGGGGAAACTTTTCTGAAAGCCTCACCTGCATCAACACATCTGTGCCTCAGAACCCTAAAGGCAGGTACTAAGTAGACACCCTTTTACACCTGTAGCCCAGAAGGGCTAATCTGCTTGCTCCACTGCCAGCCGGTGGATGAGCTGGGGTGGGCAACAGGATGGCATGATGTCACATGCCTCTACTATACCTCTTGGTATACCTCATCAATATTTATTCACCCCTTGCCCATAAGTTCCGTGGTCCACCCCAGAAGCTCACCACCTGCAGCACCCTCTCCCAGAACCCTCTGCCCGTGGCCGTGAATTCAGCTGTGGTGGCTGGTTCCCAGTGAAGTGGGCACACCTGCCGGCAGAGCACACATACAGTGATGCGTGTTCGCATCACTGCGCAGCCCCACCACGACACACACGCTCGTTGGAAAACAACTCGAGATTCCTAGAAGGTCCTAGACAGGCACAGAGAAGCTCGTTTCTGATTTCATAGACCCTTGGCCGGCAGCCTGGGACTGCTGTTCTCTTACGTAGCTCAGCCAGTTATCAGTCAGGGCCCCCGAGAAAGAGAACCAACAGGAGATGTGTGTATATGATGAGACTCGTCTTAAGGAAGTGGCTCTCGTGGCTGTGGGGCAGGGCGAGCCCAGAATCCATAAGGGCAGCTGCAGACTGAAAAGTCAGGCAGGATCTGATGCTGCCGTCCTGAGGCAGAATTCTTCATCGCAGAGAAAACTCGGCTTTTGCTCATAAGCCTTTCATGGGATTGGATGAGGCCCACCCAGATTCTCCAGGTTACTCACACAGCCTACTGATTGGCCACAGCTACCAAAAGCCTTCTCGGCAACCCCTAGATTAGCACTTGATCAAATAATTGGGTCCTACAGCCTGACCACATCTACACACAAAACTGACCAACCCATGGCCCATGGGGGTCTCAGCCAGGCGGCAGATCCTGCTCAGGTGTCAGACCCCATCGAGACCTCAGACCCGCCCATGGCTGCACACGCCAAGAAGCCATAGTTGAGACACAAGCAGGTGTGACACCTGCTCCTTCTCACTCCAAAACGCTTCATCTTAGGACAGCATGCTGCTTCTCCACATGAAACATGATTTGGGATACTCTAGTGCACCATGCAAGATGCAAACAGTGACTTTACACACATGTAGGTGTCTACCCATGTAGAAAATCCAGACAGGATGTTGCCAGGATCTTTTGGTTGTCCCACAAGAGCTGTCTTGCTCAGCAATTGCTTCTCAAAATTACTAAGCAACGAAAAGAAACTTCAAGTTTTAAATTTCAGGGGGCTAATTCTCCCACCTAGGAGAATTATTTAATAAAATTACTACTACGAAAAATCCCTATAACGGAAAAACCAATGGGCGATGTGACCCCAACCACACCCAGGAGGATAAAATGGCATGAAGCTGTTGCTACGCCATCTGACCCCTGGAAGTAAAACGTGTTCGACTCTCCCTCATGAGATGGCTGGTGGGGTTGGAGGACTCAGCAAGAAGGTTACATTAAACCAGGTCCCAGGAAGTCAGGTTCTCCTAAAGCCCCCTGGTATGTGTAATTGCAAATACATGAGAGAAGAATCACAAATATACTTTTCACTGTGATTGAAGAAATGGCAGCAAAGTCTACTGGGCAGAAAAGGGGGGAAGCCCCCTTGTTTATGAAACAGGAGGGGGAGGGGAAGGGAAGGAAACATTTGGGATTAAATATTGTCGTTTTGAGTGGCGCAGCTGATAAAAGCCAGGAAATTTCAAGATGTGTGCACCGACAACCTGCCACTCCAATTTTACACTCCGGACCCCGAACAAAAGCTGCTCTGTGAGGTGCCAGGATGGCGGCCGGCGTGGCTGCTGAGGGAGGGACACAGGCCCCCTTTCCATTTAACGGCTGTTCAGTGCCAAGGGTGAAAACGAAAATGTTGTTCTGCGGCCCAACGCTGGGCCCCTACCCTGCCCCCAGCTCCAGCGACACGGTTCCGTGGCTGGGGCAGACGCATCTGGCCTGTTCTTCACCTCAAAACACTGAAATACAAGGGTGCTTCCACCAGTGGGATCCCCCCATCCCCATCTGGACACAGACAGGCAGCTGTGACGTCCCCGGTCTTCAGCCCAACTCCCCTGGCACTGTCCCTGCCACAGCAGATCCAACGTGGCCTCAGCCCAAGCGGCCCCCTCCACAGAAAGCCAAATGCAGCACAAAGGATCAACCAGGAGGGACTCCAGGCTGCACCGTGTGCTGGTTCCAGTGAAAGAGCCCCTGAAGATGGCAGGCACTGCAGGCGTTCACACTCTGGGGAGAAATGGCAGAGGAACTAGAGTCCCTGCATTTGTTTATTGAGTTCAGCCAACAGTCTTTGAAACTTCAGTTGAATGGTCCTCCAGATAAAACCCTTGGTTGGACACTCAAACATAACCTTGCCAGGTGGGAGCCCGGGAGGCTGGAAGTGAGGCATCAGGACCCAGCTCTATGAGCTCTGCGTCCTGGAGATAAAAGGTGAAGGCAGGCACGGCAAGGCCTCTGCCCAAGTGAGCAGCTGGACAGCGAGCGTGTTGAGGCACCCGGCCTTGAGAAGGAAGGGAGCTGTCAGGTAAGGAGCAGGAGACAGGAGAAACGTGAATCTATCACTCTCCCTTTTATACAGCTTAAGGCTGAAATTTGGGCTCTGAGGAAAGCCATTGGGCAGCTCCACGGTGCACATCTCACCACGTTTCAGGAGAGCAGACGGTGATTGAAAAGTCACCTCCGAAGGCCCCACCCAGAACCCATGGGCCTGTGGGAGTGAAGTCCACACCCACGTGGGTCTACCTTGCACCCCTGGCCCGCCCTCCGCCACACCTGAAGCTTTTCCATCGCCATGGCTTTGCCTGGACTGTGCCCTCTGCTCAAAACACCCTTCCCATATGTCCTCTCCTGAAGAAATCCCACTGTCACCTCCTCTGTGACGCCCTACGCCAACTCGCCGTCCCTGTCCCCCGAGCACCTTGGTCAGAATCTCCAGAAAGACTATCACACACTTTCCCCTCTGAGGCCCGAGAGGCGGGGTTGGGGGTTCTCATCTGTGTCCTCCCGGCTCCCTGTGCACAGATGGTGCTCGGAAGTGCCAGCTCCACCTCCCTACAACAATAAGGAGGGCTGCATTCCCCGACAAAACCCCTCGGTCAAAGTAGCGTGTCAGAGGCGCCCACCTCTTAACTTCAGCACCAAGACCCACCAGCCCAGCCACAGTGCTGCTTTCTACACAGTGGGCACAGGGCAAGTGCTTTATAGTCACCAACTCACAACCACAACCACCCATGGACATCGGGACTTTCATCTCCACTTCTCTCTTGCAACTTGCCCAGGGACACAGAGAAAGGGGCACAGCCCAGAGCCCACCTTCTCCAGCACTTAGAAAAACAAAATTGGGTTCTCAGCCCCACCAGCCCTTCCTGCAGGATTTCTAGGCAGAGCTAAAAAAAATCTCTTCTGACTTAAGATGGGTCCTCCTGTGAGAAGAACTCAAAACTCAGACACAGAACCTGAATGGAAGCCTTAACTCATCATTTTATTTTCAGAATTTTTTTTCTTCCAGAAAACTAGTCCAAATGCCCATGATTTTCCCTTGATCTTAAAGTCTCACTTGGGGGACAAAAACGGGCATCTCTCTGCTCTCCTTCACCTCCCAACCTATAAAGTGTGGGGCAGCGCCACCTGCTGGCCAGCGGGTACAGGACAGCACGCGTCCAGCCGAGAGGTGTCCAGCGAGCTGGCCGTCCTTGTGATCTCCTGAGCAGTTTAGCCTCTTCAGTCCCAATCAGGAGAGGAAATAAACATGGACAGGAGGTGTGGGAAGGAGACTGGACTGGCCTCCGTGCACTTGCTTATCTGATGCAGGAGCTGCGATAACACAGCAGCTTCCAGGACTGCCCAGCAGCCTATTTCAAAGGTCAAGCACCAAACGGGCACATAAGCCAGAGGACACAGGGCTTCCCGGGACTGGGAGAGCAGCCAAAGGCAGGCTTTGGGGGAAGGCAACCGGGCCAAGCGAGCCCCGACCATGGGCCAGGTTGGGGGCCCCAGGGAACAAATCGAGGGCAGGAAGGCAAGTGCTTAGCGTCCAGTACAGGACCTGGAACAGGGGGAGCCCCAGTAAATATGTCAGGAAGCAAAATGAACTGAGTCAATCAGCAAGCAGGCCTGCCTGCCCTGAGCCACAGCTGTGGGCATGCTGGGGGTACAGCCTGAACAAGGGGTACAGCCTGAACAAGGCAGACAGGGTCCCCGCCAGCCCAACACACACACGGCAGAAGAAAACCCTGGAAACACACAAATAAATACATAGATAACAGTCCCACATGGTTTGTTACAGTAAGTTAAAGTCTCCAGGTAAGGCCCTCCATATTGCTCCCAATAAACACTTACAGGAGGAGACGGGTCCGCCAGAGACAGAGGCCACTTGAAACTTTCATTCAGTCGTTCGTTCGGTAAATATGGACTGAGCATCTACACAATGCCAGGTACTGCAATAAGCACTTTGGTGCATTAGATCTTCACCACAACCCCTGTGAGGCAGGAGCACAATGTGTATTTCATAGATTCAGAAACTGTGTTCCAGAGAAGTTAATTAATTTATCCAAGATCACACAGCTTCTCAGTAGCAGATTTGAGCTCAAGTTCAAGCCCAATGCCCAAGTATTAAGTGTGCTAAGCCCCATGATGGCCCTTCATTCAGGAGAGATTTACTGAGTTCCTGTTATGGGGCAGGCATTGAGCCAGTTCCTCAGGATACATCAGTGAGCAGAACAGAACAAGTGCCCTTCCCTCAAGGAGCTGAGCCTGGGAAGACAGATGATAAACAAACGAACAAGAGAATGAGATGCAGGGGGCTGTGGGGGGCAAACTGCTCAAGAGCAGAGCTGGACAGACCCACTTTCAAACTTGGCTCTGATTTCCTCTTTCTAAACCTCAGTTTCCTCTTCTGTAAAATGGAAATAAGAGTAGTGCCAATGTGAAGATTTAAGAATACCTGGCACCCAGGACACACCCAAGAGAAGTGGCTGTTTGTATGAGTAGTTCAGAAAGAAAGGCTGCATAAGGCAGGGGTTCCCAACCCCCGGGCCACAGATTAATTAAGAGGGTGTCTGCCAGGCTTCTTCACTATGAAGTTCATTCTTTACCCTTTGTGATTAGTTTCTCATGGGGAGGTTCTTTGAGACCACATAGATACTCTGTTACTCAAGAAAACTTTACATTAGCATCCAGTAATGATTCTTGCCTGAATCAATTATGGCTACGATGGCTGTCCAGTGGTGAGTTTCTAACCATTTCCTCTAACTTTATTGGTTGGCACTGCAGTATACCTTTTCTCAGAGACAGATTACCACGTAACAGTGGGAAATTAGTCTCCCTGATTCCTTCTTGCCCCCAGCTTTTCTCCACACAGTAGTTAGAGAGATCCTTTGAACAAGGAAATCAAAGCCTGTTCACATGCAAAAGAATGAAGCTGGACCCCTACCTCACACCACACACAAAAATTAACTCAAATGGATCAAGAAGCTCAATGTAAGAGCTAAACTTTAAGCTCTTAAAAGAAAACACAGGGCTAAACCTTCATGACATTGGAATTTCCAGTGGGTCCTTAGATGTGACATCAAGAGCACAAGCAATAAAAGAAAAAAATTAGATAACTTGGACTTGATTAAAATTTTAAAGTTTCCAAATACACTATCAAGAAGTGAAGAGACAACCCCATACCTAGAGGAGCAATAGGAGGTGGCCCTCTTCTGCACTGAAGCCCTGTAGGGTATAGAGACATCCCCAGCTCAAGGTGCCTCTCCACAGGCCCCCATGAACCTCCTGCCCTTTCCATCTGACAGCTCCATCGTCTGCACCAAATGCTGCTTACTGCACACACCTGATGCTTCTGCTGCCCCGACTTTTCCTCACTGATCATGCAGACAGTGCCTCTCAAACTTTAACGTGCATACAAATCACCTGGGTCAGTTAAGTTGCAGATTCTGCTTCCATGGGTCCGGGGTGAGGTTGTTTCTGTGTTTCTAAGAAGCACCAGGGATGCCACTGCTCTGGTCCATGGACCACACTTTGAGTCACAAGGTAACAGATGATCTGTTCACTGTATCAAGAAATGGACAAGAAGTCCTCCTCTCCTCTGCCACTCCCTTCTCTGCACTGCCCAGGGCCTTGGGAAGGGCTGCCTCCCTCTGAAGGCAGTGCCAGGTAGATGAGGTTTGTCCACTTGACCTAGAACTTGGAGATTGGGCAGAGGAGGGGCCCATGGACCACTGGCAAAGTCCTTTCCCCACCCCAAGAGCTCGACTCTAAAAAGAGACTACCTTATGGAGAGGCAAAATTTTGCAATTCTTGTGTATTCCAAAGCTGATACGGTACTCTTTTCAGGATTCAGGGCAAACAGAACAACTGACTTAAAGGTTTAGCTGGGCATGGAGGAGGAGACCAAAAGCAACAGCTAGTGCCAAGTGAGAACCAGAAAAAGAATTCTTCACATCCCCCTACCTGTCCTCACTGGGTACCCTTTAAAGTTGGCTGGAGCCCCTACCTACATCTAGTGAACTCACAGGAAGGAACAGGTGATGGGGGAGTAAAAGGTAGGAGAGAAAATGGAGGATACTTAATACCTGAGACCAATTCTATGTCTGGTTCTCACACTTATCTTCAGCCACTTATCCCTCTTTTACAGACAAGGAAACTAAGGCTCAGAAAAGGTTAAAGGGTTTGTCCAAGGTCATATGGCAACCAAGCTGGCAAGAAATGTTTGTGTTCCTGACTCCTAAATCAAGCTCCTTTCTAATAGGTCTCTTAAATTGAATGTTTATATTGAGAGAAAAATCAAAGTACAAATGGCATTTTGTGGGATGGCAACTGCACAAATCAATGTATTCCAATTAATTTGGGAAATCTTCTTGGAGAAAGCAAACATTGTATTGAATGAGGGGAGGCAGTGAAATTGGTGGTCAGGGCAAGAATCATTTTCCAGATACAGGATCTTAAGGAATGGAATGAATGGTTTGCAGCTATTTGTTTATTTATTTTAATGAGCCAGCAGAACTCAAGAAAGCACCCATTCATTCAAAAGCATTTAATAAGCATCTACTGCGTAGCAGGCCTTGTGGTAAAGGGGACAGAGAGAGAGACGGGGTCATTGCACTTAGTCCCTAATACAATCATCTGTTATTCCTCTTTATACATGAGGAAACCAGGGCTCAGAGAGGCTAAGGAATCTGGCCAACTGGGATGTAAAGCCAGGTGTGTATGATCCCAAAGTCTACAGTCATGGTACTACCCATATATCACCCCTTAGAGATGAGGACATCAAGTCCTCATCTCTGTGACTACATGCACACAGACTATACCTGATATTATTCTCAATGTCGGCCTAGATTCAGAAAAACCACACTCTATCTGCTGATCCAAGTTAAGTAGGAAACTAGTGACATGCTGTCTATAAGAAATAAACTTTAAATATAAAGACATGGACATATCTGAAGTAAAAGGATGGTCTGGCAATGATAGAGTAATAAGCACCAGATTTATCCTCCTACCTTATACACAAAAGAGAAGAAATATGCAAGCAATCTCAGTTCAAGAGAGTCATGCCTGGGAGAATGAAAACAGAGGTGAGTCTCATGAGAGAACACACGTGGTAACAGAGACAGAGAATGCCCTCACTGAGACCATCAGTAGATGCAATACAGCTGAGGAAAGGATCCCTGAAGCTAGGTCAATAGAAATTATCCAAACTGTAAAACAAAGAGGAAGGAAGGGAAAAAGGAGCAGGAAGAGAAGGGGGAGAAAGGGAGAAAGAAAAAGAGAGGGAGGAAGAGGGTGATGACAATGAGGGGCTTTAAATACACTTGGGACAAGATAAATAACCTAATATACGTGTAACTGAAATCCCAGAGGGAAAAAGAGAGACGTGATGGTGTAGAAGATATATCTGAAGAAGTAATGGCTGAGAATTTTACAAAAGTAATAAAATATATCGTCACAAATCCAAAAAGATCACAGGACCCCAAGCAGGATTATTAAAAATAAATAAATAAAAACAGACACATCGTATTCAAAATACTGAAAGACAAAGAGAAAATCTTAAAGGCAGGCCAGAGAAATTAAGGAATTAAGGAAATGTAAGAACAACAGCAAACTTCTCATCAGAAACTATACAACACAGAGAACAGTGAAGTGGCATCATAAAAGTGCTGAGAAAAAAAATAACTGTCAACACAGAATTCTACTCCCAGGAAAAAATACCTTTCATAATTGAAAGCAAAATTTAAAATTTTTTCAGAAAAACAAAATCTGAGATAATGAATTATCAGCAGATTTGTGCTACAAGATACTAAAGTTCAGTTTTTCAGGTGGAAGGAATATGAAACAAGACAGAATCATAGATCTACAGAGAGAAATGAAGAGCTCTGGAAACTGTATAAATGAAGGTAAATATAAAAGACCTTTTAAGTAACTTTTTAAGATTGTTTAAAGCAAAAATAGAAGCAAAGGATTGTGGACTTATAGCCTATGTAAAAGTAACAGGTGATAAGAATAGCACAAAAGATGGGAGAAATTGGGAGTAAACTGTTACAAAGTTCTCACACCAGACATGAAGTGATATATTATTTGAAAGTAGACTGTGAAAAATTAAAGATGTATACTCTAAACCCTAGGACAGCCAATAAAATATCATTAACTGTTTAACGATATAATAACAATGTATTGTAGAGTTCATAGCATCTGTAGAATAAAATGTATGAGAAAAATAACACCACGGTTGAGGTTGCAGGAAATTTTTACTCACATCTCTTTGACCAAACCAACCACATCTGTAAAATGAGGACACTGCCCACCTCACAGGGTTATGAAGAGACCTAAATGAGATCACATGTGTGCAGTATGGAGCCCAGCCCTGACATGTAGTAAGTGTTGAATGAATGCATGAATGTTCAGTAGCATACATCCCATTCATTACACGACAGAGTTAGGATTTCTGCCAAAGCAGAGACCCCCAAAAAGCTGAATGTAGACTTCCTACTTGGGGCTCACAAGGAAGTGGGTTAACTGCCAACCAGCTCTGGGTCTTCAAGTCCTGGTCTGTAATATAATCTATAATCAATTCCACCTCCAGAAACTCCCCACCTCCCAGGAGCTTGTAAGTGAGGCAAACAGAGTTTAGTCAGTAATGGCAGTCAGGAAAAATAAACTTACCTAGAGAAAGGGACAGAGAGAACCACAAACAGCTTATGCTGAGAAAAGGAATTCTGTAATCCCCCCAACATCTGTAACGCACATTTACCTTGTGATGGGCATCGGCACTTCTGTGTCTGACCTTGGGAAGACCCTAAGAAGTCTGGCTGGTTTGAAGATGAATGTATAAACCACACACAAACTCTACAGCAAACCAGCCAAAACATTCTCCAATCTGCCCTTGACATGTAAATATTACTATGAATCTAATATTAGATAATACTGCTGTGAATCTAATAAATCCCTAATGGAATAACAATTTGCATTAGGTTTTGTGTCCAAATCCTAGGCTAAGAGCAGCAAATAAAGCCTACAGAATGATCTCTAAATGGGATGTTGGTCAAAGGAACGACCCATTTTCCATTTTGCATGGGAGAAGCATGACTCAACTTAGAAGGGGGAACTGCTTGAGGAAAGGAGGTGATGTGAAAGCCCAGGGCATGTCTGGGTGGAGCCAGCATATCTTTGAGGCTGGCATACTGGATGTTCCATGCCCCGCAGGCTATCTTTCCAGCCCACCATTCTGCACCATTCTTCTGCAGCAGCCAGCTGTGCACAGATGCAGTCCAGCAGTAGTGCACTTCACTGCACTGTGCGTGCCTTGCTTTCTGCCCAGCTTCTCTGCCTACTGCCTCCAGAAGCCCGTCCTGTCATGGAAGAGCCAAAGACATATCACCCTGTGGGACTGCCCTCCACCAACGAGAGATCAGAGCCAGTGGGTAAACACTCACCCCTTCGGGCTCAGTGGACAATCGCTAGGCTCATTCTACATACTTCCTCGGAAATCCCCGACAGAATCAAGCCCAATCGCCCACTGCATGGGTTAGCAGCAGCCCTGACCGGGCTCAAAACTGCCTCACGCCTCTTCCCCCAAAGAATCGGTTTGCTCAATGACCAACTTAACTTTCAGAATTTACCAAATTTAACAATTTACCAAAATTTTGTTTATTTATTTATAACATTTAAAGTGATTTGTGTTGGGTGGAACAGTGTTAATACATTTTGAAGATTCTGCAAAGCTTTAAGTAGCTAATTTTTATTTTGTCTTCATGATAGCATTTTAAGGAACATGCAGCTGCAACTCTCCAGCAAGAGGGAGAAGGTAACCAGGAGACGAGCACACAGAACAGCCTGGGCTGATGATCCCAGGCGGGCAGTAGGAGACAGAGTGAGGTGGTGGGGAGGAGGCTGCCCCAAACCCTACATCCTGGCCCCACCATCTTCCTCAACCCTAACGATCCTTCCAGGTTGGGAGCCTGCGCTCTGGGCGGCTGCCGGGTTTAAGTATCAGCAACAATTCCTGACAGCTGTGCAGCCTTGGGCAAATAACTTCAGTTTCCATAAGCTCCTCGATAAAAGGGGGAAACTCCCCACCCCCCCCCCCCCCCCCCCCCCCCCCCCCCCCCACCCCGGCCAGAGGACTTCAGTGAGGGTGAGATAAGACGGCATGTGTTCAGCCCACAGTGCAGCAAGAGTATGATAAACAAGGGATGCTTTAATCATTGCTCTGGCCACAAATATTGCCTAAGGAGCTCCTGCAATTCTGAAGACGTAGCTGGAAGATAGAAGATTCCTCTTGGCTACAGATGTGGTCACTTTTTAAGAGACACTGATTCGTGTACGAACCTTCCTGCACCACCTCTTCCCCAAGCCCTGGGCCAAGCACTGAGAACATCGCACACAATACTGCCCTCCAGAGGCTTCCAGGCGGGACACAGCAGGGAGAGGGGCACAGGGAAGAGGAGCAGCATCCACAAGAAAGGGACTCTGAAAGGGAGAAGCGCAGGTAGGGAGGGCTCTCCTGGCAGACAGAGTGAGAGGAGCAAAGTAAAGGAAGCTGGAAATAAAAACTAGGGGACCAGTCTGGCTGGGGTGGGGGCCGGAAAAGCCTGTGGCAGATGGGGTTTCACAGGTCGTAGGTCTCAGATGACTGAGGACTTTACCTACCAATAGAAAAAAAATCTATTCTTGCAATCAATGAAAGACTTCCTTTAGGGGGATGGAAATTTTTCCTTTGAAACTCCAAATTTTAATTTGCATCACTGGCACAGATATACATTACCCATTTAAGGAAACAGTTTCTGAACTCCTGAATCCTGCAGAAATTCTCCTGGGTATGTAGATCTTGGTTCTCCCTATTTGTCACCTCTGTGAAATTGCACTCAATCCTGCTCTAGCCCCAAATGCCTTTGAATAAATCTCACAGAATGCTGTGGTTGCCAGAACCCAATACGGATTACTTGATCTGGTGAACACCAACAAATTAGGAGAAGGGTGTGACGTGTGGCATGAGACAGTGAACCTCTGAGTGGACAGCACTTGGCAAACCCCTGCCTTGCTGAAAAACAGTGACTCCTCTAAAAGGAAACTTACAGAGACTTCCCTGGTGGTGCAGTGGTTAAGAATCTGCCTGCCAATGCAGGGGACACGGGTTCGAGCCCTGGTCCGGGAAGATCCCACATGCTGCAGAGCAACTAAGCCCGTGCGCCACAACTACTGAGCCTGCGCTCTAGAGCCCATGAGCCACAACTACTGAGCCTGCATGCCACAACTACTGAAGCCCATGTGCCTAGAGCCCGTGCTCCACAACAAGAGAAGCCACCACAATGAGAAGCCAGCGCACTGCAACAAAGAGTAGCCCCCGCTTGCCCCAACTAGAGGAAGCCCGTGTGCAGCAACAAAGACCCAACACAGCCAAAAATTAATTTTTTTTTTTTTTTAAAAAAAGGAAACTTACAGCTGTGGGAGGGAGAAAAAGTCCCTTATCTTAGTTTTGTCACCTGTAAAATGGGAATGACAACTGTGACTTACACCTCAGAGCTGTTCTAAGGAATAAGTGCAATATTCATGTGGCACAGTTAATATGGTGCCTGCGACATATGAAGCATTCAATAAATGGTACCTGGCTATGTTTACATCATCATCATCACCATCACCACTATGACCACCCTATAGCTAAGTGTGCCTAGATGGTAGCAACACCCCATTCCATAATCCAACATTCAAACACAGGTTCCCCTCCTGGACATGGGGGTAGAATGCTCAAATGTGAAACATTCTGGGACTGAAGGCAGATACTCAGCATGCATCACCCCTCTCTACTCCCATGCCTGCAAAAGACATTGCTAATTGATCACAGAACTCAGATGCAGTCGCAACCTCATTCTTGACACACCACTCAGACCCACCAATAGATCAGAATTGGCCCAGGAGATGAAATATATCTACCCACTGAGACGTCCATGCCACTAGAGGCAATGGGCTTAAATTGTAAGAAGTAATTGGGCTGCCATCTGTTAAGGGACAGGCTGAATGGATTCCTGATTAGCCAGCAGAACTTTAGCTCAGGGTCCAAGGTTTTAAAAGCAAATCCAGGTTCACTCAAAAAGTATGAGAAATGCAGTAAGATATCCGGAATTGAGTCCCAGGACATTAATGGGAAAGTTGGTGAAATTTGAATACCATCTACAGTTTACTTAAGAGCAATGTTCCTTAGTTTTGGCAAATCTAAAGTTATTACAAAATTAAAACTTTACTTAAAAATTAGTCTGACTGACACAGGAATAGCCAGGACCTGGAACCCAGCTAGCTGCTTCACCTGGAAGACAAGGTGACCAAAGCTTCAATCCCCAGAACTAACCTGGAATAACCATGTCATGTAACCATGACAACCGTAAGTGCCCGATTTTCTAGGATCTTCCCAATTTCCAATATTCAGATATGATACCGACTAACACTGATAGGTATAAACCTTCCTGTATAATTTTTGGTTTCCCTTCATGGAATACTCTTCAAAACAAACAATTTATTTGACTATCTTTTAAGATTTTTTTCTTATAAATTCATACATCTGAGAAAAAAAATTTTGTCAGTCTGTAGGTCTCAATTTTTCTTTGTTTGATAACATGATCACAGTCTATAGAACCTCAGTGCCTTCAAGCTCTGAGGCTCTGTCCCTTCACATCTGTTCCATTCACTACTCACCCCTTTGGAAGCAGACATCCCTCGGTTGAACCCACACTCACTCAGTGACCAGCTGTGTGACCTCGGGCAAATCACTATACCTCTCTGAGTGCCTCCATTACCTCACCTGTTAAAGGAAGGCTGAATTAAGACCATGCATGTAAAAAGTCTGTGGAACAGGGAGAGGTGGGAAACAGTGAATAGTAGCTATCAGCATTGTTGGCACTCAAAAAATATGAGTTCACTTCCCTTCCTCTTTCCCACCACAGAAAAGCAAAACGTTCTGATGTAATCATTAGTAATTGCAGCAAAGAAGGCTGTCTAGCTCATTTCATAGAAGCATCTTCTCACATCCTACATTCCTGAGCACATTCATGATCATCTTCCCACCTGATAGGTGGGTATTAACTGAGTGAACATCTCCAACTCTTACTAGATCCAAGATACTTTCCTGCAGGAAGAATCAACCAAGTAGATGGCCAAGGCTGCAGTCATAAAGGCTCTACAGGAGCAGAAGGATCTTCAGCCAGGTTCACTCAAGTGGCTTTTGAGGTTGAGGTTCCTTGCCATGTGGCCTCTCCATAGGGGTGCTCAGGACATGGCCGCCAGCTTCCACAAAGGAAAGGATCCAAGAGAGAAGGGGAGAGGGCAGGGAGAGAGACAGAGAGACAGACAGAAAGAGAGACAAAGAGACAGAGAGATGGAGGAAGAAGGGCGGTGGGCGGGGTGGGGGGGGATTCACAAGGATGTGAATTCCAGGAGGTGGAACCACTGGGCATCATGGAGGCTGGCTGTCACGACCTGAGGTTTGCTCCCAAGGACAACGTCTGGGAGCACAGATGGGGGTGTCTATGGCATCCTCCGGGGCATGGTCAAGTGGCTGCCATCAATTAGGACCGAAAGCAATCCTGAAAAGAATGAGAAGGCTGCGACTTGACAGTAAATGGCAAAGGTTGACACTGCTTTTCACTAGCTGCAACACAGCTGGCAGGCGTATACCTCAGGCATTAACACCTCCCTTGAGCAGCGTAATTATTTCAGCACATTAGCAGGCTCGGCCTCATATGCATTTCAGAAACTCAACCAAGAATCAAAGCCAAGAGGTCACCCCTGCAGGTCGTTTTCAGATGGTCTTAAATTTTATTTAAGAAGGAAGAATTTGGGATTGCATAAACAGGGGCCACCTGTGCCCAACCCACCGGGTCATAATCAGCTTCTCTCTCACCTGGGAGTACAGAAACCAGAGAGAAGCCTGAAAACCCCAAGCAAACTTTGGAGTGCTTTGAGGAGAGTGGGAAGGAAAGCAGCTATTTTAATAGGAAAATAAATGAAGTGATAATCTTTTTGTTTTTAATCTTTTCACTGTGTCCAGAGGTAGGAAATTACAACCTGTGGCTTCCTCTCAGGCGAGCCCTTGGAACCCAGGCCCTCAGGGACGCCCAGGGATCTAGAAGTCACAACAACTCAAGTAGCAAGGAGCAGTTCCAGGGGTCCAGCCTGGTGAGGCTCCTGCACATTTCACATCTGTGCTCTGAGAGGGAACAGAACCAGAGCACTCTACCTCAGTTTCCTCCTGTGTAAAGTGGGGTGAAAATTGTCTATTTCAGAGTATATTATTATTATTATTGATCATGGCTGTAACTTGGCTACATGTATTGAAGGCTTGCTTGCTCTAGGCCAGGCATTGGGCTAAACCTATCACCAACACAGCCTCACTTGGCAAGTGAAGAAAAGGGAACTCAGAAAGGTGAATTCACTGGCCTCACCCACTGGCTGGCTGGACACACACACTGACCCCAGGACTGGTGGAATAGAGCAGGCCTCAGCCTGTGATAGGTGGGTAGATGGGTGGATGGGTGGATTGATGAACGGATTAGCAAATGGAGGAATAGGCCCACTGTACTGGTTGTGACAAGTCCAACTCCTTCCCTTAGAAGAAGTATTGGAAATTTCCATGTGTTTGCTTTCTGCAGTCTGTGAAAATGTTCCACAGGAGAACAAGGTTTGGCTGTGAAATACTTCATCTTTTCCCGAGGGAAAACAGCACCTCTTTTCTCTTTCTTGTAAGTGAGGTAAAACATTTTACATGGCCCCAAACAGATCTAGCACCTTAAGGGTCAGGAGCTGGGGACTTCACCCAAACACATACATCATTAAAGTTCCCCTGAAGTTAATGTTAGCACTGTTTTGTGCCCATGAATAAAGCATTAAACAAATATTGAGCCTGACACACCTCATTACCCAAGGTCGTTAAGCGGCTCAGGAACACCGCAAGCTACATTTGAAGCCAATTAAGAGGCCTCACACTAGGCGCTGGAACCACACGAGTGGCTGGCACATCCCCCAGCACATAGTAGGCACCTCGTAAAACACAGAGAGCAAGTCAACAGGATCCCCCTGCCCTGGAGATTAGCTGATTCCACCAACATGCTCTGTCTTGGATCCCAGCCCACAGGTCCCCAAGGCTGCATGAGACACAAACCACAGCACTCAGAGTTAAGAACAGCTGTGAGCACAAAAAGCAAACGATCTACACCAATGATAAATACCAATGATTCAGGTTTTGCTTTCAATTATTTTTTTATTGGGGTAAAATGCACAAAATTTACCACCTTTGCCACCTTTAAGTATATACTTCAGTGGTATTAAATACATGCGTAATGTGGTATTATCACCACCATCTATATCAAGAACACTTTCAACTTCACCAGCTGAAACTATTTGAGGACCTTTGAGATTCCATATGAAATTTAGGATGTGTTTTTCCATTTCTGCAAAAGACATCATTGGCATTTTGATAGGGGTTATGTTGAATCTGTAGATCACTTTGGGTAGTATTGACATCTAAAGAATATGAAGCCTTCCAATCCATGAACATGGGATATCTTTTCAATTACTTGTGTCTTCTTTAACTTTAGTTTTTAGTATACATGTCTTTCACCTCCTTGGTTAGCTTTATTCCTAAATATTTTATTTTTTGATGGTACTGTAAATGGAATTGTTTTATTACTTTCCTTTGGGGATTGTTCATAGTTAGTGTACAGAAATGCAAGTGATTTTTGTGTATTGACTTTGCATCCTGCTACTTTGCTGAGATCATTTATTAATTCTAACAAGTTCGTGAAATCTTTAGGATTTCCTACATATAAGATCATATCATCTGTGAAGAGAGATCATTTTAATTCTTCCTTTCCAATTTGAATGGCTTTTGTTTCTCTTTCTTGCCTAGTTGCTCTGGCTACTACTTCCAGTACATGTTGAATGAAGCGGTGAAAGCGGGCATCCTTGCCTTCCTCCTGATCTTAGAGAAAAAGCTTTCAATCTTTCACCACTGAGTACGGTGTTAGCTGTGGGGTTTTTATATATGGATTTTACTATGTTGAGATAGCTTCCTTCTATTCCTCATTTGTTGAGCATTTTTATCATGACAGTTGTTTTTACTTAACAAATAATTCCTTGGCACTTATCTGTCAGGAACTGTTTAAACTGCTTTATAATTATTAATTCATTTAACGGCCACAGCAACCTTATGAGGTAGAACTATTGTTATCTCCATTTTATAGATGAGGAAACCAAGGCACAGACCAAACACACAGTAAGCTGTAGAACTAGGATTCAAACCAGACCACCCAGCTCAGAGTCCATGTTTGAAATGGCCAGGAACCAGAAGAGAGGTCAGCAGGTTGAATATTTATCATATCACAGACACTTTAAACTTACCACATTACCTAATCCTTCCCCAAACTGTATGATGTAGGTATTTGTAAACCCATCTTACCCCTGGGAAACTGAGGTACAGACACTTAGGAAACTTGCCCAGGGCCACAATATTAGTGAGAGATAAAGGCTGGGTTTGAATCTAGTATGTTTAGACTATGGAGCCACAGAGCACCCTGACAACTCCTCAGTGGTGGGAGTGGCGAGGAGGAGGTCCTCCAAGGTTCTGCACCAGAAGATCACTGGGATCCCGAAGCTGGCCCTCCTAGGCTGTAGAGAGCCTCTAGTACATGATCACTGATGGCAGAAAGATGACCCGGAGACAAGACTTGGGGGAGGGGGGAGGAGAAAGGTGGGTAAGAGGGAGGCAGGAGAAGGAAGGAGAGGAAATGAGGAAATGGGAGAGGAGAAGAGGGAGGAAGTGGTGGCTGGTGCGGGGGGGGGGGGGGGGGGGGGGGGGGCCGCTGGCGCGCTTTTTTTTGTTCGGGGGCGGGGGTGGCGGTGACGTGGTAATGACACCAGAACCCATTTTTATTGCTATAGCACATGTTCAATCATGTAGGAATACCTAAGTATCATTTTAGAGACCAGATCACAGTCTTTCTGCATGGTGTGTATTCTCAACTTTCTGCCATCCAAAAATCCCAGTGGTAGAGAACGTCCCGTTTGCTGGTGCCCTGGATGACCCGGAACATGCAGGTGACAGGACCCACTGCAGCCAGCCCCCCTTCTGCTTCAGTCTCCATCCTCTCCACCCACACCCACACCCACTCCCCAGGTGACTGCATCCAGCCGCAGGGCTCCAAAACAAGCCAGCTGGTAACTCGGATTTACACCTCTAGCCCAGACCTCACCCTTCCACGCAGACTCGGTTCTAACAGCCACGCCAACACCTCCACGTGGCTCCTCTGCAGTGCCCACCACTCCCACTCCTTCCCCCCTGCTCTCCCACCCCAGCCAATCCACCAGTATCTCAGGCTCATTCCCACCATCCCAGGTCGCAAGGCCAGCTCTCCTCAGCCAGTTCTCAGCATGGCCACCAGAGGGAGCGAGTTAGTATCCAACCTGGGGCCACTCAGTCAAGGAGCTTCCAAAGGGTTTTCCCAAGTCAGAATAAACCCTAAGTCCCTCCCATGATGCCAAGGCCTCGGGACTGGACCTGAGCTGACCTCCAGACCTCCATTCCTGACCACACTCCACTTCATTCTCCACTCTAGCCACACTGGGCTCCTGAACTTCTTCACACTCCCTGCATGTCCACCCTCAGAGCCTTCGCACCTGCCACCCCTCTGGCACTCTGTCCCCACACTCGCCCCATTCAATCCTCTGCCCAGGGTCTCCTCTTCAGAGAGGCCCCCAACCCAATCACCACCCATCCTTTTTCTGCTTCGCCTTTCTTCCTAGCACTGTCACCACCTGACCATCTCTTTGCTTACATATATTTTATTGTCTTTCACTTTCTGTCGAGTCAGACCTGCTTGAGAAGAAAGCAGTGTCTACGAAATGGCACATCTCGGTCCCCAATTTTGTCCACTGATGACAACTGGAGGCCCATGAGGGTTGGAGCATTGCCGTCCCAGCTCATAAATGTTAGTGACTCAGGGACCCACACAAGTCAGCATGTGCTGAGTTTTATGCCTGGCTAACTTTCCATGCTTCACACATGCCCTTGGCCATGACCTCAGCCCCCATTACTGCTGCAAGTCCAAGGACATTCCAGTTAAAGATGCCTCGCTCTTTTGTCTTGTTTTGTTTTGTTTTTAGTATGTTGACTGGCATTGTCAGCTGTCCTCAGCTGGAACCGCACGGGATGACAAAGGCTACGGACAGACCACTTCCAGCAGAGGCAGTGCAAACACCAGCAAACTTGTAAGGAGCTGCTCACGCCTCAATTAAACAATGCCAATTAAAATGACACAGCAACAGCATGCTTTACCTCTCAGGCTGGCAGAGATTCAAAAGAGGAGGAATGCCCGGTGCAGGTATGCGGAAGGGAGGCCCTTTCACTGCTGTGTGGTAGGGTCGCATCATAGAGGCACTCTGAGAAACATCAATACACCTGTGTCACAGAAATAGCAGACAGGAGTCACCGCACAACCAGCACTCATGGCACTGCCCTGTGTGCACAGGTCTCTTCAGACACACGTCTACAGTACACACTCCCAAACATATTTGACAATGGAACCCTCTGAGAGCACCAAACATAGTGAATGTTCCGTGGAATGCATTTTGGAAAGAATTGCTATCTGGAAAACTTCCAGCAATAGTGAAGCTGAGATATAGGCTAGGAAGGTATCAGCATTTAAAAGAAACAGGGTTATGGGACAGATCCTGGTTCTGTGTGGTCTTGTGTGGTCCCTTGTAGTCCCATGTGACCCCATGTGGCCATGGGTGGTCCTGTGCAGCCACAAAAGACCCTCTCTGGGACAACAGTTTTCCCTTTTTCAAAAACAGGATAACAATAATTATCTCAGCTTCCAAGAATTAAATGTGAGAATTGTAAGAATTAAATGAGGTCCCAGGAGTAAAAGTACATAATTTAGTGCTTTTAAAATCTGTATATCACATGTTTCTCTATTCTCAAAATTTTCCAAAGCAAACTGTACTGTTTTTTAAATTAAACTTTTGAGATATTTGTACATTTACATGAAAGAGAGATCCCATGTCACCCTTTCCAGTTTGCCCCAACTATAGTCTTGCAAAACTATAATACAATCTCAAAGCAGAACATTGATAAAGTCAAGATAGAGGATATTTCTTTCACCTCGAGGATGCTTCATGTTGCTCTTGTATAGTCACACCCACATCCCTCCCACCTCACCCTCTCCTGAATCCCTGGTAACCACTACTTTGTTCTCTATTTCTATAATTTTATCACTTCAGGAATGTTATACGGGACAACTGGATATCCACATGCAAAAGAATGAACCCCGACCCCTACCCTCACACCATATACAAAAATTAACTCAAAATACGTCAAAGACCTAAATGTCAGAGCTAAACTATAAACCTTTAGGGAGAAAACATGAGTAAATCTTTGTGACCTTGGATTAGGCAATGATTTCTTAGATATGACCATATATCCTAAAGCACAAGCAACCTAAGAAATAATTGAAAATTCGATTTCGCCAAAATTAAAACCTTTTGGACTTCAAAGGATATCATCAAGCAAGTGAAAAGGCAACCAGCAGAAGAGGAGAAAATATCTGCAGAAGATCTATCTGATAAAGATCTAATATCCAGAATATATACAGAACACAAACTCAACAGTGACACAAAGAAAGAGATAACCAATCAAAATATATGCAATTGGTTTGAACAGACATTTCTCCAAAGAAGCTATACAAATGGCCAATAAGCACATGAAAATATGTTCAGTGTCATTAGCCATTAGGGAAATGCAAATCAAAATCACAATGAAAGGGCTTCCCTGGTGGCACAGTGGTTGAGAGTCTACCTGCCGATGCAGGGGACGCGGGTTCGTGCCCCGGTCCGGGAGGATCCCACCTGCCACGGAGCAGCTGGGCCCATAAGCCATGGCCGCTGAGCCTGCGCGTCCGGAGCCTGTGCTCCGCAACGGGAGAGGCCACAGCAGTGAGAGGCCCGCGTACCGCAAAAAAAAAAAAAAAAAAATCACAATGAGATACCATTTCACACCCACAAGGATGGCTAAAATCAAAACAACGTATAATAACAAGTGTTGGCAAGGACAGAGAGAAACCAGAAAGTTTATACCTTGCTGGTGGGAATATGAAGTACAAAATGGTATACAGTTTTCCACCGTGGAAAATTGAGGCAGCTCTTCAAAACATTAAAGAGAGTTACCTATGGCTCAGCACTCCTAGGTACATACCCGAGAGGAATGAAAACATGTTAACACAAAAATCTGTAAACAAATGTTCACAGTAGCATTATTCATAATAGCCAAAAAAGCAGAAACAAAACAATGTCCACCAACTGATGAATGGATAAACAAGATGTGGCATGTCCCTAAAATACATTATTCAGCCATAAAAAGGAATGAAGCAGACTTCCTGGGTGGTCCAGTGGTTAAAACTCTGCGCTTCCACTGCAGGGGGCGTTGGTTCAATCCCTGGTCGGGAAACTAAGATCCCACATGCCGCAAGGCAGCCAAAAACAAAAAGGAATGATGAAGCACTGACACATGCTACAACGTGGGTGAGCCTTGAAAACATTATGCCAAACAAAAGAAAGCCAGACACAAAGGACACATATTATATGATTCCATTTATATGAAATGTCCAGAGTCGGAAAAGTGAGAAAGTAGGTTACTGGTTTCCAGGGGTGGGGAGAGAAGGGAAGGCGGAGTGAGTGCTTAATAGGTATAGGGTTTCTTTTGGGGGCAAAAAAGGTCTAGAATTAGATAGTAGTGATGATTGCACAACCTTGTAAATATAGCAAAACCCACTAAATCATACACAGTAAAAAGGTGCATTTTATGGTATGTGAATGATATTTCAGTTTTTAAAAATTCAAATTACATGCAATTTTATGTTACTTAAAGTGAGACCCACATGAAACAGGTGCTAAAACCATTTCAGGATCCTCGTCCAGAGGATCTGCTGTCCTTGCAAAGGGAAGAGAGACTCAGTGATGGGCCCCCTCCCACAGGGGCACAAAGGTGAAGAACAAGTCCCACCTTCACAAAGGAAAATCACAGGCTATCATTTTTAAAGGAGCCACTTTAAGAGCTTCACAGGTAGCATTTATTGGCTGTATTCATACTGGAGCCCCCCGCACTCACACAACCCCACTACAACTAAGAATCACCTGATGATAAATAATTTGGACTGACTCTTGGATGTGAATTATATGATCTGAGAAAACAGTGCCTATTACAGACTCTTCCTGATGTGATGGCTTTCGTTAAAGACCTTGAGTATGACTAACATCTGTGTTGATGTTCTTGACAGTAGCTGTTGATTCCAACTTCAAACCTAAAACAACTGGCTAGAAAGCAAAGAGAAAGGCAATTACTAGGAACTGCCCCCCAAACTGAAACCACATTGCCCTTGCAGGGCCTGTTTGGGGAACCTCCGAGGGGTGGAGGGTGAAGGAAACCCCACCACAGAGCGGGATGTACGCTTGGTCCCTGAGGAGCCCAGGCAGAAAACAGGGTGCAGCCTTGGCTGGCTCACTTTCCAGCTGTGGGACCTGAGGCGACGCACTCAACCCCCAGAGCCCACTCTCCCTTCTGGAACTCCGAGGAGAATCCCAGCTTTGCAGAACTGTGGAAGGAATCAAATAAAACGAAGGCTACGGCAAGTCCAGCCACAAAGGCAAGTGCTTGACTCATCACTACTCTTCAGGGCTCCCTGTCGGGCAGTTCAGAGCTCACCTGATCTCCTGAGGTCTCTGAAGTTCTAGCAAGTCTCTGCCAGGCCAGCAGATGGGCCAGCAGCCTCTCCTGAGATAGGCTGGGCGTGTGCTTTGGGGGATCTCATAGGGCACCCCACATACACCTCAGGCAGGTAAGATATTTCTCCTGAACAGGTGATTGGTGCCTGACCTCTGCCCTGAGATCCTGGCTCTGAAGCAAACACCTCTTATAAAAGCATTAGCAATTTTCCTTTGGCCCACCTGGACCAACTACTTAACACAGACCATCTACAGACAAGTTTCTTTCTTTGCTCTTCCCAGACTGGGAACCAGGGAGTCCAACTAAATTTGACATCGAGATGGCAAACACAGACAGAAAGATGAAACTTAAAAAAAAAAAAAAAATTAGGAAATCTCACAATGCTGCCCCACTAAGGTTCACAGATCACGCAAAGCTGGCAGACCCCCGCCCGGCCCCTTCCTGGGGGCACTCGCCCTAGAGAAGTTGCAACCCGGGTCCATATAGGCACTTGTATGCAGATGTGCATCACAACATCGTTATGTGACCGCAGGGAGTGCCCAATACTAGGAGAGTGGACAAGCAGGATGCTGGGAGAGGAATTTCCACTTCCAGACAAGATGGTGGGACAAAGACAGGGCTACCTTCCCGTCTGAACAACTAGAAAACTGGGCAGAAGACATCTGAAACTGTTTTCAGATACTGGACACTTTCTAGAACATTCCCCTTACAACTGTGTGGAGGAGACAGACAAAAAGCAAACAAGTCAATATATGTAAATTCTAATTGTGCACATTTACACGTTGATATGTATTTGCATATTTACATACCTGTGTGTGTGTGTTTGCACGTATTTACATATAGGTGTGATAAAAGAAACAGAAAGAAGGGGGTAGATGGAGGTAATGGTTGGGGAGATGGGTAAACTGGGGCAGCGGAGTTTAGAGATGGAGGAGGAGAGCTTTTTCCAAGAAAACTAAAGCAAACAACCAGGTAAGGGGACACCCTGTCTTGAAACTGAAGTCGCCCTGGAGGCTTCCTGGGTGGTGGCGGGGGACTGAGTGGGGTTCCAGGTGAGAAACACAGGCCTGGGCAAGGACAGTGGGTCCGAGGCCAGAGAAAGGGCTTTTCAATATGGAGCCTTGATGGTTGGGGCTGGGCTGGGGGAGAGGGGAGAGGCAGCAGGTCCCCTGAGGGTGCGATGCGCTCAGACCTCAGAAGGCTGGCTAGTCGAGCTGGCTTAAAATCCACTTCCAACCCCAACACAACAGAAATCTGCAGAAACTGGAACCAATGGTCTTTTGGGGGCAGGGGAATTTGGGAACTTGGGAACAGGGAAGAGGGGAGGAAAGAAAAGTGGGTGGTCCCAAGACGCCCCACCTCCCCACCATCAGCCCTGGCCCTGGCGTATCTGGATTGCTCTTCCCTTGCATTTTCTGGAAGAAGATACCTGTGTCAGGTGTGAGCAAGAGTCCAGACAATGGTAACAACATAACAGGAATCATGGCCGTGCTCATCTCTCACCCTCTGCTGAGCAACAACCAAGTTCTCCCACATCCTCAACTCAACTAAACCCTGGGAGTGAGATGAGCCCAAGGCCACCACTGCCCCACCCGCACCTGCTCACCGGAGGGCCACGATGACACTCAGTAGGGCCTGGAAGACGATCAGGAGGCTGAGGCTGAGGGGCAGGAGGGAGGCCGGGAGGCTTGCTGGCTGCCCCGGGGACACCGGCGCAGCCTGGTGAAGGACCTGGAGCTGCTGCCACTTGAGGAGACGGCGCCCTTCACCATCACAGATTCTCCAGCGGTTGTACCCAGAGCGCACGTCCAGGGGGACTTCTAGGCAGAGAAAGAGAGTCAGGCCTCAGCGGGGTGTGGGGACAGGATGCTCTCAAGTCTGCACCCATGAGAGAGCCCTCTGGAACCCAGGGCAAGGAAACCAGGTGTCCCAACAAGGCAGGTCACAGCCCAGGGGTGTGCCCACTGAGATGAAGAGAGCACTGCTGTTTGTTTGTTTCTAGGGTGATTGCGGGGCCTCGTGGCTGTGTTTTCGGAGTCTTTATCTTTTAGAGCTGCCTACTGAAATATTTATGAATGAAATGATATGGTAGTTAGCTGGGATATGCTCCACATTAATCTTTTTCTTTTTCATTTTTTTCATTTTTTTTTTTTTTGGAGGTGGGGATGGAGTGGGTGAAGCACATATGAAACCACATCTACCAGGAGCTGATCATGGCTATAGATGACAGACGGGAACTTGGGCTTTAGTGGAGTATTTGAAATTTCCCATAATAAGAAGTTAACAACAACCACATCCACAAACAGAATTCAAACATCTCCATCTCCTTGATGCTCTTTAGCTTTTTCAAGACCTGCTTTTGTCACATGTGACCCTCTTGATGTTATATCTCTTATTTACTTCATTACACTATTAATATGTTACTACTATAAAATGTACACTCTAATTATACTAATATAAAATGCGCTCGATATAAAGTATATTTTCCTTATAAAAAATTCTACCACAAAAGCATAAAGAAGAAAAGCACATGAGTCCTCTATTTACAAGGAAAATACAAGATCAGAAACACAGATTTTCTCTTTAAAATGGAAATCAGCTGCATTTGAGGCCAAGGGAACCATCCCATATTTTTAATCACTCTGTACAAAGCTCAGCTCAAGGAGAGAAGGATCCCTATCTTCCTGGCAGCAGTGAGACTCGCACTCTCACTCCTGTCCTATGAACACCTTCTGGCTTGAATGGGTTTGAGGCTTGAAACATTAACATAAATCACCTGAACTATAAAACAATGGCTGGAGTAAAAATTAATACTGGTTTTTAACAACGTATCAGTGGATGCATTATTCAACAATAAACTGACTGAACTTTTAGACTTTCTTTAAGATGCAGAGTGTTCAAAGCCAAAAACAACCAATAAAAATAAGCCCATAAATCGGTGATTATAGGGTGAGAAGAGTACTTTCTCAGGTGGTTCTCGTTCTCCTGCCTGTTTTTTGTTTTTTCGTTTTTGTTTGTTTTTTGTTTTTGATAAAGTGATCTCTGGCTCTTCCACCTGAAGCTTGAGGCAACATATTGCTACCTGTTTTGCTCATCATGCACCCCACCAAGAGCCTCTCTTTGCTGGGCCTGACCTGCCCCCTTCCCCACCCACAGGGGTTACCTGTGACTGTCAGCTGAGACAAATGATACCAGTCTTCACCTACGCACAAACAGAGCTTTCATTTTTAAAACTGACATTAATGGAGTCCTATTGCCTGGGCTACAATGACTTCTTTTCCTACACTGCAATGTGTGTGGGAGTCCATTTCATCATCCCTAACAGCTGCGAACTCTAGGCAGCTGGTGCCACATTTCAACTGCACCCCCATTCATGTCCATCCTCCAACTGAGAGACACTTAGGTTGCTTCCAGTTTTTTGCCAAGGAAATCACTGCCGCAGACAGACGTGCGTGGAGTGTCTACATGTATTACCCAGATGTGGGCTTGTTGGATTAAAGATGGTGCGCGTTATAAAATTTGATAGATACCTCCAAACCTCCCGCCAAAGGCCGTGACAATTCGTGCTCCTCCTAATTGTGCTACTTCTAAAATCAAGAAAAAACTAGGTATCTTCTGCATGAAGAGGTAGGCGTGTGGGATAGTGGCTGCTCGTTTCCCAAGCACTCTCCCCCTTAGCTGAGTGCCCCTGGGCGGGCCTCTCAAATCACCTGCACATCACAGGAACCCCATGTCAGACATCCAACCTCTCGGTACCCGTCCAGTCCCTCCTTCACAGAGTCCATCAAGGGGACTCACTATGCCCTCTGGCCCCAGCACGAAAAGGGGGGGGTGTGATCTGAGCCAACAAATCGTCCACTCCTTTGCTCACATGCAATGCAGAGAAAGCACACGTGTCGGCTATCTGCAAGGGAAAGCACCTCCGCTCATTTTAGAGACAAAGAAAGTAAAGGTGCGGGTGGAGACACCACCTCCTGGTGCACCGTGACTGAGCACGTGAGTACATGCATACATCAGGCCGCAGATATATGGATATGCGAACACACCTTGTCATGACTACACACTGCACTGTGAACATATGAACATGCGAGTATGTGCTATGCCTGTCATGAACATATGAACGTATGAATATACTGTATGATGAATATATGCATAAATGTGGTGCCATGAACATATAACGTGTCATGAATATATGAAAGTAGGAATACATCAACATACAAACATATATACTATGTCATAAATACATATTTATACACAACACATACATACACATACCATATCATGAATTATAGAAGAGTAGAGCTTAAAAAACACTTCAGATACCACCTAACCCCAGGTTGCAAATTGGTTTCTTCCTGAGAGCCAATGTTGATAACTGGTAGAGTCTGAGTCTTCTCTGGGTTCACTGGGAAAACATGGGGGATGATTAGTGATGCCTGGTGAGGGTAGGGGTGGGAGAAGTGGTGTGTGCGCCAGTCTGTGGTCTTCTTTGTGTTACACCCATCTGGGGATGACAGAAGTCTCCCCCACCCCATCAGGATGTTCATGAGACCCCCGCCTTCCTTGGGGACAGGGAAGGGATGAGACACGTGAGCAATGAGTTACCTGGGATGCCTTTAAAACTCTGCTGCCTTTTCACCACCTAAGATAAAAGATAAGGATGTGGGCAAGCGTTGTCAGCCCCAGTGATCCACCAAGAAGGGGTCCCAGTGATTTGGCCTGGAAACCCCCTGGAAGGGGTCCATGGCCAGCTCAGAATGCAAGTTGTGTTCTCCTTTCAAAAAGCCTCTGGGTCTTAATTCTGGGGGCAGTATGCTACTTGATGACAGAAAACCAGCAGCTGGAATGTGGGTGAAGGCAGAAGGAAGCCTCTAACTCCAGAAAAGCTTGCTCAGAAAGCAAGGGAGAGAAGTGGCCCTGGAGCTGAGTTGGGCTGGACCTGGCTGACCATCTCCCACCACAGTTGCTGGCCTGGAACCCAGAGCTGTGGAGGTACCAGACAGAGCCAAAGAGCAAGGACAGACACTCGAGCAGTGGTCCTTCCCCAGCACCCTCCCTCCAGGCCTGCCAGGCTGCGGCTACAAGTGCAGAATGCTCGGACAGGTGGAGAGAGCTGAGGGGGAGAGGAGGCAAGGAGAGGGAGGAGGGGTGGGAAGGAAGAGGGAGGGAGGTGAGGGAGGTGGAGAAGAAGAGGGAAGAGGGAGGAGAAGGCAGGAGAGGAGAAGGGGACAGAAGACATGGCCGGAAAGGTGACAGCGGCAGTGGGCACCCTCATCAGAAAGCAGTGCACCCCACCCTTCCCAACACCACCAGGACACCTGGCCTGGGCCTGCCCTGAGTACCACTTGCCTCCTGCGTTCTGCTGCCCTAGGCCACGGCTTCCAGAGGGCCCCCAGACATCAACGGAGACCACTGTGGGGAAAGAACCCAGCACCCTTTCCCTCATCTCTGGCTCCCTCCTTAGCCCGCCTCTCACTTTCAGGCCTCGCTGCCATGCGAGCCTCCCTCTTACCTTCTTGTGAGACCTCAGGACCTGGGGCACCCAGTAGGGCATCACAGCCTCATCCCTAGGCATCGGGAGGCGGCCCCCAAAGTGGTGGCATGGGCAGGGGCATGCCTTGGTGGTTTGGGGGACATAAAACCAGACCATCTTTTGGATCTAACAGAGGAAGGGAAGAGAAGGTCCAAAGCGGGGTAGAGCCACGCCCCAGACAACCTCAGCCTCGCGGACAGGGCCCTGGAGAGCGCCTCTCCTATGCCCCGCCCACAGCACACCCCGACAGCCCAGCTGAGGGAGCAGGTCCCCATTCCATGATATTCCCAGGAGTGGCTGGCACCCTCACGACCCACCACCTGCACCTCTGCCGTGGGGCATCTGTGTGGTACTGTGGCGGGACACATGGGTGGGAGTTGGGAGGCCTGGCTCTGTCCTGAGGCTGGCAGCCTCCAGGAACAACCCTTGGGCACAACGTTTAGCCTCTCTGAGCCTCAGCATTCTCGGCTAGAGAGAGGGCTCTGCCAGAATCTTGACAACATTGGTCAGAGTCTAAAATGGATAGTCTTTGGTCCAGCAATTGCACTCCTGGGACTGTATCCCAGGAGGACACATGAGCATTTGCTCAAGAACACTCAGTACAGCACTGGCTGTAGTGACCAAATAGCCTGAATGCCTATAATAAGGGACAATAAATAATGGACATGGGAACAGACGGAATGGGTGGCCTTTGGAAAGAATGAGGCAGACCTGTCTGCCCTGACACAGAATGAGCATAGAGACACGATATTAAGTGGGAAATGCAGCACCGTATGCTACCATTTACATTTTTTTAAAAAGGTGGGGGGGGGGCTTCCCTGGTGGCGCAGTGGTTGAGAATCTGCCTGCCAATGCAGGGGATACGGGTTTGAGCCCCGGTCTGGGAAGATCCCACATGCCGTGAAGCAACTAAGCCCGTGCGCCACAACTACTGAGCCTGCGCTCTAGAGCCCACGAGCCACAACTACTGAAGCCCACGTGCCACAACTACTGAAGCCCACGTGCCACAACTACTGAAGCCGGCGCGCCTAGAGCCCGTGCTCCACAACAAGAGAAGCCACCGCAATGAGAAGCCCGTGCACCGCAAGAAAGAGTAGCCCCTGCTCGCCGCAACTAGAGAAAGCACGTGTGCAGCAACAAAGACCCAATGCAGCCAAAAATAAATGAATAAAATATAAATAAATTAAAAAGAAACCAATTTTGCTCATGGGGCAAAGCGGCCAGGCCCCAGGGATCAGCGAGTCCCACTTTGCCAGCAAAGAGTCTTGGTTGTGGGGTTGGGGGGGAGTCAACCGGGGCTTCTGAGAATGTTTTATACCTGAGAAGAAAGAGAGAGTGGGAGAGTAAGCCTTTGGAAGACTCCGAAAGACTCAATTTCTGCCATGTGTAACACAGTGTAAAACAGACCCGTGGCCACCATCTAAAAACACTAGAAATGACAGCACAAACACTCTGAGTGGAAGGATGAAGAGAATCTGGGTCCCTGAAGACATCATAAAGCCAAAAAACCAATCCTAGAAGAATCCTCTCTCTACCAAAGACCCTGGTTGAACCCACTGTGGGTCAGTTTTCTGTTTCTTGCACCTAACACTTCCCTGCTGATGGAACAGGAGCCTGAGGAGCAAGCGGAAAGGGGACTGGATATCCAGGCAGGGGCAAGGTCAAGAAGGACCCCAAGAGTTGTGTCAGGGAGTTTGGTCCATATTCTGAGGGAAATGGGTCTCCACGGGGGAGTGACAGGACCAGATATATGGTTTTAAAAGCTCACCAGCTACAGATCAGAAAATGGACAGTCAGAGTTAGAAAGGATGTAGGCAAGGAGACCAGCTGGGAGGCTGGGCAGTCACCCTGGTGAGATGTGCTGGGCACCTTGACTTCTATATTCCTTCCACCCTTACCCCTGACACCCAGCAACAAAACTCAGTGGGGAGAGTGCTGGAATCTGAGCCAGAGACCTAGATTCTAATCCCTGATCTGCTATGGACTGAGTGGGTGATCTTGGACAAGCCCCCGTCCCTCTCTGGACCTCAGTTTGCCCATCTGCTAAAGGGAGATGATAATACTTATTCTGCCCAACTTTCAAATGATACAATGACCAACAGGAGGGACTGAGGCTATCACCTCTGCCTAGAACAATATGACTTAGTCATCTTGATACACTGACCCCTTTGAGAGTCTATTAAAAAAACAAGAAACAAGAGATTCCACATTCTACAATCACTACAGAGCCTACTGATGTTAAAAGGGCAATAAGGAAATATTATGAACAATAAATTCAACAACACTGATATAAAGGACAAAGTCCTTGAAAGGTATAAACTACTAAAGCTCACTCATGAAGAAACAGATAAACTAAATAGCTCTGTATCTATGACAGAAATTACATTTGTAGTTGAAAACCTCCCCACAAAGGAAGCTATAGGCCCACGTGGCTTCACCAGCAAATTCTACCAAACACACAATGAAGAAATAATACCAATTCTACAGAAAGTCTTCCTGAAAATGAAAGAATACTTCCCAACTGATTCTACGATGCCAGGATTAATACATCATAATTAAATGGGTTTGAAAGGTTGGTTTAACTTTTGAAAACCGATCAATATAATTCATCACATTAACAAACCCTTAAAGGAAAACTATAAAATGACTTCAGTAGACACAGGCAAAATCCAACGCTCATTTCTGTAAAAGCTCTCAGCAAACTAGCAATAGAAGGGAACTTCCTCAGCCTGATAAAGGGCATCCAAACTTACAGCTAACATCATACTTAATGGTGAAAACTCAAACATATCCTCTAAGATCAGGGGAAAAAAAGGATGTCTGTCTTCCCCACTCCACTTCAATAGTTTACTAGAAGTTCTATCGTGTATCAGACAAGAAAAATAAATAAAAGGCATACAGATTGGAAAGGAAGAAATAAAACCATCTCAATCTGGAAATAACATAATCATCCCTGCAGAAATTCTGATGGAATCTACAAAAACAGCTACCAGAATGAGTTTAACAATATTGTGGGATACAAGATCAAAATACAAAAATAAATGGTATTTCTAAATATTAGCAATGAGCAAACATAAACTGACTTTTAAGAACAATGTCATCAAAAATATGAAATACTTATAAATAAAACTGACAAAAGGTGTGCAAGACCTGTACACTAAGAACTGCAGAATACTGCTGAGAAATATTAAAGAAACCTAAATAAATATAGAAATTACCATGTTCATGGATCAGAAGACTCAGTATGGCTAAGAAGACAATTTCTTCAAATTGATCTACAGACAATCCCAATCAAAATCCCAGTAGGACATTTTTGTAAAAAATTGACAAACTGATTCTAAAATTCAAGTGGAAATGCCAAGAGCCTACAATAACCAACTGTGAAAAAGAAAAACAATGTTGGAGAGCTAACACTACCTGATTTCCAGACTTTTTATAATTATAAAGCCACAGTAATCAAGTTAGTGTAGTACTGGTATGAGGATAGACAATCAGATCAGCAAACAGAATACCGCAACAGAAACAGACCCACGTGTATATGGACAATTGGTTTTTGACAAAGGTGTAAAGGCAAGTCAGTGGAGAAAGGATGAGCTTTATGATATGTGGTATTAGAACAACTGGACATCCACGTACAAAAAATGAACTTCAGTCCATACCTCATGCCATATACAAAAACTGACTTAAAATGGACCACAGACCTAAATATAAACAGTAAACTATAAAAATTCGAGAAGAAGGCGTAGAAGAAACCTTTCTGACCTTGGGTTGGCAAAGCTTTCTTAGAAATGCATAGAAAGCATGATCCATTGTTGTGCTGGGGACAGGCATGCCTAAACAAGATCCAGGAAAGATTAAATTGATAAATTGGACTTCATCAAAATTTAAAACTTCTGCCCTTTGAAAGATAGTGATAAGAGGATTAAAAGACAAGCCAAAGACGTGGAAAAAACACTTGCATATTAAATATCTGGTAAAGAACTTGTATTCAGATATATAAAAAACTCTCAAAACTCACTAATCTAAAAAAAGCAACCCAAGTTTTTTAAAGGGTCAAAAAAGACATATCAAGTAAGATATGCAGATGGCAAAAATATATGACGAGATGCTCAACATCATGAGCCATTGTGGAAATACAAGTTAAAACCTCAATGAGAGGGATTCCCTGGTGGTCCAGTGGTGGGGACTCCACGTTTTCACTGCCAAGGGTATGGGTTCAATCCCTGCTCGGGGAACTGAGACCCCGCAAGCTGTGCGGCCAAAAAAAAAAAAAACAACACACACACACAATAAGATACACACCTATTAAGATGGCCAAAATTTAACACTGACCAAACCAAGCGTTAGTGAAGATGTGAAGGAACCGGAACTTTATACATTGTTGGAGAGACTGTGAAATGGTACAACCACTTTGGAAAACAGTTGACAGTTTCTTAAAAAGTTAAACAGATACCTACCATATGATGCAGCAATGCCTTTCCTAGGTACTTGCCCAAGAAAAATGAAGGCATGTTCACACAAAGACTTGTACACAAATGTTCACAGCAGTTTTATTTGTTGGACAAAACAGAAAAGGCTGGGAATGATCCACACACCCTTCACTGGATGAACGGATAAACTGTGGTCTATCCGTATAACGATACTACTCAGCAGTAAAAAGTAATGACCTACCAATGCACAACCACGTGGATGAATCTGAAAAACAACTATGCTGAGTAAAAGAAGCCAGACAAAAAGAGTACATACTAGATGATTCCATTTATATAGTGTGAGTTGGTGGACAGTGGTGAGCATAGCTGCCTTCCATTTATATAACATTCAAGGAAATGCAAATGAATCTCTAGTGACAGAAACAGACCCACGGTAGCCTGAGGACCGCGGGGCAGAGAGGGTTGAGTGGAATTTCAAAAGGGCACAAGGAAACCTTTTAGGGTTGCGTACATGTACCGCACTACTCCATTTTATACAAGCGACTTGAGCACCCTGGATTTTGATATCCACAGGGGTCCTGTAACCAATCCCCTTTGAATGCCTAGAGATGACTGTACATCGTCACAATTGTAGTGGTGGTTTCACAGATGTGTGCATATGTCACGATTTATCAAACACTACATTTTACGTATGTGCCATTTATCATATGCCAACCGTATCTCCATAAATCTGAACCCCTGATTCAAGTCACCTACCTGCTTTCGGGGTCTCAAGGACAGAGGGACCCAGTAAGGCAGCACCGCCTCAGCCCTGCGCACCGGCAGGCGGCCCCCAAATTTGGCCTGGCACTCACAGCAGATGGGCTCTCGGTGAACAGAGCTGGGGACAGGGCACATCTGAACAAGAGGCAGAAAAAAGAGAATTGAATGTGATGCTGCATTAGTGATGTGAGTCAAGGTACTCTCTGAAATAGTAAATCCATGCTCAGAGGGAGCAAGGTTAAGACAGGGCATCCAGGGGCAGGCGCAGGGACAGGAGCCTCAGCTCCCGAAGCTCACAAAGAGGCAGGCTATCTCGGCCTGCCCTGAGGCCCTCCAAAGTCACTTAGAGGAGGACCACCAGAGCCGGCAGACCAGGTATGCTGGGATGTGCGACCACTTACAGCCACATTACCATGAGCAAGTCTTGGATTTCCCCCCTAAAAACGGGGAAGTACAACCAACCCTAGCAGGGGTTGGGGGGGAATGATTGCTCTTTTTGTGGTAATCCATGTCAATCTGCACACAGTGCTTTATGTTTGTAAAGGCTTCCACAGCCATCCCATGTGACCCCACCACACCCACAGGCAGGAGCAGAGGAAAAGTCATCCTCTCCAGGGGCAGATGGAGCTGATGCCCAGAGCAGACACTTTAAGGGGCAACATTGGTTCTCCCAGGCCTCCTGAATCCCTGTCATGAAGAATTGAGCGGTGGGGGAGGCAGTGGGTGACCCTACATAGAGATTTGGGGGCTTGCATGGTCCCTGAAACCACGGACTCCCCTGTCTGACACACCCTCTCATGAGATGCTGCTTCTGGACCCACATTCTCTGCTCTCCCCACCCCACAGGGGCGTGTCAGAGTTGGGGCAAAGTAGTTGAGATTTGCTTTCCTTACCGAATGATCTATGGGACACACTTCTTCCCCAAAAGTTTGAAATGTGCTTCTTTCCCTAGAAAAGAACAGGAAGGCTTAGAAAGTTCTGGGCTTTGTGTAAATTGGGAGCAGGAGTACTAGGGTGAGGGCCTGGGCCAGCTTGGCTCATACCATTAAACCCCAAGAGTGGAAGGGGTTATCATTCTGAGCCCACGAGGGTGCAGGGGGTGATAACAGAAGCAGGTATGTGCACAGTCACATGCTAAGGTCTGGGGGTTCCCAGATGTCAAGCTATTGTGGAATCCTGCATTCCCAAACCTATGTGCTTCAGGCACACTAGAGCTAAACCCGTGCTAGGCCCTTTGGGAAAGACAGGAACATTCCAACCTGGTGAGAATTTTCCAGGACGTGGAGCTGCCAACCACAACACATGTGATGCTTTAACAGACACCCTGAGCATGCTTGGAATACTGAAGGAAAATATCGTCAAAGCTCTACATCTAAGGAAATTCCTTGCAGTATAAAAACCTGGGTGCTTTGTCTCTGGATGACAAAGCATTTGGGGCTGCATAGACTCTGTTACTCTTCCCATTCTCCCCAAAACAAGTTGCTAGAATGTCGGCCACTGTATGGAGAGTGTCCAGTGGGCATAAAACCAACACGAAGCAAAGACCAGCTTCCCTGAGAGCGAGGTATGACATAGAAATGGTAAAAGTGAGCTCATCATCATAGTCACCACTACCGCTATCTCACTACAGCAACAGCTTCAGGTCATTAAGCTCAACTGCCCCAGCTGATCCCTGACAACACGGGATGTGGGATGCTGCCCTGCACAGCACCCAAGCCCCCAAACGCTCATGACAGCATTGCTGTTTCCTTGTGGGGGCCACAACCCCAGCCAAGAAGGTGAAGCCAGCTAGTTTCAGAGGCTGGCTCAGAATTGTATTATATCCCAAGTCAACCCAATGAAACCCATTCTGGAACTTTGTTAAAATTACTGGGAAAGGGAATGTCCTTTTCTGTTGAGGCCGTAAGCCTCCGGACGTCTTGGTGGTCATTTTGCCTCTAGGAGGGGAAGAAAGCAAAGCCGAAGATGGAGACAAACAGTCCTTGACCACCGTCCTTGAGCATCTGGACACATCCATTCCTGACGACTTGCTCCTGACATCCTCAGGTGAAACATTGACTTGCCCTTCTGGGCTTACATGATGTAGGTATGGCGTCTGTCCTGCCTACCTGGTACAAGCTTCTATGGGACAGGGTGATTTGGGGGTGCTGGGCTTCCCCGGGTGACTCGGGGTCCGGCTACCCTCAGGTGACTCGGGGTCCGGCTACCCTCAGGTGACTCGGGGTCTGGCTTCCCTCAGGTGACTCGGGGCCCGGCTTCCCCGGGTGACTCGGGGTCCGGGGTCCCCAGGTGACTCGGGGTCCGGCTTCCCTCACGTGACTCGGGGTCCGGCTTCCCCAGGTGACTCGGGGTCCGGCTTCCCTCAGGTGACTCGGGGTCCGGCTTTCCCAGGTGACTCGGGGTCCGGGTTCCCCAGGTGACTCGGGGGTCCGGGTTCCCCAGGTGACTCGGGGTCCAGGTTCCCTCAGGTGACTCGGGGGTCCGGGTTCCCTCAGGTGACTCGGGGGTCCGGGTTCCCTCAGGTGACTCGGGGGTCCGGGTTCCCCAGGTGACTCGGAGTCCGGCTTTCCCAGGTGACTCGGGGTCCGGGTTCCCTCAGGTGACTCGGGGTTCGGCTTCCCCAGGTGACTCGGGGTCCGGGTTCCCTCAGGTGACTCGGGTGCCTGGCCCCCAGGTGTGGAGTGGTGGCCCAGAGTTTAGGACTGAGGGGGCACTTGCCTGTCATGACGCGCTCGGGGTGAGTGCGCGCTGACAGACCGAACGGACACCCGAGGGCTCCCGGAAGTGCCCGCCGCGACTCTAAGTCTTGGTGAGGGGGGTGACGAAGCTCATGATGACGGCGGTGACGAAAGAAGGGACTGGCCCAGGCGTGTCACTCCTCCCTCAAACCGTCCTCCTCTCTGCGCCCTGTCCCTCCCCGGGGCCTCCTCCGACCCCCAAGGCTCCTCCTCTTCCGCCCCCCCGCCCCTCAGAGGCCAGGCTCTTCCGGCGACGGCCCTCTGCGCACGCCGCTGACTGGCCCTCGTTCAGCCAATCAGACGCTACCTTCTAGGCACTTACCTGGCAGCTGATTGGGCCCTGGCGCCACGGGCCTCGGGGTCAGCAGGGCGGGGTCGGCGGGGCGGGGCGGGGTCGGCGGGGCGGGGCGGGGTCGGCGGGGCGGGGCGGGGGTCGGCGGGGCGGGGCGGGGCTCCGCTCGGGGACGGAGCGGAGGTCGGGCAGGCGCGGTTGACCGCGTGTCGGTTGTGGCCCCGGCCTGGCCTGGATGGGCGTCGGCCCCGGAAGAACCACTCCCTCACTCCCGGGAATGCCCACTCACCATTTCCGAAGGACGGGCCTGCGGGGCCGCGGGGCACACTAGCCGGGGTCTCTGTCCCCTGGAAGGAGAGAAAGAGGTGGGACCCCCCCCCCCCGAGGCCGCAGGGGCGCGGTGCCGGCCCAGGGCTTATTCCGGATACCGGGGAGCATCTCGGTAGGAGTGTGTCCCACGCAGGACCCGGGACGTACTTGTAGTTGAAGTCGTTGTTTTTCTGACATTCAGATTTAACCGGGCGCCCCGCAAGTCACTGGCTGAATCGGGCTCAAATTGTGGCTTTAGAGAATATGTGTTTCTTAAGCAACCTGGGGGTTCGAAGGCCGTGGAATTCAAAACAACTGACATCCAGAGATGCCGTGCGGTTCTGAACGCTCGGCCCGTTTCTCTACCCGTTGATCTCTCCTTCCTCCCCCTCGCACGTGTGCGCTCTGGGCAGTTTCTGAAATGAAGACACGATGCTTGTCTTCACATTTTAGTAAAATTGAATGTTTTCTGCCTCTCTGTGATCTTTATCACAAGATCAGATTTGTATTTCTTGGAAGCATGGGAGTTCCCTGCTGACCTAGTGGTTAGGATTCCGAGCTTTCAATGCCTTGGCCCGGCTTCAATCCCTGATCGGGGAACTGAGATCCAGCGAGCCACACCGTGGGGCAAAAAAAAAAAAAAGTATTTCTTGGAAACAGACTTCTCAGTGTTTGTTTTTCTTTTTTTCTTTTTTTTTTCGGGGGGGGGCACATCTCCACGTGCTGCGTTCTAGCCATGGACAAACAGGAGTTCCCAGGCACTGCTCAGGATTCTTGGCTCCTTTATTAAACTGGTAAGTTCATGAAGTGTAAACAGGGCTGAGCTTCCAGCCAGTACCCCCACGCAGGCTCTCCGGGCCAACACCGATGCTGACAGGGCAGCACCCCACCATTAGCTGCTAATTATTTCAGACACCCCCCCCCCACCGCATGTGTGTCTATAAATAATGTCACCACTGGTCTCTTAATAGCTAATGACAAAATTATCCAGGAATCTCACCATTAGCCTAGCATTTTATTTATGGCTGTCTTGTCTCTGCCAGCCTTGGAGGGCCCTTGGCTTCCTTGCATTCTCCTCCTAAGCCCACTGGAACATTGTGGTAGCATAGAAGACAGGTTTGTGCCCCCCTAGAAACTCTGGCCCTCACCCCTGGGACTTGCCATCTCATGTCAAGAGTGACTCATCACCGTCCCCATCCCCACCAAAAATAGTTAAAAGGACTTACGGTACCAAGTTTGTAGAGGATGTGGCAGCTGGAACCCTCATACATTACTCACAAAATGGATATAACCATATAGGCAAACTGTTGGGCAGTATTTACAAAGCCTAAACGTGTGAATACCCTATGGCCAAGCAGTTCCCCGCGCCCCCCACCCCGCGTATACACCCAAGAGAGTGAGAGCTTATGTCCACTAGAGGACACAGACAAAAACACACACACACAGTGCTGGCTCGTCCAGCAGCTGGAGGACAGCCACTTCCCACTCTCACTCGTGTCTATATCTGTGTCTTCGAGAACGTTCCTTAAAAAGTATGTATTGGGGCTTCCCTGGTGGCGCAGTGGTTGAGAGTCCGCCTGCCAATGCAGGGGACACGGGTTTGTGCCCCGGTCCCGGGAGGATCCCACATGCCACGGAGCGGCTGGGCCCGTGAGCCATGACCACTGAGCCTGCACGTCCGGAGCCTGTGCTCTGCAACGGGAGAGGCCACGACAGTGAGAGGCCCACAAACCGCAAAAAAAAAAGCACGTATTACTGGTAACCCAGAAAAGAACCAAAAAGTTGTGCTTTTGTTTTGAGGTTGGCTTATTTCAAGATAGCCTTGCCTAACTGACCTGTGACAGGCATAGGAGTTCCACAAACCTAAATCCTACAGATTAACTGAAATCATGATTTTCAAATAAAATCTAAATAGGAACTGTAATTCTTAAGTTCTCACGTCTCATGACTTTTTGGGTCTCTCTGACGTTGAGCACTCAAGTGTCTTCCCAGCCCAAGCCGCACAGCGGTTTTGGTCAAGATCACACCAGGTGCCATTGTCGTCATGGCCCTGGACACAGGACTCACTTTTTACCCGGATGGGGGCCCTGCATGATGTGACAGGTTCCCACCGGTGGACAGCATGATGTCAACTCTAATGCCCCAAACCTTACCCTTTCCTCGTAGGACCATAGGCTTCATCGTCACCCTCACTGACCGAGACACCTAGACTTCTCTCTTCGGTGGCTGTGACATCAGCGTCTCGGCTTCCCTTCCCTTCTTCACTGCAAGCTCCTGCAATCTGCTGGGGGACACAGGACCACTGTCATCCTCCTCCTCACTGTTGTCAGAGCGCTATGAAACGGCACAGCCGAGCCAGGCCACCAGGCTAGGAGAGCCTGTTCGTTTTCAAGTGCCTCTGTCACTGTCTCACCCCCACCTCCGAGGTACCAAGGGCCCCGTCCTAGTGCCTTCCCCGAGATCACTGAAGTGTCCTCTAGGAGAGGCCTCGGCACCATGTTTCCTGCACCCATGGCGCCCCATGGGAGCTTGCCTTCCAATAGAACTGTGGAACGCTGGGAACAGGAGAGACATTCTATGGCAGTGGGGCCATCCACCTGGGCTCACACACGCACACAGACCCACACAAATGCATACAGTACATATAAACTGTATCTGTGGCGTTAAATTGTCATGGGGAGTATTAGGGGAAAAAAATGTCTAAAAAGGCTCCTTGGAGGGAGATGATAATGAATAAAAGGCTGAGAAACTGCTGATGAAAGAAACCAGACTAAAAAAGCTACATACTATGCAATTCAGTTTGACATTCTAAAAAAGGCAAAACTAGGGATGGAGAAGAGATGAGTGGTTTCGGAGTGGGGCACTGGCTATGAAAGGGCAGCACCAGGGATTCTGAGGAAGATGGAACATTCTGGATCTCGACTGTGGTGCCTGTTCACAGCTCTATGTGTTGGTCAACTTAAAGAAATTTACTTACGCTTAAAATTGACATAATTTATATCTTAAAAAACCTAACCACGAAATAAAAAAGGACAGTCCAGTGATTCCCACTACAGTGCCAAGAACAGCTATGTGTTTAAAATCATGTTCCTTGAGGTATTTTCTCTGGAATCCTCTTCCCAAAAGATTTTGGAAAAGGAGATATTTGTGCAACATCAGAATCCTTTGGGGCGTTTGCAAAACTCGACTGCTCAACCCCTCTCCCCAGAGATCACAGTTCAGCATGCCAGGGCTGGGCAGGCATCTCCCTCCTGCTGAGGACCTGGTGGCGCTGAGCTTCACGCCTACCCACCCTTCGGGAAGCCAAGCCACCAGCTCGAGTGGCAGGCAGTGTTGGTGTTGACACAACAGCCGTTGCCCACTCCTGCCCACCAGGAGCCGGGGAAATGTGCCGAGGACGGGGCCGGTACCAAGGAGGAGCCCACGGCGCTGGAGCTTTGCAGACACCCCGTTCCTGGGCCCCTGCTGAGGTTCTGGGAGTGACGTCCTCCTGGGTAGAGAGGGAGATAGGTGAGGACACAGCACCTCGCCCACCATCTGGGCCCTGCAGGCCAGGTACCACATGACCACCTGCACCAGCTTCCATCTCAGCCTTGACCCCTCATTGCACTGGAGACAGATCATCACCTGATACAGCACCCAAGAGTCAAGGGGAGGCTACCTGAGCCCATTTGGGGGATGTTCTGTGACCTGTGCAGGACTGAGACCCTGCCACCCGTTCACTGCTGTGTCCCCAACACTTGGCACCCTGTTTGGGGCATGGAGGTGCAGGTACATACCCAGTGGTTCTCCACGAGGTGACAGTCCCCAGGGGACTATGGCCGCATCTGGAGACATTTTTGGTTGTCATAGTGGGGGAGGCCAGGGATGCAGCTCAGCCACTACAGCAAGCAGGGTGGCCCAGCACAGAATCACCTGGCCCCAAACGTGGAGACCTCATGACTGGTGGAGAAGCCCCGCCCCAAGCAAGCCGCCGGGCTTGGGGACTGAGAAGCTCTAGGGGCCTAGGCAGCAGCGGGGCTGGTTTTCCCTAAAAGATCTTGTGTCTGGGGCTCGGCCTAGGCTGAGGGTGCGTGTGCGTGCCACGAGAGCAGGACCGTCGGGTGGACCTCAGGTCTGCTTCTCAGGTCCGCCTCTAGGGCCCCTCGTGGGTGTCCTGGGTGACCGGCTGCCTCCTTCCGAGTCCGCTCCCGGAGAAGCACCTGTTCATCCCAGGGCGGGGCAGAGCTGCCAGCCCTCCCCTCCCCAAGTTTCCTGAAAGGCGGCCTTCCATCACGCATGGATTTTCAAGTCAAAGTGGGGGGAAAGGTCTGAAAACTTTTCCCAAGTGGCGTATCTTTCTTTGTTTTCACCTTGCTGGCTGGGGTCACACAGCGTGCAGCGACTCTACGTGCCCACTAGAGGGCGGGCTACAAAGGGACCCGGTCACAGGGACGCCGGGCCGGAGGGGAGCACACTCCCCAGGGCCATCAATGCAGCCTCCCGCCTCGGGGAAGGGCGAGCACGGTGCCTGCAGGGATGGGGGTGATGCGACGCCCCGGATGGGGCAGGGGACCTAGCCCCAACCCTTCTCAGGGCTCCAGGCCCAGCTGGATGGGAACATGAGGTACTTTTACTTCCTACATAAAACATTTGAATTTTTCACAAGAATATTACTTTTGTAAACAGGTTAAAATAATACATAAATGAGCTCCTCAGCTGTATGCCCAGCCGCTGAGCACATGCCCTGCCCTATCTATCCTGCCCTTCTGTTCTCAGACACAGCAACTTCCTTAGACTTCAGACTAAGAAAACCCACTTCGGCCCTGCCCTCAGGGCTGCCTTGCTGGGGAGGGGGACACATGTCCGCTGGGTCAAAGGGAGGGATCCAGGGACCCACGGTTGTCTGGGTTCCCCGGGGGTCACTCACCACTCCGTTCCATAACTGGGAAAATCAAAATTTTGTCAAAATCAAGTGTGAAAAGCGCAGGCCCCTGGGGAGGCCCCCACCCGTGCCCCAGTCCCCTCCCTCGACCCGCAGCCCCCTCCCACGATCGTCCCCTGTCCACATCCATAGGCCATGTTGCTTAGGGCTCCAGCCTCCATCTGAACCACATCCCGAAAGGAACAAATTACAAAGCACACAAGATTTCAGAAGCTGCTTTATGGAGAAACAACCCCGCGTGGTTGTCGTGTCCGGGTCACAAGCCGGGTCCCGGCCCTGCCCCAGCCGCACCTGGCAAGCCCAAGCGGATGCCTGAGAGCGACCACAACTCTTTCCATCTCCACTGTTGTCTTTCTCACTCACAGGGGGGGGTTTCAAGATTACACAGGATGAAAGTTTTTCTTCTCCAAGCGGACTGTATGATCTCAAACAACAACCAAAAGTACTGAATTAAGCTAAAAAAGCAAAATGTTCTGATCCCTTCACGTGCTCTGGCTGGTCTCCCGGCGAGCACAGAAAGGACCCAGAAGAGAGGCTGCCTTTCTGTCCGAGCCTCAGGTGCCACTGCTGGTCACCTTGGCCCCATGGAAGGCTGGCCTGCAGGCCACCCAGCTGTAAACAACACCGCTCCGTATGGTTCCCATGCACAGCATCAGGCAAACTGATGGCATTGTGGCTTTCTTCTGTCTCTAAATTGTTCTGAGAACATACAAATTACACTTCAGATCTTCTCCCAAAAGTAAAGACAGAGAAGTTGGCCTACGTTAACACTGGGATGGACCACGAATTGGGTCATCTTATCCTCAAGGCAGGTGAGGGTTGTATGAGAACATTCCCGTAGGCATTCTTGAAAGTATCCAAAAGAACATGGCTAGAGTCAGTCAGGTGCTCCCAGTCTACACTCGAGACACCGTGGTCACAAGGAACTTAGGAAATTCCCCGGATGACAAAGGGCTGAGCAGGTTTCTGATCCTCTTCAGCTCAGCTCACAAGCACTGAAGTGTCCTCACAGCAGCAGCTGTGCAACCTGGGCAACCCGCACACTGCAACCAGCCCTGAAGGTGTCAGGCCGAGAGGGCAGCTGGCTAAGGGAGGGGTCTGGCCATCTGGAAACAACTCAGTTAGAAAGTCTGGCAGGACAACCGCACCCCTGCGCTCGTTCTGCAGGAAGCGGGAATGTAGCTAGTTAGACCGCTGTGCACTCTCCCGCCCTCCGCGTTGGCCAGGGATGCAGGCACCTGGCACTGAGCAGCCTGGTGTCGGGGCAGGAGGGGGCAAGGGGCAGAGCAGGGCGGCTGTGGCTGTGAGCACCAGCCACAGTGAGCTGGACTGTATTGGAGGAGGGGCCAGGCCCACGTCCCACGGCCAAAAAATAAGGTCATTTCCCACAGCCTCACACCAAAAAACGCTCAGCCCCAACAGAGAAAATCGCCAGTGACCCGTGTCTGAAATCTCCAATCACATCATTTCCGATCGACTAGCAGAGCGTGGAGCCCGCCCAGGTACACAGAGGTGCACCTGAGCTTCCTTCCCCAACCTCACGGCAGCAAAGTGGCAGTGAAGGCGGTGCCAACCATGGGAAACATCTAAAGACCCTGCCCCACGTGGACGCTGCCAGCCCCTAACCTGGGTCGAGTGCACCATTGGAACCTGCTTTTTCAAAAGCCCGGTTGCCTTTAGGCCTCGGACAACGACGTCAGCCTTTTTGAATCCTCGCCAACAACTTAACTGGTTGGAAGTTCCCCTCCTGAGCTGGTTGACCGTCTGCCAGGAAGGGGAGCGGCCAGTGCCGGCTTTGTGCACAGAAACGCCACTGTCCCTACACCTCACCTACTGACATCAAGAGCTGGCTGAGCACGGGTCAGACTGGGAGACCTCTGCACGACCGGCTGTGCGGATGACAAGCCCTCACCCTTCATTGCTGCTGACCTGCCTGGCGTCACCCTGGCCACTGCCAGCTAGACAGACCCCACCCACAGGCCCAGGGGCCCCGCCTGACACCAGACACAGAGGCCAACGTGAACGCGGCCAAGAGACCAGGGTTATTTTAGTCACTGTTAGTGGAAACCATGCGTAGGCCAGACACTAGAGGCAGAACAGCATTTGGTTTGAGACTGGTTTTTAATCAGAAGTGCTCATCTTCGATCTGTGTGCGCTTTGCAACGCTGGGGGCCTCAGAGGGAGACGGTCCCTTGGCTCTGGGTAAAATACGCATTTTCTTGATTTTATTTAAACAATGATGAAACCTACAGAGGAACAGCCTAGCCCAGCTGTCCTCCGTTTTCACGGTCCTCAAGGCTTTGCGGCCAGTCGTCACCGTTGGGGACGGCCATGCTTGGCACGAGAGAACAGCCACGTTGTGAGAGGGAGGGAGCGGCCTCAGGCCCTGAGGCTCAGTCCTTCCAGAGACGCGGGAGCTGGGACCACGTTCCCACCCAACCCCGGGTCCTGCTGGGAGGGGGGCCTACGTGCCTCGGAAGAGACGGCCGACAGTGCCCAGCATGCCCAGGGCAGCCCCACGGAGCCTCCGGGGAGGCCCAGCCTGCGTTTCAAGGCCATGCACAGAGCTTGCTGCTTCTGTGATTCTGGGAGCAAAGGAAGGCCAGAGTCGCCAAATGTGCTGAAGCGGGGGTGGTGGGGGGTTGTTATTTTAGAAAAGGGCTGGTCAGGGAGAACGCTATCACGAGACACAGGCCACGTTTCATGGGACACCTCAGGTTGGTCTCTACATGAAGGCACCACAAAGCTGCCCCTTCCCTGAGGCCCCCGCCCCGAGTGTGAGGGCTCAGCGCAGTCCAGCCGACAAGGACGAGCAACTGGGAAGGAACAGAGTCCGTCCACCCCGGGAAGCCACATGCCCTGGTAGGCAGGTGCAGCCTGGAGGGAGGGCTGAACAGAACTCCAGCAGGTCTGTGCACAGGCACGCGGGGCTCCGCTCTTCAGGAGACAGCAAGATCAGAGCAAGCTCACAGGGGTCCCCAAATGAAGGGGTCAACATGACACAGGGACAATGCCAGCGGAAGGGTCAGCGCCGAGGGTCTGCATGCTGGAGGCTCCCTGAGGGTCCTGGTCTCCAAAGTGCGCTCCCTACGTGCAGCGTCCAGAAAGCCTCCCCACCCCCCGCAAAGGGACGTCACGCTCACCTGGCACAACCCCTTCTGCTGCTTCGCCCCTCTCAAGAGCGGCACCTGTGTAAACCAAGCAGGAGGAACAGACGCAGGTCATCTCAGAGGGTGCCCTGTCCTGGTTCTGAGACCAGTGGCTGCAGCTCAGGGTCTGACACCAGTGAGTGCGGGGCAGGGGCAGGGCGTGAACTAAGTGAATGCCTGTCTGAACTGCTGCAGTGAAGGTCTAGGTTCTAGAGCCTGAGAGAGGCCAGGCAGGCACACCGCACCGCAGGGACCGGGGTCGGGTGATGCTTGCAGGGCCTCCGAGCTGCTGGGAGGCCTGCAGTGGCGTTCCCTAGTGACCCGTATCATTGGCCCCATTCCACTGATTTGGAAACTGAGATCAGGGTGAAATGCCTTTGTCCAAAATCCAAGCAAGTCGGTAGAGAAGTGGGTCCCAAGCCCGACTCCCTGGAGCCCTTATTCCACACACAGTGCCCCACCTGCCCAGGCTGTGTTGAAGGCACCAAGGCCCTCTGGCTCACTTCCTGCAGAGGGGATGGTGGAGCCCGCACACCTCACCCATGACCCCTTCCATCGGCTGGAGGCAACAGACTCTGTTGCGCTGTGAACCTCCCTGGAGCAGGATTTTGTTTTCCCTAGAAAATGGCCAATTTCTCCAGTTCAGTCACCTACATGCCCTGCAGCCCGTCCTCTAAGGCGGTTTGTTCTGGTTCTGTTGTTTGTTTCAGACATGCTCAGCTTTCCCATTGCTACTGGCAGATATGTGGGCGTCCACGGAAAGCGTCTGGGGAGGCCGCGCAGAGGCTCCTACGAGGAGGTGGGTGTTCCGGTCAGAGGCCGCGTCTCCTGAGCGCACATTGCTGCCCTCCCAGCCCGGGCCGCCCGCCGCAGGGCGGTGGGCCATCAGGAGGCGAGGGACTGGATGTTCTTGAGCATTTCCTCGAAGGCCTGTGGGGACGGCGCGTCCGCATTCCGGAAGGCGGCCTGGACCCTGCTGTACAGGCTGAAGGACTTCAACTCCAGCCAGATGAACCCAAAGCGATCCTCGTCGAACAGGACGAAGACCCCGGGGGTGCGCTCGGGGCTGGTGAAGCCGTGGCCGGCGATGAGGCCCGTGCCGTAGAAACTGAACAAGGACAAGAGGGAAAGCGCGGGGAGAGGGGATAAGCGGGGCCTCGAAGGCGCGTGCTGGCCCAAGCCCATCACCCGTGGTCCTGGACGTTCTGGAACATTCTCCATTCCACCTCCAGGCCACTTCCACCATCTGCCAGCAACTCTGCACAGAGGTGGGGCCCTGCGCCTTCGGGGAGGCCGGCGTTCACCCCACACAGTCGGGCTCACCCCGCCGACCACTGCTCTCTCTCTACCAGCTCACCCAACGAAAGGACGAGGGTCCCAGGCAGCCCCACCTCGTATTCTCTATCCCAAAGTACATGTCTTTATGATGCAGACCCAGGTAACAGAAATCTCAATCCCCGGGACAGTTAGGTCCACGTATGAACAACTCAAATGTAATCGATAATGATTTATTGGCATGCAACTGACATTAACCAGAAGCAGAACTTTCAAATACCCATTACAGCCAAGTTTTGAGACTCAGGCTGTAATATGTTTATTTCTTTCTTGCAAAGAACAGGTGACGAGGAGTTAGGGGCTGGCCTGAACCTCCCAATGCGTGGAATGGTGCCTGGGACGCCCACCTCTGCCCACCATGCTGAGGCTCTGCCTGGAGGGAGGGGGACAGCAGCCCTGCGCCTGAGGGCCCATGGCTCAGAGAGTTTCGGGGGGGGTGCACCAAGCTTAGATACACAGAGACGTGTGTTGCGCAGGCACTGTGGCAGTGCCAGAGAACGCATGCGCCCCTCCTGGCCGAGCCCCTGATGTTTCGCACCGGGTGGAGGACATCCCATGACACAGCCGGGGGCTGGGCCAGAGCTTCCAGGCCGGCGCTGCCAGAGGGCTCTGAGCTGGCCCTGAGATGCTGCAAGTCATCAAGTTTCCCCGGGATAACAAAGCCTTTTCCTTTATGACCTTTCAAAAATTCACACATTCACTATGTGTACATCTCCCTCCAGAAAACCCAAATTCAGCCTCTTTTATCACAACTGTATTAGCATGAAGAAAATGTAATGAATTTTTTCCATCAAGACCACGCAGACGCCTAAATTCCCTTTGAGGAGCTCGGCGTGCGCCCGCCTGCGTGCGGAAAGCCTAGGAGACCACTGCGGGCACACGAGAGGCAGCAGATGCCCAGAGGTAAGAAAGAAACCTTCACACGCGACGTGACAAAGGCAGAGAAAAGTCGGCTGTAATAATCTGCCAGGAGACCGACAGGTTCCTCCCTCAATGAACCCCCGAGGTGACTGTCCGTGAGAACTCTCTATGGCGATGCAATGTTCTAGACCTGCGCTGTCCGACACACGAACTGCTGCTGAGCACCTGGAATGTGGCCAGTGGGCCCGAGGGCCTGAATTTTCATTGTATTCTCTGTAGTTAAACTAAACAGCCCTGGAGTGCAGGGGACCGGGGCAGGGCGTGCATCTCTAAGACAGGACCGTGCAAACAGCACGCCAAGTGAGCAGCTAGCAGCAGCGGGCAGGCCCTGTCCCAGACCGGGGCCCACGGCCTCTGTGGGGAGGCTGTTAGAGCCGGGGAGAAACCACACGAAGAAATGAGGAGGCGGTGAGACCCCAGGACAGGCCTTCCCTGCAAGGCCGTCCAGGACGCCGCGAGCAGGCTTTCCAGGGGAGGCGCGGGGAGGGACGCCACGGCCTGCTTTCAGTGCTACCCGACGTCTCACCTGTCTGCCTGTCTACCTTTGACCTCAGCAGCTGTGCAGTGAGAGACGTTGGGGAGGAGGCCCCCTGCCTGGCAGCTGAGCCCCCCAGAGGGGTGAGGGGACAGGAGCCTCACAGTCTGCTCGGCCCGAGCTGGGACCCGGCCCAAGTAGGCAGAGCTTCCCCACCAGTGCAGGGCCCCCAGCGCGGGGTCGGCCCCACCCCAGGCCACCTCCCTGCCGGCCGGGCAGAGCCCCCTCCGGGAAGCCCCGTCTTGCCCGCCCCGCGGCATCCTTACCACATCCTGCAGGTCCGGGGATAGTCCTCGTTCCTCGAGCTCACGCCCACCGGCAGCACAAACGGCTGCCCCTGCCCCGACTGGGCGGGCGGCTCAGCCGCAGCCTCGGCCCCTCCATCCCCGGGCCCCTTGGCCTGCTCGGCGGGTGGCTCCGCGCAGGGCTGGGGGCTTTGCCGGCCGAGGCCCGCGGCGTCCTCGGGCCCACCTTCCTGCTGCTGCTCCTGGCGCACCTGCTCGCGCACCTCCAGGACGATGCGCGAGAGCTCGTTAAAGTCGCGGAGGCTCTCAATGTCGGGCAGGTGGATGCGGTGCCTGAGGTTGATCTCTACTGTCTGCTGACCGGCAGGGATGTTGGGGTCACCCTGCGGAGCCAGCGGGCGGCGGTCAGCAGGCTCAGAGACCGCGGCCTCCAGCCCCGGTCACACCTCCGGCCGAGGGCGCTCGCTCAGCCTTCCTACTGATTTGGCGGCAACCCCTTACAAGTCAGAAGATCCTAGAAGCCCTTACAAAGCAGCACCCAGCGCAGGCAGCCTTCCGTGAAGGACCTCTGAGGACAGGGAACAACAGCACCCACGAGTGACCCTGGGAGAGCCCGCAGGCACATCTGCACCCAAAGACCTCAGGTGGGAGCCAGCCTGCGTGACAGCTGAAGAAATGCGCGGCCTAGAGAGGTCCACGGACCCTCCCCGGTCAGACGGGGGTCAGGCCGGAAACACCAGCCCAGACTGTCTGCCTGGAACACGAAAGCTCCCCAGCATGAACCTGGGAGAACGCCCAGGCCCTCATCCACAGGGAGCCCGGCCAACGGAGCTGAGAGCAGTGCCCTGTGAGGACCAGGAAGAGGCCTGCTCTGCGCCTCCACAGAGACTCCCCCCCCACACCTGCACAGCAACAGGCGAGCACGTGGATAGCAGCCCCTAGAGCGGGTGACAGAGGGCCCGTCATCCGGGACGCCCACTCAGCTCAGAAATCCTCCCACTGCGTTCCCGAGCTGCTGAGGCCAGGACGGGCCACGGGGGCCGGAGTGCTAATGCAGAGGGTGTCCACCATGGCCACACCTCAGGGTCACCCAGGGAGCTCCTGGAGCCCCTCACCCGGCCCACCCCCATTAAATCAGAATCTCTGGGATGGGGCCCCAGCATCAGTGTCTCCTCCACCTCCCCAGGGATCCAGGGTGTGGCCAGGGCTGAGAGCCGTGTGGTAAGGCTGCCTTGGAAACATTCAGAATCGCCGGGGGACCCTGTGGAAGGCAGGCCCTGGATCAGCAGGTCTGGGTGGGGCCTGCGTTCCCAGCAAGCTCCCCGGGAAGCAGTGCCACGGTCCGGGGCCCACACTGAGCAGCCAGGGTGCAGCCCGAGTCACACTACACCACGCCGATGTGATGGAGTCCGCACAGTGCTGGGCCTGCCAGGGCAGCCCCTGGACTCACCGTGATCTTCGTGCCCCTGGCGTGCTTCCCGTGGAAGCTGAGCATGACGATCTCCAGGCCGTGGCTGCCATAGGTGCCCTTGAAGAGGCCAGGCCTGATCAGGTCGTCCGGGTGGCTGGGCGGGAGGTAGATGCGGCGGTAGGTCAGGCAGTTGCTACAGGGGGAGCGGGCAGCATGAGAGCTCGGCCACAGAGCCGCACGGGAGCAGGGGCAGGAGTACGGAGCTCATGCGCCTCCGGCCATGCTGCATAGGGCGGGCTGGGCAGGGTGGCCCAGGGCAGCCAGGGTGAGCTCCCCACTAGGGGCACCCCTCGTTCCTGAGCTATGCCCCCCCACATGTGCACAGCACACCTCACACCTTCTCCATCACCCTGGGGCAGGGACCCCTGAGACTGCAAAGGGGCTAAACAGGGGCCATGCGACAGGGTCCGGGGGCAGAGGGCACGGCAGCAGGGAGGCTAAGAGGCCCCCCAGGTGGACACGGGAAAGCAACTATGAGGCTCTAACACACAGGCCAGGCCCGTGACAGCACACAGCTGGTGGGTGATGATAGTCCAACAGACAGAAAACAGACACCGAGGTGGGCCAGGAGACAGGGAGTGTGCTCACAGTACCCTGAGAAAAAGACCATGTTCACAGTACGCAGAGAGAGGGACTGTGCACACAGCACCCACCAGGAGACCGTGTTCACAGTACCCAGAGAGGGACTGTGCACACAGCACCCACTGGGAGACCGTGTTCACAGTACCCAGAGAGGGACTGTGCACACACAGCACCCACCGGGAGACCTGTTCACAGTACCCAGAGAGGGACTGTGCACACAGCACCCACCGGGAGAGAGCCTGTGTTCACAGTACCTGAGACAGAGGCCGCTCACACCCAGCGAGGGGCTGCACTTACTCATACTGACTGGTGTAGATGAACTTCATCAGGATGAGCTCCTGCATGTGCTCGTGGAAAATATCCTCCAGCGTCCGCCCCCATTCTTCCCTCAGCCACGTGCGGAATTCCTTCGAGAGAACACAGGTCACGAAAACCGCCACAACACTAGGGCTCGGAGAGGCTGTGATGCTGAGTGCACGGGATGAAGACAGAGGCCGGGCAGGAGGGAGGGGGGCTGCTGTGTGTTTGGTCTCCCAGCTCCTGGCCTCCCTTCCTGTTGAGGCGTGGCGCCAGGGGCTCTGGTCCCCACTTCCCCCGCCCGACTTCAACAGGAAGGAAGCGCAGGGACCGTGGGGGTCCATTGGGGAGGATGGGGCCGCAGCCCATGTCGAGAGCGCCCAGGAGGCAGCTGGGCAAGCCTCACTTCTGTGCCACCCACACAGGTGGCGTCTACACTGAGCCTGGTTCTCAGGTTTCTGGGGGAGTGGGCACAGCAGACCCCCGTGCCGGCCAAGTCAGCAGAATTGCCTTCTGCAGCCACCAATGAGGAACAGGACAGGGACAGGCGGGCCAGAGAGTGTGAGCGGATTTTCCTTTTTAAAATGTGCCTTCAGGGCTTCCCTAGTGGCGCAGTGGTTGAGAGTCCACCTGCCGATGCAGGGGACGCGGGTTTGTGCCCCGGTTCGGGAGGATCCCACGTGCGGCTGGGCCGGTGAGCCATGGCCACTGAGCCTGCGCGTCCAGAGCCTGTGCTCTGCAACAGGAGAGGCCACAACAGTGAGAGGCCCGCGTACCGCAAAAAAAAAAAAAAAATGTGCCTTCACTGGGATTGACATATACACACTGCTATATATGAAATAGATAAGTAATAAGGACCTACTTGTATAGCACAGTGAACTCTACTCAATACTCTGTAATGATCTATATGGGAAAAGAATTTTAAAAAGTGTGGATATATGCATATGTATAACCGATTCACTTTGTACAGCAGGAAATAACACCACATTGTAAATCAACTATACTTCAATAAAATTTTTTTTAATAAAGTAAAATAAAATGTGCCTTCACAGTTATGTTCAGTAAGTATATTTGTAAAAAGAAAACTCTTATGAATACCTCATCCGCAAAGTCCAATAATTCATTATGGAATCGAACAATGAAGGATATTTAGTGCTTAACAGCTTCATTCTGCACGCCTGACGTAACTAATCCACAGCTCTGGGATCCTAACTCAACAGTGTTTCTAATGAATATCTAGAATTAGCTCTACAAACAGAAGCAAAAGCAATTTACAAAAAGAAAAAAAAAAGCTACAATCTGTCAATTGCTTTAATACGTTACTGCCCAAACCCTGGCAAAGAAGAGAAATTACTAGTGACGGAAATAAACAATTATTAGAACTACAAGGTCAATATATAAAATTAACTAAATTTTTGTATACTAGCAGCACAAAACTGGAAAGTAAAAAAAAACTTAAAAATCCTACTTACAACCGCCTCAAAAGCCATAGGACTTAGGAATAAACATTACAAAACGTGTGATACCTCTACTCCGAAAACCACTAGATGCTGCTGAAAGGCGGGGGAAGAGGCCTACAGAGCAGAGGCACCTGCGAACCGGGAGACTTGGTATTAGGTCAGCAACTGTCTCCAAACTGATCTACAGACTCAACATCAGGCCAATCGTAATCCCACCATGCTTTCTGTAGAAACTGACAAGCTGATTCTGGAATTCGTTCGGAACATCCACAGCAATCTTGCAAAAGAACAAGGTTGGAGGATGTACACTAGCGTGCGCTGTGACCCACTACAAGATGACAGTAACCGAGACGGTACCTGAGCAAGAGGGCAGAACTAAAGACAGAGCCTGGAGGGAGGCTAACCTAGTGGTTACGATTCCGGGCTTTGGCTGCCATGGCCTGGTTGGGGAACTGAGATGCCGCAAGCTGTGCAGCCAAAAAAAAAGAGAGAGGGAGAGAGCTTGGAAACACCAACGTGTGTCTCAGGAGCGGACTTTCGATCACAGCATCCAAGCCACCTCCCAGGGAAAGAAAGCCTTTTACACAAATGGTGCTTGAACAACTGCACAACCACAGGGAGCAAAGGAGCCCCGATCCCCACCTCACACCACACACAGGAGCCATTCAAGATGGGTCACAGACCGAAAAGTAAAGTGAAGCTACCAAACTTCTAAAAAGAAGAGAGAGAGAGAGAGAGACACTCTCTTTGCAACTGGAGGGTAAGCAAAGTTTTTTAAGACAGAAAACAATAACCACTAAGGAAAAAACTTGACAAATTAGACTTCACCCAAATCAAAATCTTCCACTTAAATGGCTTAACTCATGAAGGGTAGGCCCTTAAAAAAAAAATCAAATAGAGAAATAACAGATAAAAATGGAAGTAAAAGAATGTAGTGATTTCAGTGTTGCCATGGTACATAATCAGACTTGAGCTAAATACCATGAAGCTGGCCTGTGAACAACCATAATCTTATTTACTTTGCATGAGAAGGTCAGTCATTAAGAATACCAAGCAGACCCAATTACTCAGAACAAATATGCTTACTATGAAATTATCTTACCAGATATGTATCCACAAGGAAAAACACAGGGGCCTAGAACATATCAGACAAGACTAAGTCCACTATGGACCCAGGGCTCGTCCACCACGGCCAACACCGCCCCATCACTGCTTCACTCTGCACAGCGGCCTAGGAGCTGGGTGCTAACATCTTCCCTGTTCTACAGAGGTTTGGGGCTTGGAAAAGTCAACAGACCTTTCCAGAGCCACCCAGCTAGCAGATGGCAGAATTAAACCTAACCAAAGACCCCGCGCTAACCGGTCTCATCTCTGCCAGGGCCAATGCCAAGGCTGGCAGGAACGTGGTGAGGCAGGGGGCTCACGTGCCCTGGTGGGCTGTAAACGGGGACCAGCAAACTGACAGCACGTAAAGAGAATCTGGAATATCTTCAGGGCCTTTTACACAATTCCATTGCTGTACAATCCAAAACCACAACGTTTTTGCAGAGTTCAGGCAGTGGGTCACAGTAATAATGCCCGGCATCTCTCCTGGGCGGCTCCGACCAGCTCTGGCACTAAGTCATTCAGCGTCTTACTCAACCCTCCAGAATCACTCGGCACCGCAGGTAATCTCATGGCTCCATTTTACAGACAAGGGTTGAGGCTCCCAGAGGCTAAGTCACTGAGTCACATGGTCAGGAGGGTAACAGGGGAATATCTGACCACAAACCCCAAGTCCAACTGCAGGATGGTCACACACCTACAGTCATTACAGCGCAGCAGATGACAGATGGAATGCTGCAGTAAAAATAAAGTTTGTAGGGACTTTCCTGGTGGTCCAGTGGTTAAGATTCCACACTTCCAACGCAGGGGGCATGGGTTCAATCCCTGGTCAGGGAACTAAGATCCTGCAGGCTGCGCAGCATGGCCAAAAAAAAAAAAGTTCGTAAAGAATTCTAATGAGACTGGGAAATGTTTCTGGAATAACGGTTAAGCTAAAAAAAAACAGAAAAACTATCCAAATTAAATAGTTAGACTGCAATGACATCATGAAGGCTGAAGGAAACTTGAAGGGATGATGGAGGACAGGCACGGAGGCCGCTCCTCGTGGGGCTGTGTCAGCACTCTTTTCCCTCCCGATTCTGAGGATTTCGGATCTGATGATGACGAGGTATCATTTTAGGAATGTGGCGAGAAAGTACATAAGACAAAGGAAAGCAAAATAAAAGCCACTTGTGTGCAACTGAGGGGAGTCCAGCGCCAGAGCCTTCTGCAGGGCCGAGCAACCGCAGGTAGGGCCAGGCCACACGCCCTTCCCTACCTCTGCTCCCCCTCACAGCGCCCCCCCCACCCCCGATTTCCAGAAGCCTCAGGCTGCAGGGCCTGGACGGGCGCGGGCAGGGAGGGAAGGGCCAGGAAGAAGAGCAGGCAGCGCCTGCAGCGGGAGCCAGAGAGCAGACGCACTGCTGGGGTCTGGACGGGCGAAGGCCTGAGCTGCTCTCAAAGGCCCAGGAGATGAAGCTGCAGTTTGAGCAGCACAGGGAGGGCCCCCAGGAGGGGCACGTAAGGAGCAAGCAGGACACCCCAGTCCTGAGGGGCCAGATCCCGCCGCAGGACGTGGCCTTGGAAGGTGCACAAAGTTGGCAGAAGTCCCAGAACTGGGGACCGGGATAGGGAATGCGGTGGTTGGCAAGCCTCAGGACGCAGCTTATGCAGGGCTGGCCTTGGGTGTTGACGAAGGGATCACAGCCAGCACGGCCTGCAGGGGCTGGGGCGGGCATCTCCACAACCCTCCACGGTACCAAGGACAGCCTTCTGCCTGGAGACAGTGATAAGCAAGGCCCGTTCACCTTCCTACCCTCCTAGGCCACCAGGAGTCCTCCATTCCCTTGGGAAGCACCCTTGTGGCCCAGAATTTTAAGTGACTATCAACCATCAGAGCACAGAGCAGCCCGGAATCCAGGGCCAAGACTTTCACCTCTTCTTCAGAGCTGTCAGGACACACGGCAGTGCCCACCTCACGGCTCCTCCTCTCTCCCTGGAGCCTGAAGCCACGCTCTGGGTCTGAAAGACTCAGCTACAGAGTGAAGATGTTTCAGGCTGACACAGGAATCCATGGGAGAACCCGTCCCCCAGTCCCCCAGCTCCCCCCTTGGAGGGCAAGAGGGAGGGAGACAGGAGACAGCACAAGGAGCCAGCAAAGTGGCCCCGGGCAACTGAGATGGACAGAGTGACTGTGCCTCACACAGCAAGCCCCCCTGCCCCCATGACTCTAGGATGGATCCCTCGGCACCTCAGGCAGCCCAGCCCCTGCTCTGCCTGCAGACGTGCGGCATCTCCCCACCCCAGACCGGCAGGAGTTCCAAGTCCACTATTAAATGATTCCGAGGCCTAGAGAGAAAAGAAAGGCTCCCCAGTTCTAGAAGCCAGCAAAAGACTGCTCCTAAAGCCAAAGACAGCACAAAAAATGTTAGACCACGCCCGTTCATCAATGCAGAAGTCCTAAATAAAACAGGATCAAAGAGCATCCAGGAGCAGAGAGAACTGTACCCCACGATCAAACAAGCTCTCTTTTCACGACTTCAAAGTGGTTAGAAATCTATTAACGTAAGTCATCACATTACTAGATTAAGGGGAAAAAAAAATCACCTGATGGTTTCCACAGATGCTAAAAAAAACTGGTCAATTCAACATCATTTCTCAATTAAAACAAAGCCCTCTTAATAAAACACGAATAAACAGCTCCATCCCTAGCATAATAATGTATATCTTGACCCCAAGGCCACCTTGCTGCCTCGTGACAGGACCATGTGAACCACACCCACCACTAGACAAGGGTGCTATCCTCACCACAAGGGGTCAAGGAAGAAGGAAATGTCATTATTTGCAGATAATCAGTATTATCCTGGAAAACTCAAGGTAATCAACTCAAAGATGCTCATAAATGAAAGAGAAGGCAGTAAGATGGGTGGGTACAAAATTAATATGCAACAGCTTTTATATATAAAATCACCAGCTGAAAGATACGAGAGCCAAGAGTCCATTTACAACAGCAACAAAAGACCAGACACCTAACAACAAACGTGCACGATCTACCTGAAGAAAATCAAATTCAAATGGCAGCACAGGACAAAGATGGCATTTTGAATCGTAGAGAAAACCTGCATCACTCAGCACCAGTGCTGGGGTGACTGAGGGGTACCTGCACTACAGCCAAGGTGGGCTGAAGCTCACTCTACAGAATAAACCCACAGAACCAGCGATAAATGTGGGAAACAAACGCGTGAAAATGAAAACACGAGCGCGTCTGTAAGTATAATTTCAAAGTGGGGAAAGGATTTTAAGATGACATCAAACTAAGAAGCTATTCACGGGCTTCCCTGGTGGCGCAGTGGTTGAGAGTCCGCCTGCCGATGCAGGGGACACGGGTTCGAGCCCCGGTCCGGGAAGATCCCACATGCCGTGGAGCGGCTGGGCCCGTGAGCCATGGCTGCTGAGCCTGCACGTCCGGAGCCTGTGCTCTGCAACGGGAGAAGCCGCAACAGTGAGAGGCCCGCGTACCGCAAAAAAAAAAACAACTAAGAAGCTATTCAGGAAGGGGAACTCCCTGGCGGTCCAGTGGTTAGGAGTCTGCGCTTTCACTGCCCAGAGCCCAGGTTTGATCCCTGGTCGGGGAGCTAAGATCCCGCAAGCCACACAGTGTGGCCAAAAAAAAAGGAAAAGACAGATACAACTGCAAATATAAAAATTAAAAACTAAATTCTACAAGTGAAAACATACCTCATTTCAAACCAAAAGACAAAAGAATGAAGGAGGAAAAAATATTTGCATCTCGTATCTTGAAGGGTTCACTTCCTCACAGGATGAAAGCTCCTACAAATCAATTAGAAACATAACAACAGCAAACAGAACCAGGCAAAGGATATGAACGCAGATTTCACAGAGGAGGAACCACAGGACACTAATCTTCGCCTCAGACATAAGAGAAACGCAGAGTAACCACCGAAGTCAGGATGCCAACAAAGCATTTTATTCTCACCTTAACTTCCAGGTGTTTTTCTAGTTTCCACAAGGAGCATGTTATTACCTTCATAATGAGAAAAAATACCATTCCGTCTCCAAATTGGTGAGGCCACACACGGTAGTTGGCTCACAGGAACTTTCTCTGATCCCAGAGTGTGTATTTCCAGAAATCCATTACATGGCCCTTTTAAGGTCTCAACAGCTGAGGAGGTTCTATTCTTGGAAAATATGCTGTTGACGTGTTTCACTTAAAAGTGGACTTGGAACATCCACTGATGTGTATGTGGTTGTATGTGAGACTGTGAATGACAGTGTTATTAGGGAAGGAAGCACGTCATTACCGTCACCTTCACGTACCATGCGTTCGGGAAAACAAGGGCCTCGTTTACCCTCAACAGATTCCAAGCAGCACGTGTGTACTCTCCATCTGCGCTGTCTCCCCGCAGACCCCTGGCTACCAGGGACCCAGCAGACTCAGAAACGCTAAGAGATGCACCCGACAAATAAATGCAAGCTGCAACGAGCATCCTGTATTTAAAGGTCTGAGGTTTTCCTAAGAATGTTTCGAGATGGTGGTGTAACTAAAACTCAAAGGCGATGTGAGATTACTCGTGCAGAAAGAAAACCCGAAGACACTCACGCAGGCTCATCCACCGCATGGCTGTGAACTGGGAACCTCCACCACAGGGTTCACACCAAATAAAGCCCTCTGGTCTCCCTGCAATTCACATCCAGGAAGAGACCCCACCGCCCACGGGCCTGTTGTCAAAGGGGCGACGGAGAACCAGGTAGAGAACTATTTCTACTCGGCCCGTTCATCCTGGGGGTGGTGGGGACTCAGAACCTGGGCCCAGCACACACGCCCACAGCGCCAGCATGATCCCGGGAGGCGGCCCTCCCTTCAAACCACCCACCCTCTCAGCTGCCCCGCAGGACAGGAGGGTCCGGCCTCACCTCCTGCCTCCCACCAGACATCCTGTGGTGGTCCGTCTGGTTGCACTTGGTGGAGAACTCGTCCTTCTTCACGATCTTGAGTGTCCACAACAAGGAGAAAGGGTAACGAGTCAGCCCCTAACCCCCACCAGAGCAGGCGTGCACCAGTCCCTCCCGCACCCACGCATCCCACTCATCTACAGGACCCCAAGAGGCCACCAGATCGCGGCTGCTCTAAGAAGGAAGGTTGGAACCCCCCTGAGCGCACGCTTCCCTCCCAGGGGGCCAGGCGTCGCTGTCCCCCGGGGCGTCCGAGAGCAGCACAGAGGGGCTGGCGCTCTCCTACTGAGATAGAGAACAGGCTTGCTCCCGGGCTGGCCACCTGCCAGGCCCACATCCGAGAGCAGAACGTCTGGTTCCAAGTTGATGCCCTTGCGAAGAGGAGAAAAAGGAACAGTGAGGAATCTTGCTTGGAAGGACAATTGGCTCTAACCAGAGGCAGAATCAGGGGAGGCTCCGGCAAGTGAATCTCTGAGGAGCGACAGCGGCATAGCGCACAGAAGGGCCGGGCCAGGGCCCGCTTCCCGGTCCTGCTGGCCGGCATGGGCGTGGTGCACAGCTGGGAAGACCCTGGCAAACAGCTGGCAGCAGGCCCGGGACGAAGTGAGGAGACCCAGCCCCTTACCTGCACACGCTGCCCCGCGTGCTCACCTGGACGTGGCCATTGTGGGGCCCCCTGTGGCCGTACATGCACTCCACTGTGGCCGACTTCCTCTCCATCAGGTGGATTCGGAACAAGGGCTTGAACCGCATCGGGTCGTCCACATGAGGGTCGTGGGGAGGCAGGTACATCCAGCCAATGATGAACAAGCCATCCACCTGTGCAGAGGTCCACACACGGCTGAGGGGGAGGCGGAGGCTCAGCATCCACACCCCCCAGATCACCACGAGGACCATTCCTGTCTTCACACTCCGGTCCCGCGGGGACCCTGGGGCCCCATCTAGCGCAGCAGGACGAGCACGGCCCCGCCCACCAGTGTGTGTTAATCGAAAAGTGGTTTATGAAACATGGTGACTAAAGTTGATAACGCTGCTCTATCACTGAAATCTACTAAGAAATAGAACTCAGTGCTCTCCCCACCCCTCAAAAAAAAAATAAAAATGTGAGGTGATGGGTACGTTAATTAACTAGACGGGAGAATCCTTCCACGGTGTACTTGTACATCAAATCAGATCACCACAATGTACGTTTTATATATCTTACAGTTTTGTCAATTATACCTAAATAAAGCTGAAAAAGTAACTAAATGTTTTAATAGAAAATATAGTGGTTAGCCCCAAATCCGAGCAAACCTTTTAGAGAGAACTTCCAGCTATGAAGTGGGGGTGGGTAGGTGCCGGGAGCACAAGCTAAAAGACATAAGAAAGAAGCAGGAATGATCCAGAAAGTGCGACACCCAGTAGGGCAACTGACCAGAGGAAAACGGGAGTGCTGCTTTCCACAGAAGAGACTCAGGAGGCAAAACAAAGCAGGCAGCACGAGGGCCTGCTTAGATCCTCGTTGTGAACAAGCCAGCTGTCGAAGGCGGTTCTGAGACCGTCAGGGAGCCTCGAGCGTGGACTGGGCCTCAGGTAATCCAGGAACTACTGCCACTGCTGTGAGGCGTGGTCAGGACCTCACATGTGTGGGAACGTGCGAAACACCCACATGGTTAGAGATCCACAATGAAGTACAGACATGAACTGACACGGGCCTGGGATCTGCTTTAAAATACGGAAAAGAAAAGGCAAAGTGGCAGAGACAGACACCGTGAACCTGGCGCACTATGGCCAACCTCTGAGTCCAGGAGGTGGGCGTCTGTGGGCGTTCACCCAGCCATTCCCACTACCCTTGTATGTGTTCAAAATGGCAAATGATAAAAGTGGTGATCAGGTCAAAGGAGGGGGCAGTCTCCAGGCACGTTCTCAGTGGAGGGGAGGGGGTGGCCTCTGTAGCCCACTGGGGATGCCCCAGCAGTCGCTCCTGCCTTCCTGGCGGAGCCTGGGTCCACAGCTTCCGGCTCTAGCGACAGAGGAGAGAACTTAATCGCCAACCGTCTGAGACAAGAGCCAATTGGCGGTGTTCTGTCATAGGCTCCATTTTCCCCTAATTATCCCCAGCTTTCAGAAGCCTTTTTTTTTTTTTTTAACTCTATTGCTCACTGCCAGTAAGACAAACAATTATCACCCTCCCCGACTAAAAGAAAGGAAAGAACCTGCCCATGCTGGGAGCTGTCTGTCTTGGCCCCTGTGAGAATGTTCTAAAAGCAAGGCTTCCCCAGTGATATTAAACAGAACAAATATAAAGCAAGTTTCTTAACAGATGTTTCCACCAAATTATAAAAAATATGAAGCAATATTTATCCCTGCCCAAACCCCACCTGGTGAGCAAAATACAGAGTGACGAAGTAACCAGTCACCCCGTGGCCTACATGAACCAGGCTCGGGGGAGGCCACAATGAGGCTCCCTGGGGGCCCCAAAGGCCACAGCAAGGCAGACCCGTGAGCCGTGACACGAGCTGCGGCCGGTCCCCTGGACTTGGCTTCTGGCCTGCCAAGCGCGTGTGCAGCGCCGGCCAAAGGGCACCTGGCTGTGTTTTCCCTGCACCATCAGCGGCAGCAACATCGAGGCCAGGCCCCTGCCCAGAGCTCAGCAAGTACAACGGCCCCACTCAGGTCCCGGCTTCTGTCCCAGAGGCACCACTCGTGCCTGGCAAGAGCACCGGCGAGGGCTGCATCCTGCTAGACACCGACACCAGTTAAGCCCAAGAAAAGTCAGATCTGAGTTTCTCAAATGGACCCAAAAATGAGCAGCTATTATATGCTTCTAGGCAAGTGACCTAGAAGCATATAAAAATTAAAACCAGAAGACTCTTCTCCTGGCTACGACCAAGGAGCTTGTATCAAACAGCGCCTCCTGCTGAGACCAGCTATAAAGCCTGAATAAAGTAAAGTTAAAATGCTGCTTGTAGACCTCAGGGGGCAAGCATGAAGAGAAGGGACAGACACCTGCCATGACACCAAGCCTAGGCCACTTGGTCCCCGGGTGGAGCGGGCCTGGCGTGGGCTTTCTGTCTAGGGCCAGCCTCCGAGGGCCCCACATGGCCTCCTTTTCTTTTAGCCTGCAGACCCGATTTAGGGCAACGAACCAGTGCACAAACCAACACTGGAGTGCCCCGGGGGTGTGAAGGCCGATGGCCCTGAGTGTCCAAGAGGCAGGGACCGGGGAAGGCATCCCGTCACCACGAAGTTCGTGGGTGTGGCAGAAGCCAAGAGCTACTTAAAATGAATCTCTGCTCGCTAGGAAAATAAAACCTGGCCCAATGAGTCTTTGCGAACAACTGGCCTGCCCCTTGGAGGGAGGACGCAGTCCCGTCCGCAAGAACCCAGGCCCGGCGCTCTGGGACTTACCACCACGTTCAGCAGTCCTCCATACGGCCCGATATCTGGCTGCCACAGTCCCAAAATGTGTCTGTATCGGTGAAGCACTACAGGGAGAGAGAGAGGACAGGACTTCATCAGAGCCAGCTGATCTTCACTTTACAGTCAATAATCGGAGGAAAGGGCGTGAGGAAGAGGAGGGACGTGTGAAGAAATCCCTCACGGAGGCTCGTAACAGAGCCTTGCAAACAAATGTGGATTCAAGCAAATATTACAAGTGTCTAAATCATTCTAAGAGAGAAAATGTAACAGACAACTGGGTCATTTTGAAACCCAGCCTCTGCGTATCAGCTCCAATGACAAGGAACTGCTGCTTCGAAGGACGTGCAGTGGGCGCCCCTGTGAAGCAATGAACCGCCCCTCCCGTCAGTCTACACAGCGGAGGAGACGTGGGACTCTTTACCAGGGGCAGAGTCCAAAACATCATGGGGCTGTAGAGTAAGATTTAATTGGATCATCTGTCTTTCTTTTACACACACACACACACACACACACACATTCCCCCTTATTTCAAAAGCAGCGCGTGTATATTCACTGAGGGCAACGGGAGAAAAGGGCACCTGATGCCGACCTGAGACCCCACTGCACGGCCACGGCCAGCACAGTAAATGCCCTGGGAAGAGTCCTTCGCTTCCATTTCCTCTGCATGTGTATTTGTTGAGTGAACAGTGAACAAGTGAAAGAATGAGCAAACTGCACAAAGAAGACAACCAGCTCATGCAGGGCCCTGCCTGCCAGCTTCAGGGTCTGGGGTCTCTTTGCAGCCAGCGTGTGGTGGTAAAGTTTATATGTCAACTGGACTTGGCCATGGGGGGGCCAGACATTCGTAGTCAAACATTATTCTGGTATGTCTGTGTTCCCGGATAAGATTAACATTTAAATCTGTGGACAGAGAAAGCAGATTGCCCCCCCTAGTGTGGTGGGCCTTGTCCAATCAGTTGAAGGCCCGAGCAGAAGAAGGCTGGTGCTCCCACCAGTAAGGAGACACTCCTGCTGCCTGGCTGCAGGCTGGGATATCAGCCTTTTCTAACTTCGAACTCTAACTAAATCATGGGCTCTTCCTGAAGAGGACAAAACGGCTAACCCTCCCACAAACACAGGGGAATTTTCTCCTGCCCGACTGCGTTGAGCTGGGACATTGGTCTTTTCCAGCCTCTGGATTCGAACTGAAACATGGGCTCTTCCTGGGTCTGGAGGCTGCCGGATTTCAGACTGGAACTACACCATCAGCTCCTGTGGGTCTCCAGCCTGCTGACTGGAGATCCTGGGACTTGTCAGCCTCCATAGCTGTGCGACCTAATTCCTTATAATCATCTCTTTATACATGAAGAAATTGGTTCTGTGTCTGAAAACCCTGGCTAATACTCAGTGGGAGCCATGGACGGTCTCCAAGTGCTGGAGCTGCATCATCACAACCGACTTCAGGAAGGAAGACCAAGCAGCAGAGCCCAGAGGGACCTGAGCCCAGACAGCAGTTCTCCAGCCACCACTTGGTCTGGGGAACAGAGAAGAGGAACATGAGGCCAGAACCATCCCAAGCCTGCAGGGCATGCTGACCGGCTGGTGGGAAAATACCAGCCGTTCCCTAGGTTTCAGCCTAAAGACACACTTCTCTAAATGAGCCTCGATGGTCTACATGGCGCCTGCCACTCATGCCGTGTGCAATCCTCTGAGTCGGTTTACAAGACACACATTAAAGTCAGTGGTTATTTTATGGCCATACCCTGATGGGTTTTGTGTTTGTTAAACAAGCAATAATAAGCAGGGTCAGGAGCCATAAACAAATACTGAACTCAGACAGTGCAACACACACTCAGGTGTTTAGGGGTGAAATTGACTGATGGCTGCCAGTTATCTTGAAATGCATCGCAAAACAGGATGGATGGAGGGACAGGTGTGTGGGAGTGAAGTGGAGCAGGGTGCTATGGAATCGGGTAAATGGGTGTTCACTGTATAATTCTTTCTACTTTTCTGTGTGTTTTAAAAATTTCACGATAAAATAGTGGATAAAAAATTAAATGGGCCCATATAGCATGGTCTTCTCTTGTCTCCCCTCCCCTCATCTCCCAACTTGACTGCTGACAACGTCTGGTTCTTTCCAAGATCAATCAATCTGATCTCGAAGCCCCTGGAAAGACTGTTCAAAGAATACGCCCCAGACTCAGCAATTCCCAAAGGGGAGCTCCTTGTTTTGCTTTAAAAGCAACATCTCTTTGAAATAAAAGTTCAGCCTCCCATGTGTGCTTAGAGCAGCAACTGTCTCTGGATTTTAAGCTCTGTGCCCATTAGAAGACTCAGGTGTGCCCCTCGCCCCCGCTGACACGACGCTGGCTCGCCCAGCCTGGGCCCACCCAGGACAATCCGAGGGGAGGTCAGAGACCAACGTCGTCATGTGGACCGTGAGGCACGGGGTTTCCTCAGGCCACGTGACACCTGTGTTCTATAACGTGTTCTTTAAGAAGTCTCAGAGTTAGTCTGGCAGAAGTGACCTGAAAGACTCAGCAAGTCCAGGCAGCACTCAGACAGAAGGAGTCCACTTGAGTCACATGAAACTCTAGGTGTCAGGAGTGGGAGGGCAGCCTGTCCCCACGGCGACCTTGTGTGCCCGGGGGCCTGCTGGGCAGGGCAGCTCTAAGGCGTCACCACCACAGGAGGTACGGAGCACGATGAGCTCAGGCACCGGCCCCTGTGCTCTCCTCTGACCCGCACCCGGACCCTGCCTAGGGCACACAAGGGGCCTGCGGGCTTAAGACAGAATCCACAGCACCTCCTGGCCCAGGCGCTGACCACACCCCAGGGCTCCTCGCCTGGAAGAAGATTCCAGCTCAACAAGTCCTCCCGACGCTGTTTCCAAACAACCACTGACCATGCAGGAGAGTAAACGGGATTAAGTCCCAATGACACCGGCTCAGGTGCAGACGGCGGGCTTGGGACCTAGGACAGCAAGTGGACTGGGTCAGACCCTTCGGGTGCTCTCCTGTCAGAGACAGGTGTGCTGAAAGGGCCCAGCTCTCAGGAGACCACAGAAGACAGGCATTCATGGGCAAGGGGACCCAAACACCAGAGAACCACACTTAAACTCAGTCAGAATAACGACAACACTCCTGCTCTCAGCCCCACGAAGCAGGACTTGGGCCTTCCAGAATGAACACCAGCTCAGAGACTCTTCCAACCATTGATCCCCGAGGTCAGCATAGTTGTGTTCAGAAAACCATCCCTGGCTCTAACACAACCCTCCTATTCCCCAAAATAGGAACAACAGTCCAAGATGGCTAAGGGGCGGCTCAGCTCAGGAGCTAACAGGAAAAGAGTCCTAGGCAGGGTTCTCATCTGCCAACAGGAAGGGTCACTTAACAAGCCAAGTGGGAAACTCCGATACACTGGAAAACACCCAGCCCAAAAGATCCAGCTCTCCTTGCACAGCATGCTCTGATACTGAGCAGTCGCTTCCCTGCTGTCCTACCAGCAGCTGTCATTGCCCCCCACACTCGGGACAGCGGCCCACCACCCAGCAAGGCCATAACATCATTCCTGAATCACCACATCTGTCGCTGCAGAACTGAGGTTTCTTGCCCAAAGGCAAATCATACATGCAACTAATGGTATCTCCCGCCACCTGCTAGAAGCTTTTGGTAATTAGAATAAAATCAGAGGAGGGAACACTTCCAAACTCATTCTACGAGGCCGGCATTACCCTGATACTAAAACCAGACACAGACAGCACGATAAAACAAAATTACAGGCCAATATTCCTGATGAACATAGATGCAAAAATCCTCAACAAAATATCGTCAAACCAAAATGGATCATAAACCATGACCAAGTGGGATTTATCCCAGGGATGCAAGGATGGTGCAACATCCACTAATCAATCAATGTACTACACCACATTTACAACATGAAGGCTAAAAAATCACATGACCATCTCAATACAAGCAGAAAAGGCTTCTGACAAAATTCAACATCCATTTATGATAAATGGGTATGGAGAGAATGTACCTCAACACAGTAAAGGCCATGTATGACAAACCCACAGCCAGTATCACACTCAAAATGAAAAGCTGAAATCTTTTGAAAGACAAGGATGCCCACTCTCCCCACTTTCATTCAATGTAGGATTGGAAGTCCTAGCCAGAGCAATTAGGCAAGAAAAAGAAATAAAAGGTACTCAAATTGAAAAAGAAGAAGTAAGACAGTCACTATTTGCAGATGACATGATACTATATAGAGAAAATCCTAAGGACACCACCAAAAAGCTATTAGAGCTAATACATGAACTCAGTAACATTGCAGGATACAAAATCAATACACAGAACAAAATCAGGAGAAACATTCCATAGACACGTAAGTAGCAGAGGGTCTCTCCTCTCTCAGACGTACATACCGTTGGTGCCCCACTGCCCTTTCCAGGAGCACCCTTCTGCTTTATTCTTACCAATGGTCTCCTTCCTTCCTCAGTAACCATCCTGCAATGTGCTCTTGGCTCCAGTTGGCAGACTGGGCCTTCCCCTCCAAAGACTCTACCCTGTGTTATCTGCACCTGAGGATTAAAAGTGGTCTGTCTGTCTCCTCACCAGTGGAGGGGGGCGGTTTCCACCAAATTCCTCATATCTACTCGAGCAATCTGAAGCACTGCCAAGATGCTGGGTGTGAACCTCAAAACCCAGAGCCCTACAGGTACACGACGTTATTTTTAAGTTCAAAGTGCACTCGGACAGTCACCATCGATTAGCACATACAGACACGTGTTAGACCCATCGTAAAGGCAATATACCCCCTAGGACACTCCCGACGCCTTACAGACATGGATTATCAAGACCATCAGGAAGCTACATACACACACCGAGAGCAGCTGATCTGGGCCACAAGGCTGTGGGGAGATATCATCTCTTGGGTCCAAGGGAACGTGGCCCAGAGGACTTCAGAGGACGAGGGGACACGAGGCCCCACGGCTCTAGGAAGAGCACAAGTGGATGAGGAACAGCCCCAGGGCCTTGTTCCTTACAAGCCAGTCATCACAGCACACGTCTCTGGAGCTTTGGTGAGTGTCAGAGGATGAATTCCGAGCCGCCCTCGGTTAGGACACACTAGGACGCTGGAACACAGAACACCTGGGCGTACAGAGGTTTCAAATTCAGTTGAAACTGGTTTTTTGTTCACGCACGTACGTTTTTCACTGATGTTTTAGGAGACCATCCAGGTAACAGACCAGTCCACAGAGAAAGGCAACCAATGCTGACAACTGGTTATTTTCATTATGTTTTCTAGATCTTTCAAGTTTTCTACTGTATTTTTATATCTACACTCACACCTCAATGGGACAGTAGTGCCCAATTAAAACAAGTCTGCAATACAGCTACAAGCAGCTGGGGGGCATCACGGCATGTGGCTCTCGTCGGACGTGGTCTCCGAGAAGCACGGTAGGAAATCTGGACGCAGAACTCGTCCTCATCAGGAAGCTTCTGCCCACCGCTTGGGGACAAAAAGAATGCCCCCCAAAACAACTCTAGGTGCTTCCTAGGTCCTGGCCACCCCCAGAGGTGGGTCAGAATTCCACACTAGCCCTATGGTATTAAGTTCCAGATGGGCTGTTGTTCCAGAAGAAGTCTGTGACAGCGGTGTGACATAATGGACCTCTAAGTGCTTGTCTGCTTGTATCGAAAATCCCGCGGCACCCAGTTCCCGTCAGCACAGCCAGTGTCATTGATCCGCTGTGCTCATCAATACCCGCTACGTCACCGTCTCTCCTGTGGGGCTGGAGAAGGCACCAGGGCTCACTGACTGCTAAGCAGGGAGAGCAGCGCAGTCCATGACAAAATGTTCTAGAGAGCCTACTGCTGAGATGGCAGGGAAAAGAACGGAACTTGTGTCCTCATAGCCAGCCGGCCCAGCCCCACACTTGTGGTGATCGCTCCCACACCCATCCCCCCAGGGCCTGGGTGACACACAAGGTGGGTTTGTTAGCCCAGACAAGCCCCCAAAGCATGCTGCCCACACCCAGGCAGCCCTGTCCGGACCCCAGGATAACCCCGAGTAAAATGGGGCCAGCCAAGCACATGGCAGCTAGGTGGCTGGAGTCTGATGGGGGTTAGGAGGAAATCCACAAACGACTCTATTTCCTCTACTCTGAGTAGGTTTTGTTAGAAACTGGGCACTTCTTTTTTTTTTTTTTTAAAGATCATTTTTGATATGGACCAGTTTTAAAGTCTTTATTAACTTTGTTACAATACTGCTTCCGCTTTATGTTTCGGGTTTCTTGGCCACTAGGCATGTGGGATCTTAGCTCCCTGACCAGGGATTGAACCCAAGCCCCCTGCATTGGAAGGCGAAGTCTTAACCGCTGGACTACCAAGGAAGTCCCGAAACCGTGCACCTCTAAGACCCAGGAGTGGGTCTGCCCCATGGTGGCAACACCGACATGAGGAGCACTCGGAGGGGTGGAGTAAAGAGCAGAAGGGTGTCCCTGTGCTTCTTGAAACATAAAAACAGCTTTCGGGACTTCCCTGGTGGCTCAGTGGTTAAGAATCTACCTGCCAACGCAGGGGACACACGTTTGATCCCTGGTCCGGGAAGATCCCACATGCCGTAGAGCAACTAAGCCCACGAGCCACAACAACTGAAGCCTGTGCACCCTAGAGCCTGCAGGCTGCAACTACTGAGCCCACGTGCCGCAACTACTGAAGCCGCGCACCTAGAGCCCACGCTCCACAACAAGAGAAGCCACCGCAATGAGAAGCCTGCGCACTGCAATGAAGAGTAGCCCCCGCTTGCTGCAACTAGAGAAAGCCCGCGCGCAGCAATGGAGACCCAACGCAGCCAAAAATAAGTAAATAAAATTAGTAACTTAAAGAAAAAAAAACAGCTTTCAGTGCATCTCGGCTCAACCCAATAAAAGGCAGGGACAGCGGGCTTCCCTGGTGGCGCAGTGGTTGAGAGTCCGCCTGCCGATGCAGGGGACACAGGTTCGTGCCCCGGTCTGGGAAGATCCCACATGCCGCGGAGCGGCTGGGCCCGTGAGCCATGGCCGCTGAGCCTGCGCGTCCGGAGCCTGTGCTCCGCAACGGAAGAGGCCACAGCAGTGAGAGGCCCGCGTACCGCAAAAAAAAAAAAAAAAAAAAAAGGCAGGGACAGCATTCATCACCTATGGAATGTGGCTTAGAAAATCTCCAGAGCTCAAGTAATGCCAATCGAAGGAAGAATCAGGACCTAAGTAATCAACTGTTTCTACACACTTTTGTCGTGTGTGTGTATGTACACTTTTGAATTGACAAATGCTGTGCAAACGTGACTGACTAATAAAGCCCAGATGTGAATGCTTACGTTCCATTTTGCAATAGAAAGGTGTTGAGGCTTCCACTCTGCCTTAAGAAGTGATAAATTTTAAAATGCACAGCAACATGGTGATCTTGCTTGGTACAACCCAAAAACCCAAAGCTGCTGCGGACACCCAGCCCGTCTGTGCAGCTGCCCTGGAGTCGCCGCTCAAGAGTGACCCTGGTTGTGCCAAGCCACGGAGGACGCTGCAGCAAAGTGCAAACCAGCAAACGCCAAGGAGGTCAGCTCAATCTCGGGGCCGAAGCTGCCTCGTGCTGTGAGTGAGAGGCCCTATCCATGCAGCTTCTCGGTCTTGCTCACCCACAAAAGCGGAAGCCAGCAGGAGATACGTACGGCAGGTGTAAACATCTCTGTATTCCATGTGCTCGTAATCGGGAAGAATTTTCATGAAACGGCCCGACTTCACACGAGGGTTTATACCTGAACAGACACAGCAGGGAAAGGGCTGAAGATGGTTCTGCCTTCTCGACTGTAGAAACCATTTTCACAGGACTCAACACCTGTCCCTCACCGACATCACACGCTTCCCTACATCCTCGACCCCCAGAACCAAGCGGTTGCCAAGGAGGCAGGTCTGGCCAAGAAGGAATTGTGGTGACAGGTGCTCCTGTCAGTCAGTGATCCACACCAGGAACTCATGATGGCCGGCCCGCTCGGGACCCCCTCCGGGCTCTCTCCCCATCACCCACCACAATCAGCGGGGCTCACCGAGGTGGGAGGGCAGAGGTCGCAGCTCACAGATATTTGGGGTGGCTGTGTAGGGAACCCTGTGCCCCGCTGCACACCTGGCATTGTCCTGCACGTGTGTGTTTTGTTTTTGACAAAGGACCGTGTTTGCCAGCCTCCTAACTCAATCAGACCCCTTCACCCCTGGACTGAGGTAGCTGACTCTACCATCTAAGCAGGAACTAGGGACGACTGTCTTCTACCACCTATTCCAGAAGCTAAGTGATTTTCTCCTGGATAAGGCCTTCAAAGCAAATTCACAAAAACACAGTTCCTGCACTGTGAAGAGGAAAACTGAAGCTCGCTTTGGCCGGGGCAGATCAAATGCTCAGGGGTGCTGATAACAGATAATATGAATCAGTCTCTGCATTTGGCAACCATGTTCAAGGGGTTAAGAACCAGCAGTCAAAGAAGTCTCCAGATGTCCTCCTTTGCCTCACGGTGACCTCACCGTGGCCCTTGTCCCCTCTCCCTGGCCCACCTGGACCTCCCCCTCTCTCCTACTCACCTGCCCATCCACCTGTGTCCAGACGTCCCCTCCACAGGACAGATGCCACCAAGGCCCGGGCAACCCCTCTGCCCACAGCTGAGATGAGCTCTGTGGGGGCCTTCATTCTCACACGTGTTCTCCTCTGGGTGCTTCAGCCCCCAACACCTAGCAGGTACAAGCACCTGCCTCCCTCCAGGAGTATTTTGAGGGCTTACAACTCTTAGACAGAACTCAAGTGGCTTTGAGTCGGTATCATCAAATGGCCTAACAAACTCAAAAAGCAGTGAGATGATAAGGACTTCTCATATTAGATCCTCATGGAAACAGCTGACCGTCCCCAAAGCCGGGAACCTCTCGTTTCTGTGCGCTCACAGGGACTCCTGTGGGGAGTGTGCCTCTGACTTGGACACGACGCCCATAGCGAGGGCGGCCTCCTGGATTCTCTGCTCTGGGAGACTTAAGACACGGACGCTGGGGAGCAACACTGAAGCAGAGAGTGGAGCGGAGCCCTGGGGGCACCCCCAGGATGGAGGGCGGGACGGGAGGGAAGGGGACACAACCACCTTTCCAGCCCTGGAACTCCGGGCTCTGCAGGGTTCAAAGTGGCACTGTTCTCACCACTGAGACCACAAGACAGGAAGGAGTTACATTTTCACGAGACGTGACCACTCGGGCCCCAAGACCCACTTGCCCTGGAGACACGCATTCTCTTGGGTGGGTGGGACATGAAGCAGAGGCCAGAGAAGAAACCAAAGTGCGAAGCAGCACAGGGAAGGAGGCCGGGAGGCCTTGCGCAGACCAGCCCTGCCCTGGGCGTCAGGACCAAGGACAGCGGCACGGGGGGGGGGGGGGGGGCTAGGTCGGGATGGCGTCTGAGGGTGGCTGAGGATGCAGCCCGAGCCCCTCGGCAAGCGCGGAGAAGGGGATGCGGGGAGGTGCCAGAGGTGAGGCTGGGACACACAGGGCTCCCAGAGAAGGTGGGAGGGGGCAACAGCCTCGAAGGCACAGCCAAGCGCCAACATCGAGAACCACACGTGCCCAGGGCGGCCGGGGAAGGTCCACGAAGAACTTAGAGCCTCCAACAGGAGATCTCCCCACTCGTGAGCAAATTCTAACCCAGGAACACTGGCCAATCCAACATCCCAAATGGCCACGGGATCGAGGTGGAGAGAAGTCTGATGGGATGAAGAAATCAGCCCAGATTCAGGGACCGACTGCACCCCCCCTGGGCTGTCTCCCCACAGAGCTGATGCTCCGCAGAAGTCCACACTCTACCTGTGCGGGGGATGCGGGACAAGGAGGAGAGGCGTCTCCCAGGGGGACTCTGAGAGCAGCAAATCCACTGAAAAGAGGGAACACAGCAAGCGACACCAACGAGCAAGCGCCTGACACTGGAAGGAAGCCTCCAGCACGCTGGCTCCCACCCAGCAGCCTGGCCCCCGGGAAGTCCCTCCATCCTGAATCACAGGTTTTTCCGAGCAGGAGCCCGGTCCCCAGCCTCTCGGTGTTTAAGTAAGAAGCATCATCTGGTCCAGGTGTTCAGGGCAGAGCTGGTGCAGAGTTCAAAAGAATGTGTAAGCCAGGGCTTCCCTGGTGGCGCAGTGGTTGAGAGTCCGCCTGCCGATGCAGGGGACACGGGTTCGTGCCCCGGTCCGGGAAGATCCCACATGCCGCGGAGCAGCTGGGCCCGTGAGCCATGGTCGCTGAGCCTGCGCGTCCGGAGCCTGTGCTCCGCAACGGGAGAGGCCGCAACAGTGAGAGGCCCGCATACCACAAATAAAATAAAGAATGTGTAAGCCAAAATCTACCAAGATGGTTTTAAGATGAACACTTAAGGTCCTTTTCAGAGAGGTCAACAGGTCAACCTCAGGCCAAAGAGGAGTGGGCCATCATGATCCTTCTTTCCCCGTCCTTTACTACCCAGCCCCGAGTGTTAACAACACACGCCACACCCCGCTGGGCAGGGACAGGCGGGCTGCTCCCCGCGGGACGGTGTGCCCACTGCCCCTGGGTGATGTCAGTGCCAACGGACACCCTCACAGCCTCACGCAAAGGGCCCTGAGGAAGGGCCAGCAGAGAGGTGCTTGGGGTCGGGGGCTCTAGGCATCACGGAGCATTGCTGGCGACTCTGGAAAGCAAAGGGGCGGGGACAAGAAATGGGGGCGCTGGGAGACTCAACGTGCCTGCAGGAAACAAGCCAAGGAAGGGCCGGGGCTGGTGCGGTCAGGGTGGCGGGGAGGGGCCCTGGCAGCTGTCACGGCTGCATGTCACAGTTGCTCCTGGTGTCCACGTCTCCAACCAGGCTGCGGGCCTGGGATCTAGAGAGACGGGCACCTCCAAGCACACCAGAGTCGTTTCCAGGGCGGCCACGTTCCCCAGAGGAAAGACACCTTCATCCACCTGCGCTGCAAAATCAGGGTCATGATTCACTCAGAAAGGGAGAAGAGAGCCCCCGACCTTGTCAGTGCTCTTACTACCAGCGCTGTCTCTACAATGTCAAAACTGAACTTAAAGCGTATCTGAGAACAGACCTGTGGGCTGAGGGCCATGGACTTTTATTTTCCGTGGCTGATGTCTCTGAGCACCTGCTTCTGGAACAAGTTAACAGAAGATGGTGACAGATTAACTTACACTTCGCGTAGACGTCTCGACAAGACACGCCCGTGATCTCCAGCTTCCGCAAGTTTTCACAAACGCCGTACTCTGCAACAAGAAACGTTTGCTGGAAATTACAGTCAAGAAGTCATAAAGCAGCAGAAATATTAATAGACAGACGTGCAGGTGGGGGTGGAGCAGGCACGCCTCAGCCTTGACCTTGTCTTCTCAGCCTGACCCTTCTTTCACTGTGGAGATTTCATGGCCCTTCTCCACATTCAGTCAACACCCTCACTCACCAACGAAGCCACTACTCTATTTTTAGGCAACTCCACTCCGCATGAAATAGCAACCTGCCATGTCTATTCTGATAAGCTCTAGAAACCTAATCGCTCAAACTCACAACCAGACACCCTGGTTTATGACCACGGTGTGGCAGAAACTCAGAGTCTGGAGACGATGCAAGTTCCCATGGAAATGAGACCATCACAGGGTTCCACGAAGGCCCCCCTAACCCCCTCCTGATTCTGTGAAACGAAGACACAGCTGGGGCTGCCCAGGACGGCCTTGAAGCAAATCCCTGACACCCACCTCCACGGCCAGCGCTCTGCCCCACCTCCGGGAGAGAAACCCAGGCGTGGAGAGGTTGGTGACTCAGCAGTCCTTCCAGAAGGGGGACTGCAGTCTGGCCAGCAAAAGGCTGTCCACCTCATCACATCACAGACCCCACCCCGGCCCCGAGGCCTGGTCTTTTCAGTGGAATGGATGGTGACACTAGCCCAATGCTTCTGTGAGGATTTTGACCACATCCAAGCCAAGCTCAAGATGCAGACGGTGGAGAAACCAGTTGGGGCAAGGCGGTTAGCACCTGGCAAACCTCCCCGAGATGGGCCTGCCCGATGGTGCTGCTTCCCCTGCTTCCACTGCTGACGAGCAGACCATGGCCTTGCCCGTCACCAGACAAAAACACACGTTTTATCCTCCTGCCAGGAAGAATGTGGACTCCACTCTGGAGTGTTATGCAAGTTACAAGAACTTGTCAGGAACTAGATAACAAAATGTGCTTGTTTGTGACCTTGGACGGGGTGACACCTGCATGTCACATGAGTCACCAGCAACTGAGAGGCCCTGGTTTGTCAAAATCCTTGCAGACCATGCCAGGGACCAGCTGGAAGGGCCACTCCCGCCCTTGTTGGCGACCAAGCTGCAGCTGGTCTACCGGTGCTCTTGAGAAGAGCTCTGCTCCACAACGAGCTGTCTTCATGATTCCCCGTCTGCTCTGGGATGTCCACCACAGCCAGGTGGCCCTCCTGACGACCACAGTGGCTGTCACCACCTCGTGTGCTCTCCATAAACAGTGTCCTTCCCTCACACCAACCAGGCACTCCAAAACCGTCACCGCACAAGACTGGTGCCTCGGTTTGTTTCCTATGTGATGCTAAAGGACAGGTCCTCTCCCGGTTCCAGCAGTGACCAGCGCACGGGATAGATGAGATGCACCTCTTGCTGCCTTGTTGACGAGACAGTTTGGGAGCCGGGGTACGGGTGGGGCGCGGGGTAGTCTTCTCTGAACTGCGCGCTTTTGTGATACATGTGGACACTCTGCCGGTGAGATGCAGGGCACAGACCCAAGGCGCATCCGAGTGTGCCCCGGCGGCCTGCAGCACACCGAAGCAGCAGTGTTGCCCCACAGCATCTGCCGACCCAGCGGGTGATGTTCGCGCCTGAGCCCAGCGATCCTCCGACCTGCGAGAGACAACGCACCTCATCCCAGCACCCGCTCAGACTTCCAAGCGATTCTAAGGTTTTTAGCCAGGATGACCAAATTGTCAAGAATCTCTGCACATCGTGTCAAGAGAAGGTGCTGATAATATCACACAAGAGATGACCCTGCACGAGCAGACAAACCATCCACAGGAACACCACTAGCAATCAAAAGAAAAGCAAAAGCATGATGCAGTGCTCATAAATACAGCAATGCTTAGTGGGTTTTTCTTAATGTTCCCAAAAGATACTAAATTCACCGAAGCAGAACAATGTCATTCTGACCCAACTGCTCCTTCAAGAAATGTTCAGTATTTTTCAGATGATGGAAAAATCTTTTTTTCTTTAAACAGTGGCTCGGAACAATTCCACATACTCTGACTGTTCCATAAACCTTCCCATAAGTCATCAGGGAAAGTGCCCTTAAAATAGCATTAAGGCCAGTGTACATGCAGAACCACGGATCCTTCCCCCTAGAAAAACTCACCAGTGTTAACGCCATCCTACCCAAGACCAGCATTAACGCCGTCCTACCCAAGATGGTTAAAGTTAGCACAGCAAACCGTGCTGCCCACAGCTGCTTTCTAAGTGCCAAATTTGGGTTGCAGGCTGCCGATTCAAATACTTTCCTTGCTAATCTATGACATAAAGTAGCTTGTGAAAGTCTGTTTTCAAAGTGTCTACTCCAAAAATGGCAGCAAGTAAAAAGAAAGTTGGGAAGGGGGAGAAAAGTGGGTCAGCTGGACTTGAGGAAATTTAAATTAACCATGGAATTACCATATGATACAGCTATATCCTATTTCTGGGTACGTACCCAAAAGAGATGAAAGCAGAGACTCAGAGATGTTTGTACACCCATGTTTATAGCAGCACTACTCACGATAGCCAAGAAGGGGAAGCAACCCAAGCGCCCATCGATGGATGATGGGCAAGCAAAACAGGGTCCATCCACACGATGGAATATTATTCAGCCTTAAAAAGGAAGGAGAGTCTGACACCTGCTATAGCCTGGCCGAACCTTGAGGACGCTGTGCTGAGTGAGATAAGCAGTCACAAAAGGACAATATTGTATGACTCCACTTATATGACGTCCCTATAGAATAGCCAAATTTCACAGAGACAGAAAGTAGAATGGTGAGTGCAGGGGCTGAGAAAGGGAAAACGGGGACTCAGTGTCAGCTGGATGAGACGGAAAGGTTCTGGAGACGATGGGGGTGACGGCTGCACAACAGTGTGAACGCACTCAACACCACTAAACTGTAGCTTAAAAATGGTTAAAGTGCCCAATTTTATTTTGTGTATATGTTCCCACAATAAAAAAATTAAGTTGCCACTTCAAATACTCCAATCAGAAAATTTCCAGAAAGCTATTGAACAAATGTTTTGCCAAGACGGAAAAAGAGCCCAGGAATCTGGGCCAAGTCGACACTGAAGCTCCGTCCTCTGGTGACCTGACTGCCAGGGGCGCACTTCCTGTCCAGTGAGGTCAGTACTGTGTGACGGTCATTACCGAAAACCCCTGCACCCAGAGCATGTGTCTGAATGTGCAGGAAGTCTATTCAGTCTCTGCGGGTGGGAATGGGTGAGAAGAGTTTTCTCTCTCCCTCTTTTCCACTCTCTTGCCCCTACAGGAGAACCTAAGGAACACATGCTGCTTCCTGAGGCTCCTTCCCTCGAAGAGATTAACAGAGATTAACGGAGGCAGTACCTGTGCCAGCCGTGGCTGAGATGTGCACGCTCTCTGCATCGGAATGGAACATGACAAAGTTAACATCATAATTCTATGCACTGCACCAGCCTTGGTACCTGCAATTAGAGGGAACTTAGCCCCATGCTCCCCATAAATGCCACTTATAAGGGTCCCTGCCACGTTGGAAGGGCACAGCACTAAGACAGTCTCTGAAGCAAGCTGGTGGGCACACAAGATAAGGCTGGAAAGGGGGTGGTCTCCTGGTCCTGCCAGAGCTGGGAGTCCACAGGAAACGCAGAAGCACTAAAGAGTCTCAGGTAGAAAAGCAGCCTGGACTGGATAACCTGTGGGTGGAGCCAGTGGAGACACACCTGGAGACGCAGGTGGGGGGGGTCCCGTGAGGAGGCCACTGCACCACCAGGTAAGTCAGAGGTGGCAGGAAAGGATGGGGGAACCCAGCTGTGGCCCCCGGCAGGCAGGAGAGAGTGGGAGAAGGAAGAGTGGAGGAGCGCTGCGGGCTTGTTTCCCACCTGCTGTAAACTCACACAGTTTTCCAAATAAAACCAAAAGGCAGTATTGATTGCAAATTTAGCGCATTTCTGTTTGCACTAAATTAGGGGATAATTATATCCCTTAATAAAATATGGTTAAAACTTTACTTCCGAGAGACTTCCCTGGTGGTCCAGCAGTAAAGAATACGCCTTCCAACGTAGGGGACTCGGGTTTGATACCTGGTGGGGGAACTAAGATCCCACATGTCACGGGACAACTAAGCCCACGCACCACAACAACTGAGCTCGCGCACCTCGATGAGAGAGCCCGCAGGCCGCAAACTAGAGAGCCCACGCGCCCTGGAGCCTGCGCACCACAACTAGAGAGAGAAAACCTGCACGCCACAACTAGAGAGAAGCCCTCACGCCGCAAGGAAGAGCCAGCGCCAAAGTGAAAGATCCTGCGTGTCGCAACTAAGACCCAACGGAGCCGAAAAAATAAATAAATAAGGAAAATAAATAAATAAAACCTTTACTTCTGAGGCTGATAAAGGAGGCAGAGGCAGGGGAGGGAGCTGGTGGGGAGGGGGCTCCGCCAGGCTCAGGGGTGTCAGGCAACTGGCCCCCAGGCTTCCTGACACAACTGTTCCGAGGACACCCCTGCGACAGCACAGTGCCGCTTCCAAACCCCTGTGTGTCCCCCAGCTCGCTGCTTTCCTTAGCTGTTACTATAACTGCATGAAATGCCTTTTTTTTTTTTTTTTTTGATAATGTAGCAGATCTGGAAAAACACTGTGCAGCCAGCTCATCTTAGGATGGGAAGAATGTAAAAACCAAAACCTGGATACAGCCCATAGGCATCTCCTATTCAACACCTAGAATATTCGGGATGCTAACCAATAGTTCCCAAGAACAGCTGACAGCGCCTACATACTCCACGCGACTTCTTCCCAACCAGCTCCACCCCTGCAAAGATGAACAGTCTTGGTGCCAACAGCAGCCTCGAGAAGCCTCGCCCTGCCAGCCAGAGGACGCTGACCCTGTCCAGCTCCACGACAGGTATCCCTGGCCAAGGGAGCCCCACTCCAGCTGAAGCCCACCTGTCATGCCCGGACACTTCTTCCTGGTGCACACACACCTGCTCGGTCTCGCCAGCCACTCGTGAGACCAGGAGGTAAGCAGAGTCTGACTCTGCCATCACCTCGCCCCGGACCCCTTCTCAGATTTCAGACACTTCCCGACTCTCCACTAATACTCCTCATACAGGCTTGGCTACTCTGGGTTTCCTCCCCTGTCCATCACCACTGGGCGGACAGTGAGGGTGTCACTGGCAAAGGATGCTGACTCATGAGTTAAAACCCAGGCCGCCTCCTGACCGGTCCTGGCTTTCTCACAGGACACCTGTTCCTCCAAGACGCCCTTGTATTTGCACACTCTTTCCAGCCAGAAAGACAAACCAAGATCCTCAAATGCATTATGTAATCACTTTGGAAACACAGGGAAACAGTGAAAACGGCCCATCAGTTCTTCCTGGCAAGGCAACCATATCTGCCCCATTAAGCAAGGCCAAGGGGAAATCTTCACTCGGTGCTTTCTGGGGGCCAGGTCCACTTTCCAGCTCGCTTTTGTAAGGTTAGCAATGTCCCTCAAGAGGCACCGTTTTCCTTTACCCTTTCCTACTTCGCTAACTGGACGGATGAGGTTTCTCTGTGAAGCAGCACATGAGATTGGACTTCCAAAAATACAGAGACTGTAGTCCTGACAAGAGCAAAGCGGAAGAAAAGGATAAATGTCCCCCTACGATTCTGAGATCCTGCTGTACGTCCAGGAGAAGAAAAGGATAAAAGTCCCCCTACGATTCTGAGATCCTGCTGTACGTCCAGGAGGGGGCCTGCTTTCCTCTTCTCACGGCTGAGGCAGGTACGCTTCTCCTACCTCAACACCGCCCACCCCAGCCCCAAAACAGGAAGGCTCAACAAGAATCATAAAATATGCCCAAAGCCGACTTCAAAGCCGACAACTTGCCCATTTCACCTCTTCCCGAGACGACCCTTCCAATTTCAGCCATGTTTAACAAAAGCCGCATTTCTCACATTTCACATCAGCACATCAAACAGTATAGAAAGCGTTTTCTTCTGCATGCAAATACAAAATTAAATATTGGTTTTTAACTTCCCATTTCTGTCATAAAGCTCATACATTTTGGGAAAAGGGTATTTCTAATTATGATGGAATTTAAGCCCACTTTAGACTTACAAGTGATCAAAATATTATACAAATGTTATTCCAGGTGTCATTAAAACACTTACCATCAAGGGGAGAAATGGACAAATTATATATTATAAATTCAAAACCTCACTCTATGTCTCAATATTTAAGAGGTTGGTGTAGAAGGGAAAATACACGTGGGAGCACTTCCTTTGCATTTCCTTTGCTTTTAAATGCTTCTTTTGTTATTATTTGAATGTTCTGATTTAGAACCATGGTCTGAATTTTCTAAACACCTTAGCCTCAGGTAGACCGGCCAGCATTTCAAAATTCACCAACTAAACAGTGAAGTGTTAACCAAAAAAAGCCTCCTCTGGGTCAAAGACAAAGAACGAACTCGGCTTCTACGCTATGCTCTGAGAAATGATGGCTTACTTATAGCCCCACATGCCAGTAACTGCAGGAGGCCTGAAGCCAAAGGAGGGATGCATCAAAACATTGCTGGGCTCCTGACGCCGCGCCCACACTGCCGGCTGGGGTTGCTCTGGTTTGGTTTCCTGTAAGAGGGGAAATAGCGCCTATGTGGTGTATCTGCCCCCAAAACAGGAACACAGATTGGGCTTCTCAGTAGCAACTTTCTTCCACCCGCCCCCAGAAATACCACCTGAAAATAGTTAATCAAATAGCTCCAACAGGCAGGAGGCTCAGAAGACCAAATTCTACAAAAACAACTGATTATTATTGTTGACTTATTATTGCTAGGACACTGAAAATTGTGATTCTCATCAAGCGCTATAAAGCCTTCTCATTTTAAGTTTGTAGCGTCCCTACGCCCCCGCCCCGCCCCTGAGTCATCCTCTCATTTTATGAAGAGCCACTGACATGCTCACCCTGCCCGTGCCCTGGAAGTCCATCACAGCCCAAAACGCTCTGAAACAGTAAAACACAGGTGCGTGGCACCCTCCTCCCTGTGCCCCTTTCTGTGGCTTGTCTTCTCCTCTGGGAAACCCAATTATCAAAATACAGAAAGCAAACGTGTAAACACTGAGTAGTAAACGTGCAGACTCACTAACGTCTCACTCACCTTCCCAAGACACTAACAAATGGAAGCACCATCGTGCCGTGTCAGGGCCGGACCTGGAGCTTCTGGGCCAGGAAGCCTGCTGGGCGAGGACCACCCACCTCCTGCTCACCAAGGCTGAGGGCACTGGTTTTTGCCTCTGTGGACATGACTTTGGCCTTAACACCCACCATAACCAAATGTCTAGTTCAGGATGGAAGAAGTCTGGGGCTCAGGGAAATAAGATCAGACTTGTCTCACACGCGACTATTCTTATACATATTCCAGTCATAATTAGACTAACCCTACGAGATGCCTATGAATTACGCACGGAACTGCCAACCATCCAATGTTGGACCCAGATGAGCTGGAAATGAAAGCTACCAGAATGAACCAGTGAAACTGAAGACCTTCATAACCTCGGGACAACAATGATTACTTAAACCCAAAGTTAAAAGTGCGTAGCTTTGATTAACGCTGTAGCTTTTGCAGAAGTCACTTTGACTAATGCAGTAACTTTTGCAAAAGTCACTGTAAATGAAGTTAAAAAGCAAAGGGTTATTGACTATGAGAAAATGTTTTGCGTATATTAAACAGAAATCGACCCAGATTAAATAAATAAAACCCGCAAATCAATAAGAAAAAATAACGATAGAGAAAAGGGGCGAAGATTAAGGATACGCGAATAAGAGAAATCCAAATTGCCTATAATTTTATTTCTTAAATGTGCATCTTCATGAGTTATCAGCCGTCTGCAAATTAAAATGAGATGCTGTTTCTCACCCAGATTGACACAGATTTTTAGAAATGAATCATTCAAACCAGAAAGAATTTAGAGGACACTGGATTAAATGAGATAACTTAAAGAACCCAGACCACAAAGACAGCTACTTTGTAAATAAACACAGAGCGTTCCTGTCACTTTCGGTGACTTGCCTGTGCACACCCTCGTGACAGGTGTGCAAAGAGGAAAATACAACTATGTTATATTTGGAGTGAAGAATCACTCCAAAAAAATAACTGGTCAGTATCTAGTAAAACTGCAAATCTCACAGCCCACTGCCCCGGCAACACCACTTCTGGATATATTCCTTAGAGAAATTTACAAATTTATCTGCGTCTGAAGACACGTAAGAGCTTCTTTGCTGTAACACTGTGTACACTGTATGAAAAAAATTAAAATGAGCAAAGGAACACATGTGGCCTCTTCAAATTATGAACCACCACATAGTGTTCAAGAAGACTGAACCAGACTTAAATATATTAACATGGACAGAATTTAAAAACACAATTTGACAGGGGGAAAAGGCAGATGCACAATACTTATGGTATGATATATTTCTTAAAATTAAAGTACCATAAAACAATGTTACACATTGGGGATGTTACAGGAATATGTATATACAAGTAAACTCAACCCACAATAGTGGTTGCTTCTTGGGAGTGGGAAGGACAGGGGTGATCAGGAGGGACTTAAATGCTGCCTGAGAGGTTTTCTTTTAAAAAAAGGTAGAGAATTCAAAAGCAAATATGACAGAAGACTTAACTGTTATTTACTGGGGATGACTAGGAATATGCCTGTTTTACCATGTTTGTTTTTCATTTTTTTAATTTCTCAAAGTGAAAATTCTCCTAGCTGCTAAGCCACCTTGGTGAAGAAGAGACCTTGATCCTACCATCACAGTGTCTGCTGTCCCAGAAAAGCTGAACTGAGAAGCACAGAAGGAGGCAAAGAAGGACTGAAGAGTCCTTCCCTGTCTGCCCCCCAAAGTCTTTCCACATCTTCGTGAGGGCTTTTTATGCTTCCACTAGCAATTCTAAGAATTTGCCCTGAGCTGTACCTCCAGTTAATTTTACTATGTGGCATACCTTTGAGTTTTCTGATTATACAGAAGTCTTCCGTTACTCTCTCTTGCTACATACCTTACAGTTTCCCCAGAGACAACACCCGGAGACCACCACACAGGTTTGGCTGACTGATGGAGAAACTCCACAGAGCACAAAGGAACATCTGTGATGAACCTGGGTCTCACAGGTGTACAAAATGCAAAACAAAGCAAATGAAAAGGTGGAACTCTCTTTGCCTCTATTTTAAAATGTCAAAAGAAACTCACTTGCCAAATAGATGACAAAAGGTTAATACTGCTAATATTCAAAGAAAAGAGAATGAAAAGAAATGAAGACAGTCTAAGAGACCTCTGGGACAACATTAAACGCACCAACATTCGCTTTATTCAGTCCCAAAAGGAGTACAGACAGAGAAAAGACCTGAGAAAATATTTGAAGAGATTATAGACGAAAACTTCCCTAACATGGGAAAGGAAATAGCCACCCAAGTCCAGGAAGCACAGAGAGTTCCAGGCAGGATAAATCCAAGGAGAAACACACCAAGACACATAGTAATCAAATTGACAAAAATTAAAGACAAAGAAAAATTATTAAAAACAACAAGGGAAAAACAACAAATAACATACAAGGGAACTCCCATAAGGTGAACAACTGCTTTCTCAGCAGAAGCTCTACAAGCCAGAAGGGAGTGGCACGATATATTAAAAGTGATGAAACAGAAGAAACTACAACCAAGATTACTCTACCCAGCAAGCTTTACAGACAAGCAAAAGCTAAAAGAATTCAGCACCACCAAACCAGCTCTACAACAAATGCTAAAGGAACTTCTCTAAGTGGGAAACAAGAGAAGAAAAGTGACTTCCCTGGTGGCACAGTGGTTAAGAATCCACCTGCCAATGCAGGGGACACGGGTTCGAGCCCTGGTCTAGGAAGATCCCACATGCCGTGGAGCAGCTAAGCCCATGCACCACAACTACTGAGCCTGCGCCCTAGAGCCCGTGAGCCACAACTACTGAGCCCACACGCTACAATTACTGAAGCCCGTGTGCCTAGAGCCCATGCTCTGCAACAACAGAAGCCACCACATTGAGAAGCCCACACACCACAACTAGAGAAAGCCCGCACCCAGCAACAAAGACCCAATGCAGCCAAAAATAAATAAATAAATAAATAAAATTTTTTAATGTAAAAAAAAGAGAGAGAGAGAAGAAAAGGACCTACAAAAACAAACCCAAGGGTTTCCCTGGTGGCGCAGTGGTAGAGAGTCCGCCTGCCAATGCAGGGGACACGGGTTCGTGCCCCGGTCTGAGTCTGTGCTGCAACAGGAGAGGTCACAACAGTGAGAGGCCCACGTACCGCAAAAAAAAAAAAAAAAAAATTAAGAAAATGGTAATAGTAACATACATATCGATAATTACCTTAAATGCGAATGGATTAAATGCTCCAACCAAAAGACACAGGCTCACTGAATGGATACAAAAACAAGACCCATATATATGCTGTCTACAAGAGACTCACTTCACACCTAGGGACGCATACAGACTGAAAGTGAGGGGATGGAAAAAGATATTCCAAGCAAATGGAAATCAAAAGAAAACTAGAGTAGCAATACTCATATAAAATAAAATAGACTTTAAAATAAAGAAAGTTACAAGAGACAAGGAAGGACGCTACATAATGATCAAGGGATCAATCCAAGAAGAAGATATAACAATTATAAATATATATGCACCCAACAAAGGAGCACCTCAATACATAAGGCAAATGCTAACAGCTATAAAGAGGAAATCTACAGTAATACAATAATAGTGGGGGACTTTAACACCTCACTTACACCAATGGACAGATCATCCAGACAGAAAAGTAGGGCTTCCCTGGTGGCGCAGTGGTTGAGAGTCCGCCTGCCGATGCAGGGGACACGGGTTCGTGCCCCGGTCCGGGAGGATCCCACGTGCCGCGGAGCGGCTGGGCCCGTGAGCCATGGCCGCTGAGCCTGCGCGTCCGGAGCCTGTGCTCCGCAACGGGAGAGGCCACAACTGTGAGAGGCCCGCATACCGCAAAAACAAAAACAAAAACAAAAACAGACAGAAAATTAATTAGGAAGCACAAGCTTTAAATGACACAATAGGCCAGACAGATTTAATTGATATTTATAGCACATTCCATCTGAAAACAGCAGATTACACTTTCTTCTCAAGTGCACATGGAACATTCTCCAGGATAGATCACATCTTGGGTCACAAATCAAGCCTCAGTGAATTTAAGAAAATTTAAATCATATCGAGCATCTTTTCTGACCACAATGCTATGAGATTAGAAATAAATTACAGGGAAAAAAATGTAAAAAACACAAACACATGGAGGCTAAACAATACATTACTAAATAACCAAGAGATCACTGAAGAAATCAAAGAGGAAATCAAAAAATACCTCGAGACAAATGACAATGAAAGCATGATGATCCAAAACCTATGGGATACAGCAAAAGCAGTTCTAAGAGGGAAGTTTATAGCAATACAATCATACCTCAAGAAACAAGAAAAATCTCAAATAAACAATCTAACCTCACACCTAAAGGGACTAGAGAAAGAAGAACAAACAAAACCCAAAGTTAGTAGAAGGAAAGAAATCATAAAGATCAGAGCAGAAATAAATGAAATAGAAACAAAGAAAGCAATAGCAAAGGTCAATAAAACTAAAAGCTGGTTCTTTAAGAAGATAAACAAAATTGATAAACCTTCAGTCAGAGTCATTAAGAAAAAGAGGGAGAGGACTCAAATCAATAAAATTAGAAATGAAAAAGGAGAAGTTACAACGGACACCACAGAAATACAAAGCATCATAAGAGACTACTACAGGCAACTCTATGCCAATAAAATGGACAACCTGGGACAAATGGGCAAATTCTTAGAAAGGTATGACCTTCCAAGACTGAACCAGGAAGAAATAGAAAATATGAAGAGACAAATCACAAGTAATGAAATTGAAACTGTGATTAAAAATCTTCCAACAAACAAAAGTCCAGGACCAGATGGCTTCACAGGTGAATTCTATCAAATATTTAGAGAAGAGCTAACACCCATCCTTCTCAAACTCTTCCAAACAACTGCAGAGGAAGGAACGCTCCCACACTCATTCTACGAGGCCACCTGATGCCAAAACCAGACAAAGATACTACAAAAAACAAAATTACAGACCAACATCGCTGATGAGTACAGATGCAAAAATCCTCAACAAGATACTAGCAAACAGAATCCAACAGCACATTAAAAGGATCATACACCATGATCAAGTGGGATTTATCCCAGAGATGCAAGGATTCTTCAATATATGCAAATCAATCAATGTGATACACCACATCAACAAACTGAAAAATAAAAACCATATGATCGGGCTTCCCGAGTGGCGCAGTAGTTAAGACTCCGCCTGCCAATGCAAAGGACATAGGCTCGAGCCCTGGTCCAGGAAGATCCCACATGCCGCGGAGCAACTAGGCCCGTGCACCACGACTACTGAGCCTGTGCTCTAGAGCCCGCAAGCCACAACTACTGAGCCCGCGCGCCGTAGAGACCGTGCTCCGCAACAAGAGAAGCCACCGCCATGAGAAGCCCACGCACCGCAATGAAGGGTAGCCCCCGCTCACCGCAACTAGAGAAAGCCCGCACACAGCACCAAAGACCCAAAGCAGCCCAAAATAAATAAACAAAATAAATAAATTAAAAAACAAACAAACAAACAAAAAACCCATATGATCATCTCAACAGATGCAGCAAAATCTTTTGACAAAATTCAACACCCATTTATGATAAAAACTCTCCAGTAAGTGGGGATAGAGGGAACTTACCTCAACAGAAAAAAAAAAAAAAATACTGCTAATATTCAACAAGCTCTTACTAATTTGTAAGACAAAATAAACTCCCTAAGAAAAAAAGAGACCAAAAAACCCAAAACAAAACACAAACATGGAATTCACAAGAGGTGAAATTAAAATGGCCAAGAAGCATCATAACCATTTAGGGGGTGAGGGCTTCATCTGCATCATCCCATTTAACCCTCAAAGTCACCCTATGGGAGCAGCACTTGCCAATAACACTTGGGAAGGTGAAGCAGCATCTCCAGGATCTCTGAGCAGATAAACAGATTACAAATAAATCAGTCTTGACCGCTGAGCCTTATGGCAGAAAGAAGATGACTGACTGATCCCCTGCCGGGAAGGTTATCTGGAAAGCGGCCTTCTCATGCAGTCTTCCTGGGGGTGCAAATGCCAACAGCTGGGCAATAAGTATCTAAGGTGTTATCATCGTGCACACCCCACTGCCCACAGCCCCACTTTGGGAAGTACACTCCAAGAAGATAATCTCAGAAGTTCTAAAAGGTACATGTAAGTCCCATGTTAAGTCCCATGAACTCCTATAAAAGGCACAAAGGCACTCTTGACAGCACTGTTTACAAAAAGAAAAAAACTGCAAACTTAAAAGTCTATCAGTAAGGGACTAGTCTGTGGCATACATAGACAGTGGAACACTATGAAGCTTTTTTTATGCTAAATTTTTCCAAAATTTTAAGAATGGCTTATCTTTGATTGCAGGGGTCCCGGAAGATATTTTACTTTCTTCCCTTTGTTGTCCTTCGCTGTTTGATTTTTTTTTCTTACCTATTGTTTTTACCAAAACATGAGAGCTTACTGAACATCAGAGATCCATCAACGTTCAAATTAACAGAGACTTGAACTATGGATTAGGTAAAGCTTTCTTCCTGGGATTTGTTACAAAACTACTCACTATCCTCACTTCGGCCACCACCATCCCTGAGGGGGGGCATCAGCCCCCTGCAGCACTGCCCGGCTCCACCCACCGCTCCACAGACCAGGTCCTCGCCCTCAGGAGACACTCCAAACCCTCGGGCTCCCCTAACTATTCAAGTTCACCCTTACCGTTCCCGTCAGCTCCGCCCCCAAGGACTGGGGACCAAGGACAGACGTCAGCTTGCTCCCCGGCCTAAACTCAGCCCCAGCTCGCGTCACTGCCCTCGGCGTCCTGGCCCCCGCAGCTGGGGGACCCCTCGCCCCTCTCTGATCACCCCATGCAGGCAGAACCCGGTCCGCCGCCCACCCGGAACTCCACCGCGCCCGGAACCCGCGGTCCCGAGTCTGTGGTAGGGCCCCCCGGGGTCACAGCACGCCCCGGCTGCCGGGGCCCTCCTGGAGCACCGTTCCGAGGCAGGTGCCCTTCCAGAGCCCGTGGTGACCCCGCCCAGAGCTTCCCCCGGCCAAGCCCCCTCAACCAGGCCCCGCCCCGACGCACTTACCCTCCCGGCAGCGCCGCCTCCAGATGGTGTCGGTGTGCAGGATGCGCCGGAACTTGGTGCAGACCTGGGCCAGGCTGGGCAGGTCGGTGCCGGGCAGCGAAGCGAAGATCTCCACAAGCAGCTCGGGCGGCAGCTCCAGCAGCGAGCAGCGCGGAGGCGACGAGGGGCCCGCGCTCCGGCCGCCCCCCGCCCCGGCCAGCGCCGCCGCGCCCGCCTCGATGCGCTCTTCCTCGGGGTCCGTGTCCGGCTCGCTGTCGGCCGCTGCCGCCTCGGCCGGGCCCCGGCGCTGCTGGCGGCGCCGGCATCCCCGCGACGGGCCCACGCCGCAGAGGCGAGCGCACACCGCCATGCCGGCGACTGACGGCCGCCGCGCCGTCGCCGCCACCGGTGCGCACGCGCCGCCAGGGAGCCGAGCCCCGCCCCACCCCGCAAGAGAGCCTATCCCCGCCCCGGTGAGAGTCTAACCCCGCCCCCTGGAGAGCCGAGCCCCGCCCTCCGGAGGATCCGAGCCCCTGCCCCAGGAAAGCAAGACACGCCCCTGGGATTCGAGCCACACCCCTCCCGACTGTCAAGCCACGCCCCGAATGCATAGGCGACCTCGCGGTCTAGGGCTTGGCCCCGCCCATCAGGGGGAACCTGCAAAGACCTGGGCCGAACTCGAATGCCTCCCGCCTACCCCCGCCCTCCCGTGTCATTGAGACCGTCTCCCCGCGGCCCCGCGGCCCCACGACCCCACGACCCCCGGGAGGACCGGCGCCTGGGCAGCAAATGGCGCGCTGTCGGGTGTGAGGGCTGAACTTACCACCTCCCGAGTATGTGGCTGACGCACTCTTCCCGAGATCAGCCCCGAACACCCTACGGGGCACCTCCCCCCAACCCAGAATGCCCCAGGAAGGCCCGAAGGGCCCCCGCAAAACCCCCCAGGAAGGCCCAAAGTTGCCCCCCAAGAACCCCCCCGAGCACCCTTCCATGAAGAATCCTCCAGGAAAGCCCAGAGGACACTGCTCCGAGGACCTCCCAGGAAGGCCTGGAGGAGCCCACCAGAACTCCCCAGAGGACACCAAGAACCTCGCGCTAGGTGTGTAGTCAGTCTGATCTTGCTGTGCCCTAGTTACCTTATTTATTGGGTTCTGGAGGCTGACAGGGGCCTAGGGCGGGGGTGGAGAATGTGCAGACCTTCTCCTGACAGTGGCTTCACCTTAAGGAGCACTGATAACAAGAAACTGTCCAGAGAGGAGGGCCAAGGGTATGGATGTGATTACAAGATTACAGGATTATAGGAGCCTCTGCCTGGGTGGGCCCAAATCCTTTCTGGTCAAGACTGACTTCAACGCCCTGAAGTGCTGGAGAGCCCTTCAGGAGCCCAAAAGGAAGACTAACCAGAGCCCACAAGGAAGTTAAGAATCCACAGCCCACCCCAGTGTTTCTGGTCAGTGTTTCTATTTCTACTCAAATAGAAAATAGTGACCGCGCCAGTTCCCTGGGCCCAGCCTCCACAAGGTCCTGGCTATTCACTACCTCCCTAAGGAGGTCTCCAAGCAGAAGAGAGGGCTGCCTACCCCACTCCACAGAATCCCATAAACAAGGAAGTTCATCTTCTGACAGAAGTAACCATTCTGTACTTCAAACCTTGACCATCTCAACTCCAGGCAATTGAAAAACAACATGTAGGGACTTCCCTGGTGGCGCAGTGGTTAAGAATCCGCCTGCCAATGCAGGGGACACGGGTTCGATCCCTGGTCCGCGAAGACCCCACGTGCCACGGAGCAGCTAAGCCCGTGCCCCACAACTACTGAACCTGCGCTCTAGAGCCCGCGAGCCACAACTACTGAGCCCACGTGCCACAACTACTGAATCCCGCACGCCTAGAGCCCGTGCTCCACAACAAGAGAAGCCACCCAATGAGACGCCCGCACACTGCAACGAAGAGTAGCCCCAGCTCGCCGCAACTAGAGAAAAGTCCGCGCGCAACAATGAAGACCCAACACAGCCAAAAATAAAAATAAATAAATTTTCCAAAAAAAAAAGACTCCGCACTCAAAAAAAAAAAAAAAGAAAAACATGTAACTGCCCTCCCTGTATCTCAACGGTTTTTCAAACTGTCCTCCACCCTGTTATCAGAACCCTCTTCCTGCAAATAGCAACACATAAACAAAAGCATACTCATCACTTCACTCACCTATTTAGAAATATTTAACGGCCCCATTGACTTCTTATGACATCACACAAAGTACCTCACAATCCTGTCCTAACCTCCCAGTCTGGCATCATCTCCTGTGTCTCTACTGAAACTCACCGTGTCTGCCCCTTGTTCAAGCTGTCTCCTCTGCCAGGAGAACCCTCTCCCCAGTCTATGCCAGTAAACAGCCACCCCTTCTCAGAATGTCCCTTTATTACAGCACCATCATTTGTTTTGTTACAAACATTTGCTTCCTTTAGTAGCAGCCTTACTAGATGTATCTCCTGTCACATGATAGACCTGCTAACACACATCATGTAATCAGCAAATGTGTATTGACTAAATGTTCAATGAAAAAGGAACAAATGATAAACTGGCTAGAAGGCTAAAAAGTGAGGAACGTGAACCGGATTTAGAGAAGACTAGTGGATTTATCACCTGAACCATCCAAGCTAGCAAACAGAAATGCATTAACTAATGTAATAAATATTTATAGAATGCCTGACTAACCTACATGGTATGTTCTCTGTGGACCCATAGATTGTAAAGCATGAACTTTGCTGTTGTATATTTCAATCAGTTTGTTTTCTTAAATCTATCTACTCCCTACTAAGTCCTATTAATAAAATACAGTATTCACCAATTAATAAAATACAGTATTCTCCTATTAATAAAATACAGTATTCTCAGGTCCTATTAATAAAATACAGTATTAATAAAATACAGTTTAGAGTACATTAAAATGTACAAAAATTTCCATCTTTAGAAGAATGGTTAACGTATGTTCATAATTTGAATAATGCATAATTCAGTGAAAAGATACCTCTAAATCTATATATTCTTGACAGCAGGAACAACAGAGCGCTGTGTACAATAACCCACAAAGGTGTGAAAGGATGGAATTTGTGCTGACCATCAGAACAGAAAGAAAAGGATGGCCGTGAGAGCTTGGGTAATCCATATCGGTGGAGAGGGACCAGAGGCAAAGAGTTAGGCTGTAGCAGAGAACTATTACACATTGAACCCTGAAAGCTTTGTGTCCTTGAAACTTTTACAATCCCTTATATAGAACTGTATCCCTTACAAAGAACGCTAAGGAGGATACATTCATAAATGAGAAAAACCTAGATAGAAGAGGCCCTTTTTATGGAAAATTTTAAAAATTCTATACAATTTTAAGGCTTACTTTTTATTTCCAGTTATTACAAAATTTTGGCTCTATTCCCCATGTTGTATAATACATCCTTGAGCCTGTCTGACACCCAAAAATTTGTGCCTTCCTCTCTCCCGCTCCTATATTGCCCCCCCCAGCGGTAACCACTAGTTTGTTCTCTGTATCTGTGAGTCTGCTTCTCTTTTGTTATGTTCACTAGTTTGTTGTATTTTTAATTTAATTATTTTTTTTCAAGAAAGCAAAGTGAGGATTTACTAAGCGAAAGTACCATCTCAGTGGGAGAGTGGGCAGACTCAGGTGAGTAGCTGCCTAGTTTGTTGTATTTTTTACTTATACCACGTATAAGTGATATCATACAGTATTTGTCTTTGTCTGGCTTATTTCACTTAGCATAATGCCCTCCAATCCATCCATGTTGCTGCAAATGGAAAAATTTTGCTCTTTTTTATGGCTGAGTAGTATTCCATTGTGTGTGTGTGTGTGTGTGTGTGTGTGTGTGTGTGTGTGTATACATATATATACATATATATATATATCACATCTTTATCCATTCATCTCTTGATGGGCATTTAGGTTGCTTCCATATCTTGGCAATTGTAAATAATGCTGCTATGAACATTGGGGTGCATATATCTTTTCGAATTAGTGGGGTTTTTTCAGACATATATTCAGGAGTGGAGCTGCTGAGTCATACGGTAGTTTTTTTTTAATTTTTTGAGAAACCTCCATACTGTCCTCCACAGCGGCTGCACCAAGAGATCATTTGTTTTAACAGTATGTCGGGAATATAAGAATGAAGTCTTTGTTAGTGAGAACTGATAACAACTAAGGAAATTAGTAGAGTACAGGACGAGGCATTTCTCAATTGGTTGCCTCAAAAGTAGTCGTTCTTTCAGGTTGCCCCTGAAAGTAGTAGTTCTTGAACTTAAGAAAACCCTGTTAACTTTCCCCATGCTGGTTCTCAGAATCCAGATGTGAAAAAATGGCATCTTGCCCACTGCTCAGAAGAAACAGTCAAGGTGAATGGAAAGAAGGGAAAATATTCAAAGGCTAAACAAGAGGTTTGAGGTGCGAAATAAGAGTCTCAATGATTACATCCTTTAGTCCCAGCATGGGCAAAAAGCTGGAAAAATAGCAATCCTTCAGAATTTGTTTGGAATTAAACAAGCAAAAAACTACAACAGAGAAAAAAACCCTGTGGAATGCCTGCCAGCTCCATTAGTTGTTACACACTCACTTAAGAGACAATGTTAGGTTTTAGGAGTGATTTGAGATCACTTTCCTGCATGCACCAGTGTGCTGGTTTCTGAAGTTGTACACCAGAGCCAGAGCGTCCTGGGAGAGGAAGCACTTCCACATGGTGCCTTTCTCGCTTCGGACAATCCCTCCTGGACCTGGTGAAGACCCTCCTAAGGACTGCAAGCTGTGGAGCATCAACTGCAAAACCCTCCTGGCTGAGTCCTTTCTGAGAACAGCGGGAACACTGCTCTTGAGCAATACTTGTTTGTTTACTTTAGCTAAAGAGCAGAGATGACACAAGACTGATTGGACCACTGGCCAATAGTGGCCCAGACAGCAAGGAGGGTGGAATATCTTTCCCAATCAGAAAGAAGAGAGGCAGGACAGGCCGGGCAGGCCTGAAGAGCTGAACTAACTCTCAGTGTGACTTGCCCTCCATACTGAGTGTGGCAAAATAACCCTAACGTGTTCTGCGCCGCCAGTTAATGTTTCACGCTTTGTGTTTGTTTTTTTTTCATGCCTCGTTTAACAGATTCTTAGAAATAGCGAGACAGCATGATTTACAGCATGTTACTTCACTAATGCTGGGACATCATATTCAATTTCTAGCTGTTACCTTATAGAAAGAGATAGGGCAAGAGTTACTTAAAACTGACACTGCTTGGCTTTCTAGAATGATTATTTAATAGCTTAAGAGTACCATGAGATTTCTGGAGAAAACACTGAATAAATTCACATGACAGATGCGGTCTTTTCTACTGTATGTGGATTATTTCAAAGAAGAGTAATATTTGTTAATCGTTTAAAAATAAACCGTACTATTCTTATATTAACTAGCTTAAAATAGATCATGATATTAATTTACCACCCTGAATATCATTTACTACGTCGGACATATATTAAACTGCAATCCGGGGGGAGATTTCCCTGGTGGTCCAGTGGTTAAGACTCTGCAGTTCCACTGCAGGGGGCACGGGTTCCATCCCTGGTCGGGGAACTAAGATCCCTCATGCCACATGGCACAGCCAAAACTAAACAAAAACAAAACTGCAATCTGGGGGCACATGAAATTTTTCACATACACTCAAGCACACTTGTTTTCAAATTTTACATGAAGTTATGGTACTTCTTGGTTGATATTATTTGCATATGACTAAATTAGTAAACTAAATATAATTTATATTTTATTTCAATATGTTGTTCTTACATGCTCATGAGACACCTTTACACACCAACTGCTCTGGATGATTTTTCTGAGACACCTATAGGGAAGTGTGGTTTTAGATTCAAGTAGAAAGTGGAGATAATAGCATAGCAATCACTGTAAATGTGCACTTCAGTACTTGAAAATCACAAAGAGTAATCCTGTCCCATCTCTATCACAGCCCTTGAGGTAATCCCTGGGGCAGTGAACCCAAGGCCTGAGGTTATTTGGTAAAGCTTTATGGATGCCTAAGGGACTGGGAAAATACGAAACTCTCCTTCCCCTCCCCCCAGCTCCAGATGCCTGATATCGATTTTTTTTTTCCACTCCTCTTGCATTTGGAACAGTTGTCCAGCAAGGGAACAAAAAGTCCATTTCTTACAAACTACCAATTAAGCCAAAAAAGCACTCACCAGTCAATACTCAATATCATAAAAACCCAGAAAAGAAAGCAATACACAGTCCACGCTCTCATTTAAGACTACGAAACCGATCATCCTGTGTCTGGCAGAGGGTAGGTACACTTACTGGATTTCCCCGCGCCCCCCTAATCTTCACAGAATAAATCAAAAACAACCAAGATAGTACACTTGGACCTTAAAACCTTCCTTTGGAACATTGGAAAGCAGACAGAATGTTTAAGTCATCTTTATTAACTGTACACTATTAGAGATTTTTCAAGGTAAAGAACTGTGACAGAAAGAGGAGGAAAAAAAAAAACCTGGAAAAGTGACATATGCACAAATGCACTTTTCTTTTGTAAATAGCGGCACAGTAGAGCTACAACTAACATCACTGTTCTGACAGCTAATTATAGAAGATACTTGGCTACTCTGTAGAGAAAGAAATTCCAGGTGCATTGGAACCCATTTGAGAAATATATTTTAGTAGGTTTTGTACGTTTGTATAATAACTGTATATTAGCACAATCCAATTACTTTATGAAACAGACATTTTAAGAAAGGCTTTTACAAACTCAAAAAGGGGAAAATACTTTCAAAGTATGAAATACTAAACAGCAAAAACAGCCAAAGAATCACGTGCTGTTCATTCAGATACCTGTTTATCAGATGTTTGAGTTGGGCAATAACTGATTTGATAACTAAACGTTGCGTAGTATCTATATTCTACCAGGCTCCTTTCATTTGCTCCTCAGAAAGCACTTGGAGTTCTAAAACAGTATTGCCCTCTTACACACGAGTCGGAGACTGAGAAAAATGGTTACGTATTCAAGGTAGCTCAGCTAGTTAGTGTTTTAAAGACTGAGCGGTGTGAACACCGGTAAGACTCCGTATCTGAGACCAGCAGAGATGAATGAAAGGCAGTGAACCCTGCCTGCCCAGGTGTGGGCAGGCCCGCGCCCTGTCAGCGAAGGTGATGCCCAGGGCTCATTCGACCACCTGAGTTACCTGAGGTCGGATGCTGAGCTCAGGGCACGGACTTTCTCCAGGGCCGGACTTTACCGACCATAACCTGAAATAACACAGTTGCGGTTATTTTCCTAGTTGGGACAATGCGTGCCGGAAGTTACCAGTGGACAGTTTCCTTAAAAAAGAAGAGAGAACTGAGACGTACTTGACGTGGAAGCCAACGAAAACAAAGACACAAAAAGCCGCCGGCGGAAAAGCACCAGCAGCCCCAAAGGAGGCAGGGGCACAACACCCCTTTATTTTCAGGTGCAAACATCACCAGGCATCAGAACCGGCACCGGGAACAGGAGCGAGGCCGAGCCGCGGAAGCTCGGCCGCAGGGGCAGCACCGTGCGTGTCTCCGCGGCGCGTTTCCGCGGGTCACAGGCCGATCCAGCGCTCGCGCTCCCCACGCGGGCCGCCGACCGCCCCCACTCCCGCCAGCCCTGACCCCTCCCCGGGCGCGGCGCTCGTCCTGCTTCCGCCACGCCCGCCATGGCGACGGCGGCGGCCCGCTCCTGGCCCCGCCTCCCGGGACGCCGCGCAGGTCACCTGACGCGGCTGCGGGCTGAGAAGACACAAGAGCCGTCGCTGTCGCCACAGCCGGAACCGTCTTAGCCACCGCCTGGAGCCGCCGGGACTCTCCACTTCGCCGACCCCGTCCAGCCTGCCGCGCCATGCCGTCGGAGAAAACCTTCAAACAGCGCCGAACCTTCGGTGGGTGCCGCGGGTCCGGCCGCTGACGGAGGGCCGGGGGCCTGAGGGGCCGAGGCGGTGGGGCCGGCCCTGGCGGAGGAGCTCCAGAGAGGGCGGACGGGCCGAGGTGCCGAGGGCTGAGGGGCTGAGCCAGGCTGAGGCGGGGGCTGCGGGAGGGCCGGGCCCGGGCGGCCGAAGGGCCGAGGCGGGGGCCTGACTGGCCGAGGGCTGCCGGGCCCAGGGGACTGCGGGCCCGAGGGGCCGGAGTGCGGGGGCCGAGGGGCCGAGGGCGCACTGGCGCGGAGCTGCTGAATCACCTTTTGGCCCCGGGAGGCCGGGCGGGTTGTGGGCTCGGGGCCCGTCAGCCCTCCAGCCCTGGGGTGTTAGGTCCCCACGACGAGACGACCGCGAGCCGCGCAGGGGGTGCCCTCCTTGTAGGGGAGGCTGGCCCGGGCGTCGGGCTGGGACAGGTTCTCGGAAGTGGTGGCAGCGGGGGTGCAAGGCAGTCGTCTTCTGGTGCGTCGTCCGGGTCACACCTGGTCCCTTTACACGTCAGGCCCTCCGTGGAGACGAGTGACTCCGAGGCCGCGCCTCCTCACGCCTGCCCCTTCCCCTGCAGCCCCGCGTGGCCGGCACGTCTTGGTCCTATTTGTGGCACAAGAGCTAGGGTGGGTGGCTCTTCTAACCGGCGTGCGACAGCATTCTTTGACAGCAGCGGCGAATCCGTTCTCTCCCAGTTCAGGCTAGAATCCCCAGTTAGCTTGCTGGCATTTGGTTGAAACTGGAGGTGACACCATCACAGTATTTACTCCTCCACAAAACCCATGGGAAGGAAGTGATTGGTGCTCCCTTTAAGCAAGACGGTTCTGCAGTAACGACGTGGCCTCCTTGCATATCGCTGTGTAGGGCTTGTTTATCCCAGCCCTGGAAGGCCAGGTGGAGTAGGGCGGCACCAGCGTTCCTTCCTGCTCTAATCTTTAGGAGCTTGATCAGTAAGTATCGCTTTCGTCTACTTTTGTCTAGTTTCCTGGAGTCTAGAAAGAGCCGAGCATTCACTTGAGCTAGGATATGGTTTTGTAGATCTCGTTGTTGATAATTGTTTCTTGTGCCTTGGAAGCTCCAGTAGATGAAATTCACCGTTGACCTGTGGAGCATATCCTTTCAGCCTCTTGAAGCGGTTGGTTAGCAAAACTTAGACGTGTCTTTTTTTTTTTTTTTAAAGAAATTTTCTCTTTAGTGACTTTCATGAACTCAAGTTGATACTCATGAATATTGCTTACTTTTTATGCAGCCATGAGAACAGCATTTAGAGCAGATTTGCCGTTGTATCTGGCTTCTGTCCTTACAGACTCTGGCATTGAAAGCTAACTGGGGACATTTGTATGGGAAAGATGCCCATTTTCTCATGACCAATACTATAGTTACTTTCTTTTTGCTTAGAGTATTTTTAGGTTATCTAGAAAAATCACTCAAGAAGAGCAGGTGGTAAGAGTAGGAAAGGTGAGGAATAACTAGAATAAAAGTGAGAATAAATGAGAATAAAATAGCGAATTAGAAGGAATTCCCCTGGTGCCTGTGGCCTTGAGGGTAGACCAGCAGGTATGCTTCATTTTTTTCTCCATTAGTGTATTTGTGGAGTTTCCTCTTTGTTCACCTTTACTCCCACTCCTCCTTTTTTTCTCCCTGGTCTCCTGACTCTGATTCTTTTTTTTCTACTTTTATTGAGAAATGACATTCATCACTGTATAAATTTAAGGTATTCAGCATGATGGCTTGGTTTACATATATTGTGAAATGATTACCGTAATAGGTTCAGCTAACATGCATCTTCTCATAGATAAAATAAAAAAGGAAAATTTTCTCCTTGTGAAGAGAACTCCTAGGATTACCCCCGTCCCCCCCCCTTTTCTAAAAAAGGCTCTTTAATAGTCATTTTGCAGGGCTTCCCTGGTGGCGCAGTGGTTAAGAATCCGCCTGCCAATTCAGGGGACACAGGTTCGAGCCCTGGTCCAGGAAGATCCCACATGTCGCGGAGCAGCTAAGCCCGTGTGCCACAACTACTGAGGCTGCGCTCTAGAGCCTGTGACCCACAACTACTAAGGCCCGCGTGCCTAGACCCTGTGTCCGCAACAAGAAGCCACCACAGTGAGAAGCCCGCACACCTCAACAAAGAGTAGCCCCTGCTCGCCGCAACTAGAGAAAGCCCACGCACGGCAATGAAGACCCAACACAGCCAAATAAATAAATAAAAATAATTTTTAAAAAAATAGTCATTTTGCAGAAAAATATCACATCATTTAATGGCTACTGCCTTTCCTTGCTACTGATTATGGTAATCAGCACTGACAATTTTCAGAGATTTGTAACACAGTAAATGAGGGAAATAAGTTGTTTGGAGATACCTTTATTTTTCTTTTTTTTTTTTTTTTTTTGTGGTATGTGGGCCTCTCACTGTTGTGGCCTCTCTCGTTGCGGAGCACAGGCTCCGGACGCGCAGGCTCAGTGGCCATGGCTCACGGGCCCAGCCGCTCCGCGGCATGTGGGATCTTCCTGGACTGCGGCACGAACCCACGTCCCCTGCATTGGCAGGCGGACTCTCAACCACTGCGCCACCAGGGAAGCCCTGGAGATACCTTTTTTTATAGACACTAAGACCAGCCCCAGTTAGCTTGAACAGTACTGTTCCCAAGTGAGTGAGTTTAGGTTAATTAAAAATTGAGTATATCTCTGCTGTGATATATTCTACCAGGGTTAAAAGGGTTGAGATGAATCTTAGGGCTCGCCCAAAACAACCACTTACTTTTGTGGCCAAAGAAACTGGGTGGGGCCCTGAGAGGTGGAAATCATGGTCCACCTAGTGGCAGAGTCTGGACTTGTACCCTTCTGATAGGAATTCTTCTGTCCTCCAGTAGGTAGCCATCATTTCCAGTACATGAAGTGGGCCAACACTCTGAGTCAAGAGGCAATAGTGTTTCCTTACAAATGGTTTGAAAATTTTTATCAACTTCAGAAGTTGTATTTGAGCAAACATTTTTGGATTCAGTCTTCTCAAATGTCATAATCTCACTCCATTTTCTTCTAGGGTTGCCCTAGTTTGTTTAATAACAGATCTGTCTCCTAGACATCATTCTGCTGAGATTCAATGTTAAACCTAGATCTTAAGCTTCACCATCAATAACAAAAGGTCTGCATGTCTCGGAAGTTCATGTGATGGTCTAGAATAAATAGCTCCAGCTATGTAACAGGGAGACTGGAGAAGGAGATTTATGCCAACACCTAGGTAACACTCCCTGCTCTTACGCTGTGTCACTCACTGATGGGTGGGATTTTATGTTTTTTATTTATAGGCATATTGGGGAAAATATTTATGGTTCCACTTCAGTGAACTAAATCCTGGAAAATATATGTAAGCCTTACTTTAAATGCCCTAGGGAATCTATCTCAAAGCATCTTTGCAAATAAGACACCTTAGACTCCTAGTTTCTATTTTTGTAAGGCTTATAAGCGTTCTTAGAGACAGGAAGAGGAATCTGGGGAAGTATATCATCCATGTACAAGCCTGAGCCCTGGGGAATACAGACATGACTAGAGCTGGATCCCTGACTGCCAGGGGCAGTCTGTTGAGAAAGGCAAACGATAAACAGGTCATCCCAGCATTAAGAAAATAATTGAGTAAAAGAAGTGCTCTCTGTGTGCCTTTGATCAGTGGCGTTGGTAATGCTTTTGTTAAATATACTGTTGGCTTCTAAAAACAGCCTTCTATTCAGAGTTAGGCGTCAGCATATACCATATTTATTTAATCACTCTGGGCTCACCACTGGATTTTCATTACAACTGGCCAGGATGCTAAAGTCATTCCTGCAGGACTTTGGTACTACTCTTTTCACCTTAGGGAAGTCACTTGTCTTCCTCTGTTGTCCCACCTTTAATGAAAATAATCATTTTTGCCTTCCTTTTTGGATCATATTTTGGGGATAAATCAAGATAAAGAAAACTTTTGACGCTGTAGTTGGACTTTGAAGCCCCACATTTAGAGCCCATATTGTTTTTTCCTGCTCCACTCACCAAAATAAACCTGTTTTCCTTGCATAAAAAATTCTCTCCCCCTTATGCCTGAATGATTCCTTGAACCTTTTAAATTTTTTTGGATGAGCTTTTAAATGTGAAACATTTCGGGGTGTATTAAACTTACTATTCATTGGCTACAGTGAATTAATTAAATTCTGATTTCCCCTTGCTTGTGAAATCTACTCTGACAAGATGGAGGTTTTTGTTGTGAAGATGGCTGATAGCTAAGTGTAGATGGTGGAGCGTCTTTTCTGGGGTAGGACAGACATAGGGACAGGTCTTAGGGCTGAGAGAAATGCTGAAGTATCCATGACACCCCTAGAAATAGAGCGGGGTTCTAAGGATGATAGAAAGGAAAACTCTTCCTTTGTGTCCCCTCTACTCTGCAGTACTCCATAAACACTGCGGCTCACTTCTGACACCAGACAAGCAATTCAGCTAGTTGTCATCCAGTTTAACTCAATTCTAGCACTACCTGGTGATAGCCTCAGATCCAGCAGGCTAAGGGCTCCGTCCCACCTGACAGCCCCCCCCCGCCCCCCACCAAAGGCTAATTGCAAGTACAGGTCCTTGCTCTGACTAGCTATAAATCAGTTTCCCAAGACCACTTTGTGTTTGATTAAATTACTAGAGTGGCTCCCAGAGCTCAGGGAAAGCCTTTAATTACTAGATTATCAGATTATTGCAAAGGATATTAAAGCATAGCAGGTGAACAGCTGAATGAAGAGATACATGGGGTAAGGTCCGGAAGAGTGCTGAGCACAGGAGCTTCTGTCTCCATGGAGTTTGGTGATTGCACTCTCCTGCCACCTGGAAGCTCTCCAGACCCTTTGTAAATAAGTTCGTTTGTATTATTTTTTAGATTTTACATGTGATACCATAGATGATATTTGTCTTTCTCTGTCTGACTGACTTAGTATGATAATCTCGAGGTCCATCCATGTTGTTGCAAGTGGCATTATTTCCTTTTTTTTTTTTTTTTTTGCGGTATGCGGGCCTCTCGCTGCTGTGGCCTCTGCTGCTGCGGAGCGCAGGCTCAGCGGCCATGGCTCACGGGCCCAGCCGCTCCGCGCCATGTGGGATCCTCCCGGACCGGGGCACGAACCCGCGTCCCCTGCATCGGCAGGCGGACTCCCAACCACTGCGCCACCAGGGAAGTCCCTCATTTTTTATTTAATAACAGCTAGCATTTATTAAGCATTTACTATGTGCCAGATATTTGCAAGGGGTGTACCAACATTCTCACTGAATCTTTTTTCTTTTCTATTATGGTTTATTACAGAATATTGAATATAGTTCCCTGTGCTATAAAATAGGACCTTGTTGTTTATCCATTCTGTATATAGTAGTTTGCATCTGTTAGTCCCAAACTCCCAATCCAGCACTCCCCACCCTGGTCCGCCTTGGCAACCAGAAGTCTGTTCTCTACGTCTGTTAGTCTATTTCTGTTTCGTAGATAAATTCATTAGTGTCATATTTTAGACTCCATGTACAACTGATATCATATGGTGTTTGTCTTTCTCTTTCTGACTTATTTCGCTTTCTATGATAATCTCTAGGTCCATCCACGTAGCTGCAAATGGCATTATTTCATTCTTTTTGGCTGAGTAGTATTCCATTGTATGTATGTAACACATCTTCTTTATCCGTTCCTCTGTTGATGGACATTTAGGTTGCTTCCATGCCTTGGTTATTGTGAATAGTGCTGCTGCGAACATAGGGGTACACGTATCTTTTCGAGTTAGAGTTTTCTTCGGATATATGCCCAGGAGTGGAATTGCTGGATCATATGGTAGCTCTATTTTTAGCTTTTTGAGGAACCTCCGTACTGTTCTTCTCCATAGCAGCTGCACCAGCTAACATTCCCACCAACAGTGTAGGAGGGTTCCCTTTTCTCCACACCCTCTCCAGCATTTGTTATTTGTAGACTTTTTTTTTTTTTTTTTTTTTGCGGTACACGGGCCTCTCACTGTTGTGGCCTCTCCCCTTGCGGAGCGCAGGCTCCGGACGCGCAGGCTCAGCGGCCATGGCTCACGGGCCCAGCCGCTCCGCGGCATGTGGGATCTTCCAGGACCGGGGCACGAACCCGCGTTCCCTGCATCGGCAGGCGGACTCTCAACCACTGTGCCACCAGGGAAGCCCTATTTGTAGACTTTTTGATGATGGCCATTCTGATGGGTGTGAGATGATACCTCATTGTAGTTTTGATTTGCATTTCCCTAATAATTAGTGATGTTGAGCATGTTTTTATGTGCCTATTGGATGTCTTCGTGGATGTCTTCTTTGGAGAAATGTCTGTTTAGGTCTTCTGCCCATTTTTTGATTGGGTTCTTCGTTTTGTTGAGTTGTATGACCTGTTTGTATATTTTGGAAATTAAGCCCTTGTCGGTCGCATCATTTGCAAATATTTTCTCCCAGGCTGTAGCTTGTCTGTTCGGTTCTTTTTTAATGTTTCCTTTGCTGTGCAAAAGCTTGTAAGTTTGATTAGGTCCCGTTGTTTATTTTTGCTTTTATTTTTATTGCCTCCGGAGACTGACCTATGAAAACATTGCAGTGATCTATGTCAAAGCATGTTTTACCTCTGCTCTCTTCTAGCTAGGAGTTTTATGGTTGTCCTCTCTTCCATTTAGGTCTTTAAGCCATTTTGAGTTTATTTTTGTGCATAGTGTGAAGGTGTGTTCTAACTTCATTGATTTACATGCAGCTGTCCCACTTTCCCAGAACCACTTGCTGAAGAGACTGTCATTTTTCCATTGTATATTCTTGCCTCCTTTGTTGAAGATTAATTGACCGTAGGTGTATGGGTTTATTTCTGGGCTCTCTGCTCTGTTCCGTTGATCCATATGTCTGTTTTTGTGCCAGAACCACACTTTTGGTTTCTGTAGCTTTGTAGTATTGTCTGAAGTCTAGGAGGGTTATGCCTCCTGCTTTGCTCATTTTCCTCAGGATTGCTTTGGCAATTCTGGGTCTCTTATGGTTCCCTATAAATTTTAGGATTATTTGTTCTAGTTCTGTGAAAAATATCATGGGTAATTTGATAGGGATCACATTAAATCTGTAGATCGCTTTGTGTAGTATGGCCACTTTAACAATATTTTTCCAGGGACTTCCTTGGCAGTCCAGTGGTTAAGACTCTGCCCTTCCAATACAGGGACTGCACATTCAGTCCCTGGTCGGGGAACTAAGATCCCACATGCTGTGCAGCCAAAAAAAAAAAAAAAACCAATATTCTTCCAATCAAAGCGCATGGGATATCTTTCTGTTTCTTTGAATCATCTTTAATTTCTTTTATTAATGTTTTATAGTTCTCAGTGTATAACTCTTTCACCTCCTTGGTCAGCTTTATTCCTAAGGTGTGGTTTTGTTTTGTTTTTTTTTCTGGCTGCGTTGGGTCTTTGTTGCCGCGCACAGGCTTTCTCTAGTTGTGGCGAGCGGGGGCTACTCTTCGTTGCAGCATTTGGGCTTATTGCGGTGGCTTCTCTTGTTGCAGAGCACGGGTTCTAGGTACATGGGCTCGGTAGTTGCGGTGCACGGGCTTAGTTGCACTGCGGCATGTGGGATCTTCCCAGACCAGGGCTCGAACCCGTGTCTCCTGCATTGGCAGGCAGATTCTTAACCTCTGAGTCACCAGGAAAGTCCCTGGTGTGATTTTAAAAGGTAGCTTTTTTACATTCCCTTTCTGATATCTCATTGTTAAGGTAAAGAAATGCAACCAATTTCTGTATGTTAATCTTGTATACCAACCTTTGCCAGGCATGAAGTGTTAGTGTTTGGTTTCTGTCAGTTCCAGGGAAGATGTCTTTACTGCTTTGCTCTGCCACAGCTAAGGATAGGTGGATTCAGATATGGAAGTCACCAGGTAAAAATGCAGGAAGGAAGCTGCATTTTTGGCCCTTAATAATGCCTGTGTTTCTTCCTTTCCTTTGCAGAACAAAGAGTAGAAGATGTCCGACTTATCCGAGAGCAGCATCCTACCAAAATTCCGGTAGGTAGTCTCTGTTTCAGTTGTTATTAATGTACGCGGAAGAGAGCACGGCCTGAATACAACTTTAGTACAGTGCCGCTATGTGCGACTAACTGACGGGTTTCTTTTTTTAATTTATATTTATTTATTTTTTATTTGTTTGTTTGATTATTTATTTATTTTTGGCTGCGTTGGGTCTTCATTGCTGCACGCAGGCTTTCTCTAGTTGCGGTGATGGGGGGCTGCTCTTCATTGAGGTGTGCAGGCTTCTCATGCGGTGGCTTCTCTTGTTGTGGAGCACGGGTTCTAGGCACAAAGGCTCAGTAGCTGTGGTGCACGGGCTTAGTTGCTCCGTGGCACGTGGGATCTTCCTGGACCGGGGATCAAACCCGTGTCCCCTGTATTGGCAGGCAGATTCTTAACCACTGCACCACCAGGGAAGTCCCTACCTGATGGGTTTCTATAGGAATCCTCAGCTATGCAACTGGTGTGTCAGTTTCATGACCTAGAATGGAGATACCTTAATCTACAGTTTAATCTAATCACATTCTGTTTCCTCCTAAGTCTGAGTTTACTGTGTTAATGTTACACGCTTCACAAATCAAGGGTATTTTGCTTGCGGGGGAAGGGATAGAGGGGCTAGATCTGTTGGTATTTTATCAGTGAAAGTTGGTATCCACCCTCTTTTGAAGCAAGCAGAGACTACTGCTGCGGGAAAATCAGTAGCCCTCAAGATTTAAATGCGACTGCGCATTCCAGGCTGCCTGACTTTGATGCCCCAGAGCAAGAAGGCTCTCCTTATATTTTATTTCTTTGCAGGAGATTGAGGAAAGATGCTGCTCCTGTCATGTGTAGGGACCTCAGATGCTTATTGCTGTGCCCAGCCAACAGTGTCCTGTGTGCCCTGGATCCTTTGGTGGTGGACCTTAAATAGGTTTCTGCTGAGGCACTAGGTCTAGAGAGAAATGGTCGAGGAGCTTTTGGCTTCAGACAGTGGCTGAGTTCAGGCCTTAGGTTCAAGGTTACTAAGTGATCTTGGGCTCATTACTAAAATTCTGAGAGGAGCAGCCATATCCTCATCTATACAATGGGAAGAGAATCCACCCGTGTGGTTGGAAAATTTTGCATAATTCTGGGGACATGATTGTTACCTCTTACAGACCACTTCCAAAGAAACTCCACTGCTAAATTCTGCAGAAGCTTTCATGGTTGGCTTTCTGATTGATCATCTCATACCAAAGTGGGGGAAAAGAAGATGGGAAGATCTGTGGGGCTGGGGTTGTGAGGTGCACAGAAGGGAGAATAGGATGGGTCTGCTCAGCAGTGTCATGACTGTAGGATTCTGTAGTTAGAAGATACGTTTCTTGGACTGGTTGGAAATTTCAGTCTGTCTTCACACTCAGGGCCAACATACGGCCTGGGGATGAGGCTTCTGGGTAATTTCCTTTTCAAGGTTTTTCTTCACTTTTGAGTACCTGCTGCGTCTCTTTGCTAGCAGGTACTCGTCAGTCACTGGAGACAAATAGCCAGCCCAACAGTCTGCCAGTATTTGTTCCACAGCCTCCTTCTGAAATGCGAATGTCTGCTTATATCTACAGTCATCTTTTTTCTGCTAGTAGTTTTAGGTTTTTTACAGAAGTCACATTCATACTTGTAGATACCATGTTCTGAACACACCTCAGAGATAAAGCTATTGATCTTACCAAGGAGGGTGACGACAGCTTGACCTGGCCTTACGCAGAACCTCATGTAGGCCCCGTGCAGTGCAACAATATACATACAAGCATTTTTCCCTCTTCTGAAGATTTTCCATTCCTATCTTACAACTTCTCATTGTCATGACCGGGTAAAGAATTGCTCTATGTGGAGAAGGATGTCTCTGGTGCAGTAAACAGGTAGTATTGAGGCTCAAGGGCAGTCACCAGTTTGCTGTCAGAGCCTACGTAAAGTGGCTTAGAACTAGAAAAAATTTTTTCCTTTATGGAAAGGAGGAAGCATGGCAAGGAGCTAATGGATTTACTTCAAGTCATAATGTGGAACTATTTTTGTTCCCTGCAGAGTTCATCAAGGATATTTTATCAAAATGGCAGGATCTTCGAGACTTCTGCAAAAAAAAAAAAAAGTATCTCCAGACCAGCTAATCATGGTCTCTGCTTCTCAAATATTTACTTAGGATTTGAGTCTATTACCAGAGTTAAGATCTTACTTACGCTTTTAATAAAAGTTTTATTAAAAGACTCTCGTCATGTCCTAGGAAATGGTGATAGTAGAACTGGCATAGATTCAGATCTTTACACTTAGAGCTGGTACCCAGTGTCTCTGCTGTTATAAGGCTTGGGGTCTTTTTCTGACTAGGTAGTATATTTTCATGGTTCCAAATACCAGAATTTATAGCAAAGTTTCTTTCCCCACCTCAGGGCTACCTTGCCCCTCCCTGACAGCAGCCATGTTGTCTTGTGCACCATATTTCATAAGGAACAGAAGTGCTGTTTTAAACCCCATTTTGGCATGTGCCAGCTACAACATAGGAAGTATTTTATCGGTTTTTCTTTGTTAACGGCTATTTTGAAATCACTTTTCTGGCTTCTTTTCTAGGTAATAATAGAACGATACAAAGGTGAGAAGCAGCTTCCAGTCCTGGATAAAACAAAGTTCCTGGTGCCTGATCATGTCAACATGAGTGAGCTCATCAAGATAATTAGGTATTTCATCATCTTTTTACTTTATTTCTTTGGGTAACTTCTCATTCTTTATCAGGCTTACAGATAAATCTTCAGTCTAGCTCTGATAAAAAATCTATGCAACTTAATAAAACTGTAAGACATTTCACTTCTGAGTTTTTCTATTTCTTACCTGCTGGATCTCAAGTCCCTTCCGATCCTTTCATCATAACATCTATGTAGATGTCTCTTAATCAGAAAAGTTTTATATAGGAAAATAAGTTAAGAGAATGTAGACGTGGTCCGATGGTAATAAATTGCATCAGCTTAGATCTTAGTTTGTAAATTATATTTTGAACTATTTTTATCACATTAGACACTGGTGGCTACTCAGATAGCATACTAGTTTTAAAACTGGCCTCAGGACTTCCCTGGTGGCGCAGTGGTTAAGAATCCGCCTGCCAATGCAGGGTACAGGGGTTCAAGCCCTGGTCCGGGAAGATCCCACATGCCGTGGAGCAACTAAGCCCGTTCACCACAACTACTGAGCCCGCGCTCTGGAGCCCACGAGCCACAACTACTGAAGCCCGCGTGCCTAGAGCCCGTGCTCTGCAACAAGAGAAGCCACCACAGTGAGAAGCCCTGCGCACCACAACAAAGACCCAACGCAGCCAAAAACAAATAAATAATTAGCAAAATAAATAAATAAAGCTGGCCTCAGGAAAGTAGTAAGAATGATCTAGCAAGGATTATCATTAATACTTACCATGCATATAGTCGTAGAAAACATCCTGTGTCTTATGAGAAGAAACATTCAAGTCATCGTAAGGCATATATTTCATTTTGCCGAAAGCAGCATTTACAAAATCTTTATACTTTTTTTTTTTTTTTTTTTTTTTGCGGTATGCGGGCCTCTCACTGTCGTGGCCTCTCCCGTTGCGGAGCACAGGCTCCGGACGCGCAGGCTCAGCGGCCATGGCTCACGGGCCCAGCCGCTCCGCGGCACGTGGGATCTTCCCGGACCGGGGCACGAACCCGTGTCCCCTGCATCGGCAGGCGGGCTCTCAACCGCTGCGCCACCAGGGAAGCCCAAAATCTTTATACTTTTATATTGATCCAGGGTGGGTGATATTTTTTACACATTCTCCCTAGGTATTGATGTATCAGTATTTCTTAACGTTTTCTTTCAACAGAAGGCGCTTACAGCTCAACGCTAATCAAGCCTTCTTCCTGTTAGTGAATGGACATAGCATGGTGAGTGTGTCCACGCCAATTTGTGAAGTGTATGAAAGCGAGAAGGATGAAGATGGATTCCTGTATATGGTATACGCCTCTCAGGAGACTTTTGGAATGAAATTGTCTGTGTAAGACTGAAAGAAAATGTGTCTGTTCTAGAATTTAAACCAAGGAATGAAAAAGGGATGTTACCAACTGAGATTGATCAGTTCACCTAATCACAGATCATCAAAACAGTAGTAGTGTTCCTGCCTAGGAGTTTTTAGCAAGTTGTTTTTTTGTACTTCAGGCAGAAAAGCTGAGCTCCAAATGAGCACATTCAGCTTTGGGAAACTTCATTATTTAACCTAAGCTGTCTTGTTTTCACATTTAGAAGTTTAAAAATAAAATACTTTGCATTCTAAGTTGCCAATAAAATAGACCTTCAAGTTATTTTAATGTTTTTCCCCCAAAAGGAACTTGCAATTTGAGCATTCAGAGAGACATTCAGTCTTCTCTCTAGAGAAGAGAACCTGCCAGCTTTTTATAGAAGGGTTTCTACTCAACTAGAGAAATCTCCTTAAGAGGATCTTTAAGCCTAAATTGTCAGGCACAGCCAACCCCCACCCCCAGCCCATTTGCCATAATAGCTGGCAGAAAGCAGGGTGGACGCGGGTGTATAGGAAATAAGAAAGCTGAGCTGCTGTCCAGGGTTCCTGATTGCTAATAAGTGTATTATTTCACATCAGTGCTCTTGTCACAAAGTTTTCATTTGGTTTGTCCTCTAGGCAGTAACGCAGAAAAATACCCCTGCTCAACAGGAACCTTGAATAATTTATAATTTTGGTCAAGTTTCTCAAAAGACCTAGAGAAAGAGAATGACGTTTTTTTTTGTTTTGAATATTCTCTTAAGAGCTCAAAATAGTGCCTGTTTTGGTAAATAAACAAGCAGTTACATGGGTTTCATTCTTTGGGACAAAGGTAGAAAGCTACAGGATACTGAAACAAAAAGCATTAACATTCAGATACACCTCCTCGACCTTTTGGCTTAAAGCTGTAGATGATCCGTGTTTTATGTTACGTATGTGACTAAAATATGTTATTAAAAAGCATCTTTAAGGGTATTTCAGTTATCACAGTTAGGTCAAGCAGTCCTCAGAACTCCCCCACTCCATGTGCATGTCAGTTTTGAAAATAGCAAAAGGAAACATGTTCTTCACAGATATTAATGTCAAACGTTAAGCATTTTCAAAGCCCTACTAGAATAAATAACCAGTGCTTCCTACTACCTGCATGGGGTTCACTATGTACTGTTTTTGTGAGAGCTGTCACAGAAGGCTCACAGGCCCCCTTGAGACTGTACACGTGGCAGGTCGCCATTTATTTACCCTTGTGCATTTAGACGTGTGTGTGGAAAACGTGTATCAGTGAGTGGCAGTTATTTATCGTAACTGAGGAAGAAAAAGCAATATTACCGCATATGGGCCCTCAACCCCGATCAACTACTCTTCCCGATGCATGCATCTGTCCACGTGGCTAACTTTTAATATGTATATTTTTACATTATGTAAATTCTTAATTAGCCTGTCTTGTTTAGATTGTATACATCATTATATCTGACATTCTTGTAACTACTATGTGACCGATAAGATTCCTTTAAGAAACTATGCTTTTTAAAGACAAAAGTACCATGCTGAGAGGGGTGACTTACTTATATCCCACATTAGTGGGTGGTTACCCTATTTATAGGATCTTTAAAACAAGTACATATTTTTAACGAACTAAGGTGAATAAAGGCACAACTAAAAACTGTCATCAAAGTTCAGTTTAATGGATTCGTATTTGAGACTTGGAGTCTATACCATCCACAGCCAAGTGGGTCATATCCTTTCTAATGAGGAGTGCTGAGGCTGGTTTCACTGTGCCAGGGTGGAGGGACACCCACCTCTGAAGGTCTCTGCCTTGTCATAAGCGCCTCGCTCGCGTTGGTCAAGGTCCTGACTTCAAAAAACTCAATTCTCTTAAAGGTACAGACGTGCCACAAGGTATGGGGAGAAGGGATGGGGGAGCGACCTAGGTGTTTTGTGGAAACAGGCACTTGAAAACCTGATCTAAATGAACAGACGTGTAACACGAGAAGTACTGAGAGTGTGTGGGGCGTTGTGCGGCACATGGTACCTGAGGTGGCCGTGTGGGGAGCCGCGTACAGTACAAACGGCAGATGCGCACGTGCCCTCCACCCTCAGAGGCCCTGGAAGTGACCAAACAGAGGGGCTGCTATAGCAGGTGCCAGGAGTGGCCAGCTGTGTCACCTGATGCTGCTTACCTGACAGGGGCCCTGACTAGTCCGAGAACCGTGTGCACGTTTTCCTCCGGGTAACCACAGGTCTGACGACAAGACCAAGAGAAAATGGGGACTCCTGCTGGGGAAAAAGCCCCAGAATTCTCCCTCTGGGGCCTGGCACTGCTCAGGACAGCACCGCAGTCCTGGGCGAGCAAGGCACCAGCCCAAGTCCAGAGAGGACGTGGCCTTAGGTGGCAGGGCACATTCATCATGAGTTTGGAAACGTCCAGAGGACACTTGATCAATAATGCTAATAAATAACCTTGATTGTTCACGGGCACCTGAGAGCTGGAACATCTTTAATCCAACCCCAAATCAATTCACATTTCTATTCACAGCAAGGACGTTTTTCAAACACCTAGGAAACTAGATAGAGAATGGATTTAAGACCAGGTGTCCCTTTTGCAATGCTGGGAAGAAGGCGGAAAGGACAGACTCCCTAGTTTGGAGGATCGTGATGCGAAAGGCTGTGTGCTTCATACTCTATGAGACAAAGACCTAATAAAAAAAGAGACTGCTCTTTCTTTTTTTCAATTTTTATTTTCAGTACATTAAATTGACTCATAAAAACATTCTAAAAATGTACAATTTTTCCTTTTTAACAAAGTATAATAAAACATAAAAACCCCAAAAACAGAATACTTGACATTTACAATTCAAAATCAAATTAGCAGAATATTAAATATTTACAAAACTATATCTTTTAAAAATATTTATAAAGTTACATGCAATTTTGTAGAATTGACATAAAAGAATGGCTCAAAAATGGGAGAATTTTCCTTCATTCCTAAAAAGAAAATATGTCCAATAGAAGCTGGGAAGATTCTTGAGTGTACACGAGGTCTTCAGTTTCAGTACCAAAGCCTGTCTCTGTGCATCTAAGAACTTTACGCATGTGAGGGGCTTCTTAACACCGGGGTGACCTGGCAGGCGCACCCCTCCCTCCAATAACAGTGTAGTAACATTGACCTTTGGCCTCAACCAGCACAGTACGTAGTTTGCGAGTGTTGATTAAAGATAACTCACTTTGATTCAGAACCTCGGGGCTTTTCAGTAATGGAGCCTCTTCAGAACCCATGGCTTTGAATGTCCCCTGCCTCATTCACTGGGAGTCATCTGCACTTTGGAAAGGACGGCCAACCCGCTCAGGTTCCACAGGCCCATCCACTGGGACGGGTGGTCGAGCTGAGCAGGGTCAGGGTTTCCCTTACAACCTTTTAAGACTTCAACACGTAACGCCATCAGTTATCAGCGTGTAAAACTAGCAAGGCATCAAATAAGCCACCACGGAAGCAGGAGGAGTGACAACGACAGGGAGCGAGGAGGGCGTGGCCCACTTCCTGCTCAGCAAGTGCTCACTAGCAACACTGCAGTGAGTGGACAGATGCAAGCCTCGGTCAGCCTGTGCTCAAACAGGAACGCATTACAGCTGCATAATGTCAGGCAAAGTTACTACCCGCTATGCATCTCCATACGTAGTGTGCCGTGTAAACTAGCTAGGTGGACTTCTTGCGATAAAGGACCTAGAATTCTAAATAGTGAATTAAAATACTGAACCTACTAACTGCTGTGTTAACAAGCTGACTCGTGTCATTTTTTGGAGATGATAAATGATGCTGGTTTTTTAAAATACCCAATCACATGTCTGCTTTCAAGAAAATAGCTTTTTCTTTATTATTCTAAGTGCTAGCTCCCATTTTCTCAGTGCTCTTTAGCAATTAGAAGTTTTTAACATTTATACACTTTCCAATGTTCAATATAATCATAAAATAAAAATTAGAAAATAAGGTAGAAAATTGAGTGTTCTGCTTTTAAAAAAAAAAAAAAGATTAGTGTTTTTTATCCCAACGTTGTATTCTACTTCAATCTGTACATTCCACTTTCCCCATTCTTGGAGATAAAAAATGGGGTTAGAAACTTTAAAATATGACAGACTACACAGAGCAAAGTGGCTGGTGCCACACCTACCTGGTTGCCACAGCATTTGGAAACTGAGCCCACAATTTCAGGAAAATAAGTAGTTGAAAGGGTCAGTCTGATCTGTGTTTCTAGCTGATGAGGACGTCCTCTGAGGAAATGCCAAATGCTCTTTAGGCTCACTGACTGTGGTTGCTTCTGGAGAGAAATTTCATCAGAGAATACTGCTAGCAAATATTCCCAAGTTCAAGTATGCGATTCACTTGGGAAGAGGTCTCACGGAGCGGCAGCTGAATGCTTTGTGTCCTGGTGTCTCACATTTACGTTTTACCACTCTCAACTCGGAATGGCCTCACTGGAGACGTCACTCTGCACATGCACTTTCAAAGACAGCTGGAAGTTTCTCTAAGACCTCTGATGACTGGAACACAGCCACACAATGTCTGAACTTATTTCCCTCAATTTGAATGTCATACTTCAAATTGAAGTTCGTTTTAATTTTTTGTCGTATTTAACGCTAACCTCTAATATTTATCAAAACAGTTATAAGGGTAACAACAGACACACTTTCATTCCCCAATACTGACCACTAAAACAAAAAACCTAAATATGATTTTTTTCTTTTGTTATGAGACGGTTTTCAACAGTTTCACTGTGTTGAATGAAATAGGATTTATTTAAAATAGTTCTTTGTTTAAAAAACCAAAAATTTTAAAAGTTTGGCTTTCAGCACATATCCAGGCCACTGTAACGGCCTTCAGAAATATTAAAATCGTAAACATCAATGAACACTCTTGAGTCTTCCTTAAACATAATATGACAAGTTCCAGTCTAGTACTCTTTAAGGCAAAGTTGTGTCAGTTCTCGTAATTTTGACATTTTGTAGTGTTTATAATTTAAGAGATCAATGTAACATTCCCCCAAAATGCTGTTGTAAGCATCGTCATTACTTCAAAACTGTATGTAATACTGTGTACCAGGAAGAGAGAGAAGAATACAGAGGTCTGTCAATTCTGCATTGCATAGAAATAAAACTCTACTAAAATAAAACTCTTAAAAACTCTACTAAAAGCCTTTCATTAAAAAAATGTAACAACTTTCTGCTTTAGTTTCCATGAAGCAGGAAACTGATCTCAAAATTTGAAGCCTTACATCACAATGCCTCAAATTCTAGGGTATTCTTTTGATTTACACCAATTTTACATGAGGCTGATTGTCCCATTTTAAGAGTGGTCTGAGTATTGTGATTTTCTTTTTTTAAATAAATATTCAACTGGAAAATCCCTGGGCAAGACCTTACCAATCAATATTTTAATATTGAAGGCTTTAGCATTTAAAACAATATTGTTTGAGCAGAAAATTCCCTTTAGCCTGGAAGCTTTAAGTCCCTAACTTTCGGACCAAAAGCTCTCATTGCAGTGGGGTGAAACTGAGAGCTGTGTGGTGGACTTTATTTCCCACCTTGGTAAAACTAGACTTCTGCAGATCTTGTAGCTCTGTCCTGTCAGTGTATTCTCTTTCAGAGTCTTACCACTTTCTATTGTAGTTTTCCAGGTAATTTTTAACGGAACTAACTATTGATACACAGCCTAATACAAAAGAAGTTGACAGGAGAAAATTTCAAATCGTTTGCTCAGAGATTATAGGACTGTATTATTGTTGTTGAAATGTCTGTCTCAAGTGTGAATCCATTAGCAGTGAGCCTTGGGGTCCTTGGGAAGTCCATGGGAGATAAAAGAACTTGCAAACTTGGCTAAGGATGTGCAGCATCCATCAGTGCCGCTCACGAGGTGTGCTGCTATCGCGTCTCTGCCAGAGTTCCTTCGTGGTGGAAGACGACAGGACTCAAAGCTCGGAAGGGCTGGGAAGGAAGGTGTCCTCAAAGCTTTGACTACTAGGGATTCTCTGGGACTTGGACCCTTTTAGAAATTAAGTTGTTGCAAGTAACTATTTCTATTTAATAATGTAGTTTAAATTTATTTGTAGGAAAAAGAAAAAAAGAAAAAAAAAAACAAACCCTGAAACTGCTACAAGTGCTTTTAAGGAGGGAAGGAAATACGAAAATCTCTGTTGTGTACTAAATCATGTAGCCTGCTGGTGCGGACTCTAAGAACGGATTCTCTGAGCGTCTTGCACTGACTGGTCTCAGGGAGCTTGTCTCCCAGAACTGCAGAGATGGACATCGGTTTACATTCTTCGGTAGTGCAATCCTTAAAAAGCCCAGAGATTAGTGCCTAACCACTTTAAGAACGAAACAGAACAGAACAGAACAAAACAAAGGCGACATTTTCCCTCACCAGGGGTGTCAAGAGTCCGACTGGTAGAACTCCACTTGGAGAACTCCGACCTTCAGTTCTCGATTCCAACCTCACGTAGCTGCCCTGGAATTACGTGTGAGCCTAGAAGGACCAATTACGGCAATGCTCTTCAGGAGACGGGAGGTCTCTGCATTGCAACCAAGGGTGGAGGTGGCCAACTTTCACCCACAGTGGAGATACCCACTAGGCCAGTCCTGACATCAAGCTCCCGTCTAGGATTTTGGCAATAAAACTGAGTTTGATGCATTCCTACGCTAGGTTTTCTATCCAGTCTAGTAAAGTAAAGCACCTTTGGATTAAAAATATTGAGCTCAACAGCAACTAGACTTCTCAGTTTTGTATTTAATTTTCCTTAGGTCTCCATGGCTTAATAGTGTTCTGTTGCCAGAGAAAAATATCAATCTGTGGAGTCCAGACTTTCTGCTGGAGGGGCATATTTCAACCTAAAAGTACCTAGAGAGGGGGAAAAAAAAGAGATCAAATTTGAATCACCATAGAATTACTGCCATGATCTGTCCAAAGTTATTTCCAGAGTCACTGGTCAAGATCTGGGTGCTGGAAATCCAGACCAGCTGTTCTGACCACTCCCAGCTCCCCTGGCTCCACCCCGCAGACTGGACGTTATCTTAACAAGTTTATCAAATCAGAGAAGGGGTGAAAAAGACTGAAGAGTTCCCAGTCTGTTTCTTCATTCTTTGGGAGCTCAGACAGCACAGAATTGGCCCCCTTCCTTGGGACAGGGCAAGGGAGGCCTGGCCGCCACCACAGGCCTCTGGGCTTCGCTGCGTCAGGAGATGCAGCACCACCTCTATCAACGGGGGAGGGGGGGCCCACAGTCACTCCACCTGCCACCAGACCTGATTCCAAGTTGTCTGTAAAGCTCTCCAGGTGACTAAGGGGCACAGGCAGGTCTGGAACAACCCTCAAAAGTCTCCAGAAAGCAAGTGGCTGACTATCCAAGGTCGCACAGTGAGCAGTCGCAGGCTGGGACCAGTTTTCCCAACGCCCAGCCTAATCTTTCCAAGGAAAACAGCAAGAACAAACCTGGTGTGGTAACGACAGCAGACACACACTTGACTAAAGGAGACAAGAAAGAGTAGCAAAGGGGGAAGGAAGAAGATGCAGCACAGAGAGTAAGGACACCACGTAGCCGCCACACAACGCCCACGGCCACGGCCACTGCCACTCTAGACGGGGGAAGAGAAGCGGGGACAGCGAGTTCCACCTGTAGCGCCTGAACTCGCACGCCACGCCCTCGGTTCTCAGTTAAACACCGGCGGCGGTGGCACTAAATCACCCATGCTTCCTCCCCAGTCACGTGGCACAAAAATAACAGGCCAAGGAGCCACTGGGCCACAGCCAGCGAGCCACACTCTAAAATGAGAAGCAGGCTGAAACCACAGGGACAGTCTCAGAACCAAAGCAGACCTTCTGGGGGCTGCACAGCCCATCAAGAGTTTCGTGCTTTTTCAGAGAGCATTTGAAAAACCACTTCTTGCTTGCTTTAAAAAAAAAAAGGAAGTTGACTATTACTTTCACAGAAAGGATGCTCCTGTCTGGAGCTCTCCACCTCGGGGGCCTTTACCTTGCCGGTTGAAGTCCATGGACGGCTGCTTGCAGTCCTGAGCGCGGTGACCGGTGGCCCCACAGTTGTAACACGACAGATTCCCGCTCTTTTTGTGACTGGAGCCGTTGCTACTACCCACCAAGCCCTGGGCCTGGTAGACGCCCGCCGCCCCCATGAAGTTCTGCACGGGCGGGACGGTGAAGGCCGACTGGCCGCCCAGCACGGGCTCGGGGCCCACACCGCTGCTGTAGGGCGAGTGCACGACCGGGAAGGCGCCGCCGCCGTACTGCTGGGCGCCCACGTAGCCACTGCCGCACATGGGACTGAACGGCAGGAACGGGAAGGGGAAGACGGACGGCCCCGAGAACGGGTGCTGGAAGTAGTTGGCGTAGCTGACAGTTAGGCCGCTCGAGCCGCAGCTCCCGCTGCAGCCGCAGGACGTGCACACGACGCAGCCGGGGGGCGGGGCGGGCGCGGGCTGCTGGGGCGCGGGCTGCTGCTGATGGTGGTGGTGGTGGTGGTGGTTCTGGGCCGAGGCGGGGAGGTTTCCGGGGGAGCCGCCGCCGCCGCCGCCGCCACTGCTGCTATAGAAGCTGCTTTCGGGGACCGAGGAGAGCGCGGGGCTGGAGCTGGGGGCGGGGCAGCTGGGCACGGTGGCCATGTTTGCAAAGGACGTGGCAGGGTGGCTACCGGCAGAGGCAGTGTTGCTGTTTGCGCAGAAGCTGCCCTGCAGGGGGCCCACGGGCACACTGCTCATCGCAGAGAAGGCAGCTTTGGTGTTGGCTGTGTACAGAGCAGTCCGAGGGTTTATTATGGCAGGGGGCACGCTTATTTGCACGTTGCCGGAACAGGAGGTTTGCCCAGACACGGCAGAATCTGCAGGGACAGATGAAGACACCAGAAGTTTGATGGGTGGCCGAGCCACATGGAAGACGGTGCTGGACGTCCCTGCGGCAGCAGTGCTGGTCTCCACCACCAGGGCCGGCTGCTGTGCCGGCTTCATCACCCTGTCGAGGGCGGACGCGTGGACGACTTTGGTGCGGGGACCAAAGGAGACGGTGGGCGACACAGAGCTGCTCTCGGTGAGTCCAGAAAGGACCTGCACGGGCTGATGGGGGGTGGACGCGGGTAGCATGTCCATCATGGTGCTGCCAAAGTTCTTGTCCACTTTGATGCCGCTTCTTGGTCCAGAGACTTTACTGCGCTCCTCGAGAGACAGCAGCGAGTGCACAGAGGACGAGAGGAGCTTCATGTCCGCGCCCCCCCTCTCCGCCTTGTGCACGGAGTTCAGCACCCGGATGGGCGCGACGTGCGAGGCCGCCGTCATCACCTGCGGGGGCAGCGGGTGGTGGCCCGACGGACTGGAGCCTGCTTCGTTCTGCACGGGCAGGACCTGCGCCGTGGGCCTGGCGGAGCTCGACGTGAAGTGGTTCAGCAGCATCACAGGCTTCTCCTTGTCAGAGCCCTCCAAGTGGATCTCCACACCTAGAGAGGTGGAAACAGCGTCAGCACAGCTTCCGCAGACCAGGGCGGGGCAGCACAGCGCGAGGCACACGGGGCGTGCTTACGTCTGTCGTTCTCCTCCGCGCTGTCCGAGCTCTCTTCCCGGGCCTGCACGCCCATCGGGCTGGGCGAGGAGCTGGAACACTCGGAGGAGCTGCCTTCCCGGGCCGTCTGGTGCGGGGGCTGCGCCACCTCCACCCGCAGCGCTGCGGAGAAGGCACAGGTGACAGCCCGGAGGTGGCACCAAGGTCCGCGAGCCACGGGATGCCGACGGGGGCTGTGCCAGCCGGCGCCAACCGCGCCCTCCCCTCCCACCCGCATGCATGCCTATCGGGCCCATTTTCTATCCTGTCCCTATTCATACAGGGCTGAGGCTCACAAGCTCGCCAGGCGGCAGACGCACGCGTGGCCGTGCTCCCAGCCTCCCCAAGCAGACGCTGCAGGACAGGAAAAGGACCCGCAAACCGCCGGGTGCTACAACAGCCGCACTCCACAGACAGACACCTCCGTTTTCTGAGGACCGGGGACGTAAGACCTTTTCAGTCAAATAAGCACTGAAAAGATGCACTGACATTTTTTCTTCCTGGTTTACTGTCACTCTTGATATTTCTAGTGCATGAGGAAAACAGCAGAACAGCTGTTACCGTGACCCTCCCCCTCCTGCCGAGGAGAGGACGGCAGGGAGAAGAGGAGGAAGGCTGGTGGCTCGGCATCAGGGACTTCAGGATGGACCTGCAGGGCGACGGCCTAAAGCCGCCTCCACACCTGCCATGGTCGGGGCGGGGGGGGGGGGGGGGGGAGAAGAGGCTTTCATCTATTTTGCATACTTCCTACTCTCTCCCTTTCACCAGAGCAGTTTCTGGGTCTAATGCTTTTGCCCAAACCACTTCAGGCGAGTCACCAGTCTCCAGCTTCTAACACAAACGTCCCTTCTATTTTCCTGTCGCAGAAACTATAAAAGCTAAAATAATGAAAAGTAACTCTTAAGTATGAGAAAATGGAAACAGAAAAGTCCCAATTTTGGGACTTCCGTGGTGGCTCAGTGGTCAAGAATCCACCTGCCAATGCAGGGGACACGGGTTCAAGCCCTGGTCAGGGAGCTAAGATCCCACATACCGCGGAGCAACTAAGCCCGTGCGCCACAACTACTGAGCCCACGAGCCTAGAGCCCGTGCTCTGCAACAAGAGAAGCCACTGCAAGGAGAAGCCCGTGCACCACAATGAAGAGTGGCCCCCGCTCGCCGCAACTAGAGAAAGCCCGCGCACAGCAACAAAGACCCAACGCAGCCAAAAGTTTAATTAATTAATTAAAAATAAAATAAACTAAAATAATGAAAAGTAACTCTAAGCACTAGAAAACAGAAAGGGAAAAGGGGCGTGACCTGTGGCCTGGCCCTCCTCCGAAGGGTCCCAGGTCCAGGCGCGCCCGGCCCCACCCACCTGCAGCATGGCTGCTTCGCACCGGCTGCACAGGCCCCACGTGGCTGGTGGGGGGAACGCGGGCCACTCCGCTGCTGCTGACTGGGGGAGGGGCCGAGGGGTTCAGGCACCGTTTCTCTGACTTCTCCCTGTGCGACAGGAAAGCACAGCAACAAGCGAGCGTTCAGTTCTGCTGCAGAGCCTCTCCGTGTTTCAGTCTCTACTTAATGCAGAGCCTCTCTGTGTTTCAGTCTCTACTTAAGAAGGCTGATTTCCGCCAAAATAATCTCCAGGGTGGAAGATAACGCATTCTGACTTCTCAGATTCACTCTAAAGGGTCCTTCCTAGCAAACCAAAGCCACATTTGTAGAATCTTAAGAGCATTAATTAAGGTTTGATAAGCAATCAGCAGTAATAAGTCCTAGCGTCTGTTCCGCATGTTAGAAACTAAAATGAAGACACATTCCATAAACAATCTCACACTCACTTCTCCAACTCCAGCTGAGTCTTGAGCTTCTTCTTTGCTCCCATGGTGAGGGATTCAAATTTATTTAGATCTTCTTCCGTAAGGCTCAGAAACTTCCACAGAAGAAACAAATTACAAAGTGTGAGAATTAATTAGGATTCTGAAGACAAAGAACTTGGAGTTTAATTTCATAAACGTATTCTACCTCTAGGATATGTAAACAGATCAAACCTAAGTAGATAATAAAAGACTGGGGATCGCTGTCAAACATTTACTTGCTAAATGACTTGGTGTCCAGGGTCCAAAATGTAAGACGCTCATTGTGCGTCCGAGGGTCACGGGCTGTGCCCACTGAGCCTTCAGCACAGGCGTCCGAGTGACAGCTGGGTGAAGACTGGGCACCTGGAAGGTCCGTGCTATGCGGGCAGGAGACTGAAACAGTGTTCTGCGTCTCAACTGCTGCAGAGATGCAGCTGGTGGAAATGTCTCCCCTCCCGGGGCTCTCCCTCCAGCGACAGGAGCAGTCTTCTTTAGTGGCTCTTTTTTCTTGAGGTCATGGTCATTTTAGGGACAACAGCAACTTTGTTGGGTAGCCAACGATCCAGAAAAGTAGATGCCATCCAAACTGAACGGCGACCTAACCCACTGGCCTCATACTAAGGAAACAGATGATACTTGGTCCTCACAACGGTCCACAACATGGCTTGTGATCTTAGCCTTTTCAACTCATACGCTACGCTAAACCTTTTTAAACTGATCATGACCAAGGTTAGTAAAATCTGTTGTTTTTAAGACTTGTGAATCCTAAACTGAGAGTATTGAAAATTTACTTAAAATGTGTTTTTTATTAGCAGTAAAAGCTTGATTTCTAGATTCTTCAATTGCAGATTTTTGGACAAACGAAACGTTTGCAGAGATAAAAGGCACCAAGTCACTTTATCCAGCAGGGGGAGCTCAGAGTTCAAACATCACATACAGGTCCGATTTACTTTTACCATTGACACTGAAACTTAAGAAATTTCAGAATTTTTTTAACAGTGAAAAAATGCTCCTTGTCCAAACTGTATTGTAAAAGATAACTGCTATGTAGGATATCTTGAAAGACATAAAATTCATCTATTCCTTTAGCTCCAAGAGCCTACATGAAGGCAGGTCATCAGACAACCCTTTTGCACTGGGCTCTTGTAAAAGGCTACGCTGAGGGGCGTCTAAGAAAGGGGGACGTGGGGCCCACAATTCACTACCTCTACCCACTGAAGGGCTGCTGGAGACATAGCCCTCAGTCACAGACAGTGAGTGTCTCGTTTGGGAAGACCCCAAACTATCTTAAGAAAGCTGTTTGTTTACAGACAACTGTGATCCAGTGTTTGCTTCAGCTGCAGGTAGCCTCCAAATTCAAATCCACGGCCCCTCCAGCAAGCTCACGGGACTTGTGGGGACACGCATCTGCAGGTGTTAAGGACCAGGTGCTGTGACCTCCACGACACACACGCTGCAGAAACCCAACTCAGTTCCTCTAGGAATGAGGTCCGAAGAATGACGGGTTACCTGAGACAACAAGCACGTTCTCGCTGCCTGCTAGTAACCAACGTACCTTCTCCATCGTGAGCTGTTTAAAGACGGGGTAGTACTTGTGCAAACGCAGTTTCCGAAGCCAGTCTAAAATCCCATTTTGCTCCTGGGTCTGCGGGGCCTGCAGGCTGGAAGGCATCAAGATAGCGGGCGAGCTGTCCATCGGGGTCCGGTAGGCCAGAGCTGAGCCTGCACCCCCCGCGTGTGAGCAGTGGGGCAAGGCGGACGTGCTGGCCGAGTGCTGCCCGTGATGCTGGGCGCCGCCCTGAGACGACGGGATGCCGGCCACTCCGCACACAGGCCTGCGAGGACAGCAGACAGGTAGTTTTCAAAACACCACGGCCTCCACCGAGGACCAGCTCCTACAGCCTGGACTGCATCTGCAGCCATGTCCACTGCTGGCGCCAGAGCTACTGCCACCACCACCCTGGGGTGAACGTCTGAAGGCGTGGACGTGTGCATACACGGATGTGTATGTACCCATCTAGATGCTGCGCCTGAGTACGTGTGTACATGTTATGTATGTGTACACGTCTGTGTGTCACCACCAGACCTGTGGCTTTGCTGCCTAGTTTCTTTCTGTTGCTTCTGTCACAGGATGATACTGACAATCATACATTAAAACTCCAAAATCTTTAAGATTCAAATTAATTTTTTTTTTTTGAAAAGTAAATTCTAGAAAGCTGAAGGACCAAAGCATCACCCTCTGTCCCTGCCCCTTCCACACTAAACTGCAAACTGACATATTACATGTTTACACACTCCAGGCAGAGGGTGAAGAAAGTCAGCACCTTCAAAGACCTCATTACCTGACTAGAGCTCACGGAACCGTGTGTGTGTGTGTGTGTGTGTGTGTGTGTGTGTGTGTGCGCGCGCGCACGCGTGTACACACCGTCTGTGATGTCAGCCCATTTTAATGCTGGCTGTCAGTCCAGATGTGCAGTCTGTCTGTCACCCGCGCACTGCCACCATCACTGTCGGGCCCCGTGCTGGCAGAGGGACCTCCAGAGCAGCAACTCTGGCCCTTCGTGGGCTTAATCACTCCCCAGGAGCTTGTAAAAATGAAGATTCTCAGAAATTTTGGTTTCCTAGAATGTGCAGGGCCCAGAAACTGGCATTTGCAATAAGGGTCTTTGGGAATTCTAATTCCAGGGGCTCCGAGAACCACTTTTTTTTTTTTTTTTTTTTTAAGAAATCAAAAAGTGGATTATCTCTATCCAATTCTTCTCTCAATATTATTATTCAAGACTAAGATCAAGAGTGACTTAACTCTAGAAACAACTATTTACACAAAACGAAAAGTAAGCTCTGTAATAAGGCTGACTGGAAATGTGTTGGTTACGTGGTAGAAGTCTCACCTTCCAGACACGCCCATCATGGTACCGACTTTAGACAGGGAAGGGTTGCCAGGACCTACAAGTTAAAATAGATATAATTTATTTACAGACCATAAAAATGTTTCTACTTTTACTGAATTATATTGTACAGACTCACTTGGACTTTGAAGCTGCTGGGTGGGAGATGAAGTGCTGAAAAATCTCTTAACATGGTCGTTTTTTAATATGTGAGAAGGTAATGAAGCCAAATACCTAGAAATGAAGCAGAGTGGCTTCATCAGCATCAGAACGTGTTACCAGAAGGCAAGGGGGGGAGACTGTAATTTTCAGTTAAGAGACATATATAGAGCAGAGCAAAACTGAACAGAAGTGCCTTGACCTATATGCTTCCTGCTTTATTCAGTTTTATTCTTGGTACGATTCATACTGCTTCCTGGTGCCCCTTTTCCTTATTTACACTGTGTTACGCTGTATGAATCGAGTCTCTCAGGGCCCACAACCCGGGCCGTGAGCACAGCTGGGGCCGTCACAGCTGCTGGGTGGCACGCTGATGTTGGCCCCAGTCCCCGGGGCCCTCTGTGCGCATGTACAAGACCAACGCGCCAGGACGTCATCAAGGGTCCAGAGCCACTGGGCCCAGGAGACTTTTTATTAGGTCCTCATTTTATCCTTTCAACTATAGGGCAGAGGCAGATTTTATTTCATTAAGACCGTCAAAATTACATTAAATGGTGGCATACACTTTGAAATTCCTTCACTTATATATTCTCAAAATCATGCCTAGATTATTAAGATCCTTCAAATTCTCCAAAACTGATGAAAACCCCTAGAGGCAAACCGGAGACCTGAACCATCCAGACCGCATGTCACCTGAGGAGCCCCTCAGATGCCTGGGCAGCTCACGTCGGGCCCCGCCCGCGCCGCAGGGGGGCCGCTGGCCGTGGCCTTGGGTGGGGTGACGAGCGTTACCTCAGGTCCGCTTCCAGATCCATGTGGTTTCGCTCTACATAGAATGCATCTGGGCCAGCTAAGCAAGGAATGAATTTCTCCAAATTTTCTTCAGGACACAGCTGAGATAACTGAAAGACGAAAAGGCATAGGAAGTATGTCACGATTCATCTTACGGAACCAGAACTCCTCACTGTGGGAAACACTTGGGCAGGTACTGGCTGCTGACACCTGCTGCTGTGATTCTGGGAGCCACCTGGGCTTCCGCGTCCACTTGGGACGCAGGAAGCAACAACCCACCACAACATCAAGAAGAAGCTCGACACCCCACACAGCTGTGCCTGCTCTTGAGCCCAGCAGAGGGCTGAGCTGCAAGGCCACCGTGTGAACCGAATTCCAAGACGGACCTGCCCCTCTGAGGACGCAGGGCACGTGAGCCGCCTCAGCCGTGGCAGAGCCCGCGGGAGAGATGGCTGCCGTACAGGCAGGTAGAGGAGATCGGCCGGGCGGCACAGCCCCGGCTGAGTGTGTGTCACACAGCAGTCGGCCCGGAGCCCAGACGCAGGGGCCTGTGTCCTCACTCCCGAGCTCCTTCCACAGGCGGGGAGGCTGGAGAGAGTCTGCACAGGTGGCACAGGGGTGGGGCAGCGGCCCCTGGGGCTGAGGCTGGAAACCCCATATGCCTTTCCCTGGAGCCTGCTCTCAATCCAAAGCAAAAAGCCCGTAACCCGCTGGGGGCGGGACGAGATTGCTCGTGCTCCCAGAGCTCAAGCAAAACCCCCCATTTCTGGGGGCTGAGGCAGAATGCCTTCATGCCTCTGGAGGAGGAGGGGAAAGTCCTCCCGGCACCAGGTCACAGGCAGAGATACCCTGCTTCTCAGGGAAGATGAAAACAAAACCCCTCTGGCCCCAAGGAAGGGGCAAGAAAGCCCTCCTGAGCCGAGTCAGCTGCTGCTGGGGAAGGAAGGGGCAGGGATGCTGAGAAAGGCCCCCCACGACCCTGGGGCTAGAGCTGAGCCTGCACCAGCAGGACGGGGAAACCACTCCGACCCTCACCGAGCATCCATCACCACGCAACAAGTAACAGCAGTCTCCCCAGGGAGGGAGGAGTCAACGGAGCAGGGAGACGCCCTCTGTGCCGCAGGTGAAGCAAGACCACTCCAGGCTCCTCTCAAGGCTCAAGGGACCAGCAGGCCTCCCCGGAGGAACCTGAGGCCTGTGGTGCAACCGCAAAACCCAAACCCAGCTCCGCTCCTGATGAGATCAACCTGAAGCCCCGCCGCCGGTCCAACAGATGCAGCAGCAGGCCCGTTTCCAGGCTAGTTTCTAGACGTGACGTCTAACGTTCAGTCAAAAATTATAAGATAAAAAAGAGGGGGCAATCTATCGCCAAGATAATCATCGGAGCCAGACTGGAAAATAACCCAGATGTCGGCACTATCACACAAGGACTTGGAATAACTATGCTGAACATACTAAAGGACTTCGTTTAAAAAAATGAACAACGTTGCATGAACGAGTGGGAAATTTCATCAGAGAGACGGAAACTTTCTATTAAAAGACGTTATCAAACGGAAAAGCTACAGAAAACAAAAGAACAAAACCATGGTACTAGAGATGAAGAATTCAGCTCGTCAGCAACCTGGGTAGAGCTGAGGAGAAACGTAAGTAAACTTGAAGACGGGGTCACGTACACATGACTCAAGGCCCGGAAGAAGAGAGAGTGGGGCAGGAGAAATATCTGAAGAGATAATGGACAAGAAGTTTCCAACATTACTGACAGACAGCAAGGCAGAGACCAGGAAGGGCAGAGAACCCAAAGCCAGGTGAGTATCAGCCACTGCAAACACCCAGACAAAAGAGTGGCAAAGTCGGCCGGCATCAGCGGAGTCCAGAGAAGTGCTTTTTCACAAGACAAGAGGCTGGCACAAAGGAGAGGAAATTCAGTGTTCTAAGTGGTGCGGAGAAAACAGGGAACCCCCGGGGAGGATCACTAATCAATCCTAGAAAGCACGGCACTGTGGCGTCCTTCAGTGCATGGCAGGCCTAAATAAGAGGCACACTCAAACAACTTCTGCCCAAGCTTCTCAAACAGGATCCATCAACTCGATTCTCTCCTACAGGATTATATCCTTAATTTCATAATCAAATTGCAAGCCAACTTTGGAGACACTTCAGCTATGTTATTCCACACAACAAAGGTGACTACTTCAGCTGAACAACTGCGGCAAAGACAGTGGTTCACTGCTCCAGCACAGGCCAGGCCAGGGGACTTTAGACACACGGGTGTCTACGTATATAACACGTGTGCGTGGGGGTAAAGAACTCATTCTTTAGTAGTGCAGCTTGTTCAAACGGTATTTTTTGAATCAATTTTAAACCAAACAGGTTGTACATCATCTGTATTTCAACTTTAAAAAATAAAAACAAACAGGAAAATTCAATATGTAAACGGAATAAGGTGGGAAGAGGTGAAGTGTCTGCCCACTGCCGCCACGTGAGCCCCTCACTCAGCCTCGGCTGAGCTGTAACAAACCACCACCAGCCAAACACCCCTTGGGCACCTTCACACTCGCATCTTTCTGTCCCATCTCGTTCTCCGCAACCGGAAGGAATGTGGACCGTGGCCCTGAGGGCCACTCGCCCTGTTGGAGCACGAATCCCCGGCACTGCACCCGCTGAAGGCTGCAACCACGGAAATTACCTGGCAGTCCAGTGGACCGTGGGGAATGAGACCCTTTTAATTTTTGTAAGAGCCCTTAAATCACCTTACCTTTGAAATAAATTCAGTCACTTCAGAGGAAGATTTGGTTACTGATGTTACTGAAGAATCAGACCACAAGACCTTAAAAACAAATAAACAAACAAACCTTAAAAACAGACGCCACATACTTAATTCCCAACGCACTTGTCCAGGGATTCGTGGCCGGTACAGGCGCGGTAGTGGGACAAGCCCTAGTGCGCCTCTTGCATGGAGCGTTTATATACCCCTTGGCTTGTTACAGAAAGAATGTTCACGTAACTCAAGTGCATTAAAGCTTAACTTCCTGTTTTGCGCAATTATTCAAAGATCAGTGTTATCACTCAAGCGTGGAGTCTAAGGCTGCTCCTCAAAGCGTTAGAAAGTCCCTGACGACCCCGACTGCGAGTATGTGTGTGAGCACATCATCCTCACGTGGACCTCCTCTGTTCAGGTCAGTCTACGCAACTGTGGATGTGGAATCAAGAAATTACCAGAAACGAGCTCATCCAAACAGTAAGTACTCCATACATGTTCAGTGCTGGGGGCATGCTGACGGGAGGAGGCCAGGTCCCAGCCCTCAGGAATCTGACAGAACTGGGGGGGTGACACAGGCCAGGGCAGTCAGTACCAGAATTGCGGGGAACATCCTCCATCGCAGGGGGCGGGGGAAGAATTCGGGGAGAAAACATCAGAAAGGTCTTTCTGGAAGTTCTACAAAGCCCGGTGTGTCTGTTTTCCCTTCCTGCACCTACGACAGCAGCAGTTTTAGTTCATGACTCCACAAATGGACTGTAAGTTCCCCGGGGCAGAGGGCTTTCCTGCACCGAGGAAAGCGTGAGCTGAACTCAGAAGGCGCGAGAAGGCCAGAGGGGACATGAGATGGGAGGGAAGCAGGGTCCATAACAAGAAGGGTTAAACCACGAACGAGGACGTTTACCCTAAAATCCAGAAGGAGCGTTGGAGGATTGCAAGTCGGGAAATAAAATGACTGAGTGTATTTTATCACCAATAGGAAAGCGTTGTATTTACACTGATTTTTAGAGAAAAGAGGTTGGAGACACCAAACAACTCTCATGCTCTCCTCCCACCCCGCGCTGGCCTTCATCTTCTGAGAAGCAGCCCAGCTTGTTTGCTGACGGTCTCCGGGGCCTGAAGCGCTGGCCGTCTCTCCTCTCTGTTGAAATTCACGTGAGTTCCTCTCTGCTCTGGTGGCTGTCACATCACATAACGATTACTAAGGTATGTTTTTCAAGCCCCCACAAAATACAAGCCAATCAAGGAAAGGGACCTCTCTTCTTCATCTCTGAATTCCCTATGCCTCCCAGAATTTATCAAGGCAAGTGCTGGCATTTTTGAACGAAGGTGCTGTGCCATCCAAAATCTACCTACACTAAAATCAAAGTACCTACGCCATTTTTTCTGTCTAAAATAATTAAATCTTTTAACAACACGAAAAGGAAGTTTGGGGGAGAGTGAGCTGCTCCCCACATAAAACACCAGTAACATCCATGATTAAAGGTGAGAACTTTCTAGCATTAGATGTGTGACCCAAAGTACTGCTGACGTGGTTTTCTAAGTAAAACATGCCGCATGTCACGTGGCACGAACGCACCCTAACCCAACTAAAGCGTGAAGTCCAACACCCAAATGGCGAGCACGGCACAGACACACCATTCTATGCTGAAACAGACAGTCTGCTTCCCCGACAATTACATATTTTAAATAGGCGCAACTGTTCTAGGTTGTCTGCTCCTGGTATATTTTTCTCTGACTTCCAAAAGGACTTGCTGCTCCAACCAGGGGCAAGGGCTGGAAACCAGCAGACCTCAGCAGCACTCTGCACTGCAGGTGACGCAGGCTGGCCTGACCCAGTCCCCTGGAGGGGCACGGACACGGGAGAGCAGCCTCGCACTGTGCCACGTGCTAGAGACACGTGATCTACCACGTCCAAGACAGCACCGATCCTAAGCTACCCCGCTGCTGATGTACCACCAAGAAGAAACGCTGCCAATCGGCACAGTATTTTTCAACCACCCATAGTCGCTCCAAGAGCCACTGAGACCTGCTGAGATGGATTTTAATGTATCTTAAACATACACAAAAAAGCATGGGGACTTCCCCGTGGCGCAGTGGTTAAGAATCCGCCTGCCAACGCAGGGGACACGGGTTCGAACCCTGTTCTGGGAAGACCCACACACCGCGGAGCAACTAAGCCCACGAGCCACAACTACTGAGCCCACGTGCCACAACTACTGAAGCCCACACGCCTAGAGCCTGTGCTCTGCAACAAGAGAAGCCACCGCAATGAGAAGCCCGCGCACCACAACAAAGACCCAACGCAGCCAAAAAAAAAAAAAAGCACGGTATGCACAGAGTACATAAGGGTACTGAGGATTTCTTCACACTCAGGGTCTAACTCCTCTGACCCACTGTCCGTCTCAGCTCTCAGCACCCTCTGGAGAAGGGGGAGCAGCGTCTTCTTCACTCACACAGGCAGCAGCTCAGGCAAAGGCCCTGCCACTGCTCAGGCCACAGCCCTCACGTGAGCAAGCAGCCCAGTGCCACCAGACCTGCCACCAGACCTCTGAGGAGCTCTGAAGTCGAATACAAGGACAGGCAAAGCAGTCACAAAGAACAAGGCAGCCTGGAGGTGGCACGGACCATGCACTCAAAACTCGCTTTTAAAACTCAAAACTATCAACGGTATTCTCAGTGAACTAAGAGCAGAAAGCATCGCCAAGAACAGGATGCTATGAAAAAAGAATCGCCAGGGAACAGAGGTCTCTGTTGTTAAAAACAGGGCAGTAGAAGTGAAACATTCACTTCAAGAGATGGAAGATGAGGGAATCTTCCATAGGATAGATCAAAGAAGTCAAAGGGAAAGAAAATAGAGGAAAAAAAAATAAAACAGAGGACCAGTCTTGAGGTCCAACAGGCAGACAGCAGGAGTTCCAAAACAAGAAAACTGAGAAAAACAGGACAGAGGAAATCAAAAGGAATGATTCAAGAAAAGGAACTCAAATTAATGGACTTAAGTTAAAAGGGCTGACTTGCATCTCAGCACAGTGGATGATAACCTACACCCAAGCCTGGCTCTGAGAAATGTGCAAAGGCTTGGGACTAAGAGAAGATCCTAAAACCTTTAGAAATTATAAAACAGGGCCAACACTGGATCAGGAGTCAGAGCAGATCCATGCTTCTCAACAGCAACACTGCAAGACAGTAAAGAAGAAGTGCTTCCGAGTTCCTAAGGAAAAATGACGCCTGGTCTAGAACAGTATTCCCAGTTACATGTCAGGTCAGATGGATGAAGACACTGCCAAACATGAAAGCCAGAAACTGTACCTCCCCGGGACCCTTTCTAAGAAGCTACTAGAACAACTATTAAAACCTAGAACTAACCCAAGGCAATAGATGAGTTAAGAGCTGAGAACAGGGTATCAGAGCCAGGAGGGAGGAAGGGACCCCGCGGGTGATGGTACGGGGGCCCCGCAATGAGACTGCACCAGGCCGAGTCCAGGTCGGAGCAGGGCCGTAGCTCCAGAGATGAAACCAATGGAATGCCGGATGCATTTGAACACAACCAGGGAAAACTTTAGGGGTGACTTTGTTTTCTAAGTACTTGTTCACAAGCAACAAACAAACAAAAAGAGACAATTAACTCCAGGTAGAATAAAGTATCGGAAAGGAAAGGTACTAAATAAGCATATACCACACGGCTTGGGTAGCAACAACCTTCACACAGTCAGGCTAATTATCATACAAGCAATGAGGTGTATTATCACAAGAAACAGTTCCCTGCGCCTCCGGGTGATGTAGGCACAATGACTGGACTCTCTGCACACACAGAGCTGACGAACACAACTAAAGAAAAAAAGATAGTTGTCAAGACTCATCCTTAGCTAATAGTGATAAAATGTTCAGAGCAGTTAGATTGTTTCAAGATGAAAAACTTCTAAAGAAAAGATACAGCACTAAAATAAAATGTAACGTCTGGGTTCTTAACAAAGACTGGCATAAAAAGAATGGGTGTTTTAATTAGTATTGCTCCACAGTTCCTTTTAAGTCAATACAACTCTCCCGTCTACAGGCGTTTCAAGGGTTCGGGTAATCTTCTGATGTTTTTTTCCCACCCTGTCCTTCATGTGTAATAAGTATACTTTAAAAAAGTTTTAGTTATTCAACAGTGAATTTGGAAAAGCTGGTAAAATTTGGACATTTCACATGTACACAGATATAAAATAATTTTTGTATTTTAAAAGATTCTGTCATTTTCTTCCTGTATTTGCTTTCCTCAGTAACTAGTAATTACAACTTCAGCAAAAACAAAACGAACTCCATGAAAGAAAAGAACAGGAAACTCAAACTCCTGCTTGCAGTCCATTTGTTACTTACGTCTTCCTATAAAATAACAACCTTTCATTTGTATCCTGGAAAACAATGACACATGAAAACTAAAAGTAGAGATAAACAAAGCTGAGAAAAAGGGGAGGGGGGGAAGTCGCTGACTTCTCCTTGAATGAGTGAAAGCTTTCAGAAAAAACCGCTTCTCGAGTCTTCCTATACTGTTAGCAATAGAGGGTACGTCTCACCGTGGTTAAGGCAGAGACTCCTAATAAAGTTCTTTATTGTTCTGGCCACAGTACGATAGCTATTTATATCCATGTTCAAAAGACAACCTATTTAAAGGACAATTTATCCTAATTATTTAGGGCTCTGTGGACAAAAATTAATCCTCAGGTAAACTTCTTTCTTTCTTTTTTTTTGGCTGCATTGGGTCTTCGTTGCTGTGTGCGGGCTTTTCTCTAGTTGCAGCAAATGGGGACTACTCTTCACTGTGGTGCACGGGCTTCTCATGGTGGTGGCTTCTCTTATTGTGGAGCACGGGCTCCAGGCACG